>NC_138772.1:224885586-225363086 GCF_965119305.1 Pelophylax lessonae | reverse complement strand
GCCATCTATCAGTGCCGCCCACCAGTGCCCATTATTGCCCACCAGTGCTGCCTATCAGTGCCCATCAGTGCCGATCAGTGCTGCCCATCAGTGCCACCCATTAGTGCCCATCAGTGCCGCCGATCAGTGCCCATCAGTGCCCATCAGTGCCGCTGATCATTGCCCATCAGTGCTGCCTATCAGTGCCCATCAGCGCTGCCTATCAGTGCCCACCAATGCTGCATATCAGTGCTATCTCTCAGTGCCACATATCAGTGCCCATCAGTGCTGCATATCAGTGCTACCTATCAGTGCCCATCAGTGCTGCATATCAGTGCCACCCCATCAGTGCCACCCCATCAGTGCCACCCCATCAGTGTCTCCTCATCAGTGCCTGTCAGTGCGGCGTCATCAGTGCAGGAAAAAAATTATCTATTTACAAAATTTTATAACCTAAACAAAAAAACTTTTTTTTTTTTTCAAACTTTTCGGTCTTTTTTTATTTGTGCACCAAAAAAGAAAAAACCTGGCAGTGATCAAATACCACCAAAAGAAAGATCTATTTGTGGGAAAAAAATGACACAAATTTGGTTTAGGTACAGTGTTGCATGACCGCGCAATTGTCATTCAAAATGCAACAGCGCTAAAAGCTGAAAATTGGTCTGGGAAGGAAGGGGGTTTAAGTGCCCAGTATTGAGGTAGTTAAACACATGAACATTAATAAAAAATTGCAAGGAATTGAAAAATAGATAAATAAGTATTTTCTGGTGGTGATCAATATATGTGAATAAAATAAATGTAAAATTCAATAAATAAAGTATTTTCAAGTAGTGATCAGGTGCAAAGTGCTTTGTGCTCAATAAATAAAAGTTTGTGACTTTTGTGACGTGGATTCCTCTTTTCCTGTGGCTTGTGGTAGAAATAAATGACTTACCAGAATTGTTGGGTCCTATGTGCTGTATAGCACTAGGACCTACATTGCTTGGAGGCCGTTCAGGCCGGATTGGGGGATCCCCTTTGTGGATGATCCTGGTGGGATACAGGTTAGGTTCCTCCTTATTCGATCTCGATCCTCAGGATATGGGGTTAAAAGAAAGGCTCCAGATAGTGTATTATCGTTTTAAATGTTTATTCATCAAATATTCATAAAAATCGTAGCGAAGAAAGATTCAAACTCCAAGTTTGCAGGCAAAGAAACCGCTTACAAACACCTCCTAGCAGAGTGGCGAGCAGAGTGTTCCGGCTTGCGTTCCACGTGGTGCGTATCGTGCTGACGTGCGTTCCACAACCTTGACGCATTTCGTCACTTCCTGTGATGTTTTCAAAAGGTAGCTACCTTTTGAAAACGTCACAGGAAGTGCTACCTTTTGAAAATGTCACAGGAAGTGACGAAACGCGTCAAGGTTGTGGAACGCATGTCAGCACGATACGCACCACGTGGAACGCAAGCCGGAACACTCCGCTCGCCACTCTGCTAGGAGGTGTTTGTAAGCGGTTTCTTTGCCTGCAAACTTGGAGTTTGAGTCTTTCTTCGCTCCGATTTTTATGAATATTTGATGAATAAACTTTTAAAACGATAATACACTATCTGGAGCCTTTCTTTTAACCCCATATCCTGAGGATCGAGATCGGGTAAGGAGGAACCTAACCTGTATCCCACCAGGATCATCCACAAAGGGGATCCCCAATCCGGCCTGAACGGCCTCCAAGCGCTGTAGGTCCTAGTGCTATACAGCACATAGGACCCAACAATTCTGGTAAGTCATTTATTTCTACCATAAGCCACAGGAAAAGAGGAATCCATGTCACGAAAGTCACAAACTTTTATTTATTGAGCATGAAGCACTTTGCACCTGATCCCTACTTGAAAAGACTTTATTTATTGAATTCTACATTTATTTTATTCACATATATTGATCACCACCGGAAAATACTTATTTATCTATTTATCAATGCCTTGGAATTTTTTATTAATTTTCATGTGTTTAATTGATTTGTATTTTCACTTATACTGTAAAGATACACCTCAGTGTAGGTCGGGCGTGGCTTGACGCACGATGCGGAAGGCAGCACACTGAGGAGTAGCGGGAGGTGAGCAGCTCCACAACAGAGGCGTGAGGCTTGGCGCCATAGACGGCCCCGGACGATGGGCAGGGTGTCCCGCCACACACACTACACTGCACAGAGCAGCAAACAGCAGCGGACATCCTCGGCGATGGCAAACCGCAACATTTCGGACTTATTCAAGTCCCAAACAGCCATGAGGAGCGGCATGAGGGTGGACAAGATGGCGCTGACCGACAGAGAGGAGGAAAACAGTGAGTACTCCCAGCACTCATCGGAGGAAGGGGTAAGCAAAGGGTCCATGGAGGATCCCCCTCTTACACTCACCGTGATGAATAACATTGCAGCAGATATTAAGTCCACTTTGTCAGCGGCCATTACCGATTTAAAAACGGACTTCCTTAAACTTTCTGAGCAATTTTTGGTGGTTGAACAGGCGGGCGCCCATAGAGATAGGTCAATTGGAAGATTAGAACATATAGCTGTTTCCCATGCGGCGCATCTGATTGAGATCAATAAGAATCTTGAGGACTTGGACAACAGAGGTAGACGCTGTAATTTAAGAATAAGAGGTATCCCGGAGGATGTTATGCAGGATCAAATATATCATACCTTGCAAAAAATGTTTAATTCATTATTGGAGAGACATGAAGATGCAACAATTGATTTTGTACGAGTACACAGAACACTGCGGGCCAAAGGTGCAGACAGTGGGCCTCCTAGAGACATTATATGTTGTTTTCAAAGCTTTCAAGTGAAAGAGGAGATTATGTATAAAGCAAGACAAAAAGGAGAAATTAAATATAAAGAAATACAGGTGCAGATATTTCAGGATCTTTCTCAGATCACTCTGAGGAACAGAAGAGCTTTACGTCCCCTCTTAACAGTTTTGCGGGAAAAAGATTTGAAATATCAATGGAGGTTTCCCTTTGCACTAACAGTGACTTTACAGGGCAAAATGCATACTCTTAGATCTCCCAATGATTTGGGCGAATTCTGTGAAGGCTTACAGATTCCAATAATGGAACTCTCGGAGTGGTACCAGGAATATAAACTACCCGTATTAAACGAGGATGATGGACGTTCACCTAGACAATCACCAGAAAAAAAGACCCCAGAACAAGAAAAGCAGGAGCAATAGAACTGGAAAATTGAAACAGAGACGCTTTGCAGTAAAAAGAAGATAGGGGAAAAAAAAAGAATATATATTTTGAAGTAGCCAAGTATAGAAGGAGACGGGAGGGAAGGGACACTTTCTTTTTTTCTTTGAGATGAAGGGGGTGAGTGGGGGGGGGGGATTCCCGGCCCCCTCTTCCCCCCTTTTTTTTTTTTTTTTTCCCTTTGTATCTCCCCCCCCCCCCCGTCCCTTTCTGATTCACCATCTGCCTCGTAAACAATTTTTATTTTTTGAAGGAGCTGTTTCCCGTGTGTTAGAGCTATTATATATAGAATAATTTGCGAGTCAGTGCTGATGTGGAGTATGAAAGGGGATTTGTGTTCCCTTTCCCCTTTTTTTTTTTTTTTGTTTGGGATCCATCAGCACTGGTATTGAGTGCTTTTTCTACTCGTGTTAGTCTCCCACTAACACCCACCAGGGGTTTTGCTCGGTTCTAAATTGAGAACCGAGTAACACCCCCGCTTTCCTTTCTCTGAAACTTAATCACAGACATTTAGCCACTCTGTGATTTTGGAACCTAGATACTCTTTTCTTAAGGCAGAGTACTATCTACCATCAAAGCTTTGCTTATCACTGGGTTATACTAGTGGGGTGTTCCCTTTTTTTTTTTTCTCTCCTTTTTCTTTTTCCTTGGTTGGTTTTTTGGTGAAGGGTAGGAGGAGATAGGGAGGCACCGAGTCGGACGAGAGTAACTGAAATAAGGTATTAACCATGACTTATAAATCGGTAGGCAAACATATCACGGTATTATCCCATAATATACAAGGCCTAAATATCCCAGAAAAAAGGCATTTTGTGCTTAGAGAGTTGAAAAAGGTGAAACCACATTTTGTATTTTTGCAGGAGACACATTTTAACCACTTAAGCCCCGGAAGATTTTACCCCCATTCCGACCAGGGGGTATTTTGCGATTCAGCACTGCGTGACTTTAACGGACAATTGCGCGGTCGTGCGACGCTGTACCTAAACTAATTTGGCGTCCTTTTTTTCAATAAAAATACACATGTGTAACGTCTATTTGGGCAAATAAATCCAGAAGAAACAGTGCAGGTATTGATGCAGCCACCAATCCAATCCTCCAAAGTGCCAATAGTGCTGAAAAGGTGCAAACACGAAGTCACACAAAGTGACCAGTGCTCCAAGGTGACACAGTGAAGAACTCCCCCAGCAGACTGTGCACCCCCTTGTGAATGGGCGATCACCTTAACCACTTAAGCCCCGGAAGATTTTACCCCCTTCCTGACCAGGGCCTATTTTGCGATTTTTTACTGCGTAAGTTTAACGGACAATTCCGCGGTTGTGCGACGCTGTACCTAAACGAATTTGACGTCCTTTTTTTCCCACAAACAGAGCTTCCTTTTGGTGGTATTTGGTCACCTGTGCGATTTTATGATCACGCGCTATAAACAAAAAAAGAGCGTCAATTTTGCAAAAATAACAATATTTTTCACATTTTTTTATATGAAATTCCCCCCAAAAAAAATGTAAAAATCAAAATTTTTTAACATATTCGGCCAATTTGTTTTATGCTACCTATGTTTGGTAAAAAAAATTGCAAAAAGCGTATTTTGATTGGTTTGCGCAAAAGTTATCGCGTTTACTAACAAAGGGAAAGATTTTTGTCATTTTTGTTGTTTTTTTTTTTAACGCGTAATGGCGGCGATCTGCGATTTTTTTTGCGGTACTGCGACATTGCGGCGGACAGATCGGACCCTTGACTGACATTTTTGACACTTTTGGGGTTACCAGTGACATTTCTACAGTAATCAGTGCTATATATATGCACTGTTACTGTAAAAATACACTGGTAAAGAAGGGGTTAACTTTATTTGGGAGGGAGGGGCTGTGTGTGTCCCTAGGGGCGTGCTTTCTACTGTGATTGGCTGTGGCTTCAGCTGTAAGGACACTGATCAACCGATCTACATAGTAGATCCATGTGATCAGTGTCTTTGCAGCGAGGAGAATGACAGGCAGCTTGTTTACACAAGCTGCCTGACATTCTCCCTCTCCCCCGCCGATCGCCGAGTGGCCGGCGGACATCGGGTCCGCTGGTCACACGCGCGGGGGGGTCCGTGACCACGCGGGAGCGGGAGCGCGCCTCCGGGGCGCGCGCTCGCTCCCTAGACCCTCACAAGCAAGCAACGTAGCCCTACGTTAGTTTGCCTGTGAGGGGCTGACCGCCGACGTAGATAGTCGTGCGGCGGTCGGCAAGTGGTTAAACAAACTAACGTGCCAAAATTGACCTCAGCATATTTCTCCACGGCGTTTCACGCAACCAATCCGACAGATAAAACGAAAGGGGTATCTATATTGATTAGTAGGACAGCGGGTTTTCAGGTGGACACATCTTTATTGGACCCCAATGGAAGATATGCATTTGTGAGAGGGACATATGCAGGAATTCCCACGACTCTCGCAAACGTATACTTCCCGAATAGGTCACAATTGGGATTCGGTCAGAATATGGTAAATATGCTTTTGGGATTTGCTAGAGGACGAGTGATAATGGGGGGCGATTTAAATATACCACTCCACCCATTGCAGGATGCCTCAAATAAAAGTTTGTGCATACGGTATAAGACCCTGGCCCGGATAAAAGAATTAATCCATTCATTGAATTTGGTAGACTCATGGAGGACCTTACATCCCGACGACAGAGATTTTACCCATTATTCAGCGATACACAATAGATATGCACGTATCGATTATCTATTTATCACACAACGGGATATAGAGAACCTTTCACAAGCACGGATTGGGACACAGGTACTTTCGGACTATGCACCGATATCCGTAACTTTAAAAACAAATAAGACTCCCAGAGCTTTCAATTGGAGACTGAATGCTGAGCTAATTGCGGACCCAGATATTAACTCCCAGATAACACAACAAATACAATCTTATTTTAGTTTAAACACATTACAAGAGACCACCTCGATGGTTAGATGGGAGGCACATAAGAGTGTTATAAGGGGAGAGCTAATTAAATTAGGTTCACAACGGAAAAAAGAAAGAGAAAAAGTGGTTCAAACGCTCATGCATTCAATCTCCAATTTAGAAAAAATGCATAAAAGGTCTTTATCAGTAAATGTCGCAACTGAGTTGTTACAGAAACGGAAAGAACTCCAACAGATAATCGAGACAAAAGCCAAAAGGCTATTTTTCTTTCGAAAGGGGATCTACTATGAACACGGAGATAAGAGTGGAAGATTTCTTCCGAGGGCCCTTAGAATTGATCAGAACTCTAACACTATAACAGGCGTTAGGAATGCAGCAGGTAAAATAGAATCAGCAGCGGATAAAATTGCAGCACAATTCCACACGTTCTATTCGTCTCTGTATAATGTTGCACCACAACATAGATCCCCGGATTTTACGGGCAACAGAGCTACCAATATTGCAGATTATTTGGCGAATAGTGGACTTCCAAAACTCACAGAGGAAGTGAGTAATGATTTGGATCAACCTATTACAGAGACGGAACTACGTCTGGCACTGAAAGAAATTAAACCAAATAAAAGCCCGGGCCCTGATGGATTTAGCTCCGTATACTATAAACAATATGCAGATATTTTATTACCTCAACTGGTACCGGCTTTGAACTCCCTCACGGACCCGCTGCAGGCCTCACCTGCATTCCTCCATGCACACATATCAGTTATCCCCAAAATTGGGAAATCAACACATGAATGCGCTAACTACAGACCCATTTCTCTGTTGAATACGGATCTGAAGCTATTCTCTAAGGTACTGGCTAACAGAATTAAACCAAATTTGTCTACAATAATAATGGAGGACCAGGTGGGTTTTGTAGTGGGCGGAGAGACTAAGGATAATGTTATCAAGACGCTTAACTTGATACATTATACCCAACAGCGAAATGTCGAGGGCCTTCTTGTATCAACAGATGCAGAGAGCATGTAGCATGGGACTTTTTGTTGGCAACCTGCAAATATGTGAATTTTCCCCCTAAGATGTTGAGTTGGATAGCCTCACTTTATCAATGCCCAACGGCAAGAATTAAAATAAACCATCTTTTTTCTGAACCAATCACTATAAAAAATGGGACCCGACAGGGATGCCCGTTGTCACCATTATTATTTATTTTGACGATAGAACCCTTCTTGAGACATATAAGGGCAGATGAATCAATACAAGGGATTAAAGTTAAGGAGAATACGTATAAAGTAGCGGCATACGCAGACGATTTGTTATTTTATGTAACACAGCCATTGATCACATTGCCAAATCTGATGAAAGCTTTTGAAAAATATAGCTATATATCAAATTTTCGTATAAATTAATCGAAATCCGAAGTACTCAATTTAAACATACCAGAGAATAAACTGTTACAAATAAGACAAAAAAGCCCCCTCAGATGGGTTACGGGAGCCCTAAAATATTTGGGTGTTTGGATAACTCCGAGTTTGGAAACTTTGTATTCTAAAAACTTTTTGCCATTACTTAAACAGATCGAATTAGATTTGAAACAGTGGCATACCAGGTTTTTTTCATGGTTTGGGAGAGCAGCCATTATTAAAATGGTAATTCTCCCAAGATTGCTTTATCTGTTCCATACATTGCCAATTAAGATTCCTAATAGCTATTTTACGAAACTCGGAAGGATCCAAACCCAATTCATTTGGTCACATAGACAGCCTCGAATACGGCACAATTTGATTGTGAGAAGGAAAGAAAGGGGAGGAATGGGAGTACCGGATTTCCGATTATATTATAAGGCTACTCAGCTTACACGAATCATCGATTGGCACTGTCATGAATCAAAGAAGGCGTGGGTAAAGTTGGAAGCGGACATTATAGAGTGCCCGCTACGATATTTACCTTGGATAGCCTGGCAAAAATGTCCGGCCAGAGTGAAGGCTCATCCGTTAATAAGACAAACAATAGCGACGTTTCATGGAGTGATTAAACTTCATGATATTTCAAGTGTACCAGGGCCCCTCACACCATTGACAAACAACCCAGAGTTTGCACCAGGTTACTCAGATGTTTGGCTTAACGCATCAGAAAATAGTGAATTTAAAATTGCAGCGCACTTCTTTAGGAATGGCGTTCTTGTGGGACAGGACCAACTTAAACATACATTAAATGCTCCGACTATACCTTTTTGGTCATATTTACAGTTACACCATTTCCTAAGTGAACCTACAAGGAAGAAGGCCTGTGGGGGACAGATTTCGGCATTTGAGCAGATATGTCTGGATCAAAAGCCTTTTAAAAAAGCGACGTCATATACCTACACGCTGTTACTCTCTAGTGTAAAAATTAAACCAGATAAATTTAAGGAAAATTGGGAGAAAGCGTTACAAGTATCAATCTCAGATAAAAAATGGGCGTCAGCGTGTTCTATGACACACAAATGTTCAAGGAACACTAGATCTCAAGAAAATGCGTATAAGCTTCTTACCCAATGGTATATGACACCGGGTTTTTTTTTTTTTTTTTTTTGGGTGTGATGGTGGCAATGGTGTGTGGTTATTGATATGCACAATTTTGTATTTATGGAGAGGTGTGATTTATGAGCACAAAGAGAATTTTGAGAAACACAATAATAAAGGGAGAGAGGTCAGAGGTGTGGAGAGGGGGGCTTCTACCCCTCCCTTCTTTTTCTCCCTTTCCCCCCCTTTTTTTTTTCCCCCTTTCTCACGAGATATGCGAATACACGAGAAATATAAATATAGATTTTTAATCCTCTGACACAGATGGTGGAATGTGAGTCACATTTAATATTACACTAAGAATATAAGGTGTTAGGGGAGGGATAAGGGGGGAGGTGATTCTTTACACACACCCCCCCTTCCCCTCCCTTTTTTTTTTCTTTTTCTCTTCTTCGTTCCTCTTTTCCCGTCTTCTTTCTATTTTTGTCTTTCCCTCCCCCCCCATCTACCCTCCTCTCGCCACATTTTCTCTGTACCCTCGGATAATGAGGGGTTTTAAGGGAATAAACAAGAATATAAGGTTGGGGGATACTCACTTTGTAGCTGACCATAGAGTACTGTAGATTATACCATATATAAGGGATTTTGGATAGGTTGTTTGACTTTGCTTTGTGTCCACTTTAAAATAGAGACACCAGACAAAACACAAATTACTCTTACAAAAATGAATTTATATTGTTAAGAACTATACGTTGACGGTTTCGAGATTAAATGTTTTAGATAATGTGTGTCTTTCACAAACACTGTACACGTATGTTTGTAATCTTTACATTTTTGAATGCTAATAAAACCAAGATTGAAACAAAAAAAAAAAAAAAAGATAAGTTTTCAACATTATTCACATACATTAAGTTAATTGTTGTTCTGCGGCAAGCGCTGTATATAGCCTAGGCTATTTTTCTATCATCCATTTTAAATCTACAGCTGCTGCCACACAATATATATTTTTATATTTATATCTCACTAATTACACACATTTTTATATTTTTATCTTATATTTAATCAAAATCTTTTCCGAGGCGTGGGGAAATACACTAGTATAGTGTTATCTTTTTTCTATCTTCACTATTAACACTTTACCTTAAAAGTTGCACTTATGGTTCTTTTTTTAACTATTTTGCACATGATCTTTGGACTTTTTTAGTTTTGGACTTGTATTATGAAGTATTTGTGCGCTATTTAATTTATTTGCAAGCGCTGTGTTTTTGTTATTCAATTTTTCACATTGTTTGTGAATTTGGAATTTACCTCACCAGACAAGGGAAACAATGGCCTGTGGTATATAAATTCCTGAAGATTTAACAACACAACAGGGAATTAACTGCATCTACAGGGACAAGAGATAGAGGACAAGAAACCCTGGCAGCTCACAGGATGTAACTTTATTCAGATCCTACAGTGACTTACAGTCATCTGCATTTTAAAAGGCCGACTTCACCAACTAAATGCCCTAAATTACAAAGCAGAAGTAGTTCCACAAGCAGTTTCATCTAGTGACCTACCCAATAACCATATTGGTGTAAGAAAAACAGAGCACAACGATATGTGTCATCTGTTATTACCTTTATACTATGCTGAAACAAGACAGGGGTTAAAGGTAATTCCTACATTCACCGTTATGTTGGGTTGGATTTAGTGATTACTATAGACCAAAATTTTCATTTTCCTCCTAGCAAGATGCAGTGCGTAGCAGGTTATTTATACATCTTAGTCTTACACGATAAAGGTCAAACCATTCAAGTTCAATTAGCTTACAAGGATCCATTTATCTACAACCATATTTGTTATGCCATAAGAGAAAATAGAGGTACTAGCTACCGATCGATCTTCACTTCATTAAATATGATTAGGTCAGTAATCCACATTTTTCTTACTACTGTGGCATTTTTATAAATGTAAAGGCCTTAGGCAATAAGCTTTGAGAAGAAATAGATAAAGAGTTATCCTGCAACATTCTTAAAAGCAAAGAATATATATTTTTAAATTCAATATTATTATTAGAAAATATATAATAATAATAGTTTATAAAAACCTACCTAATGGGTTATATAGAAAAAACACATACAGCAAGAGATTAAAGATTCATACAGCAAGAGATCAAGGATTCTTTTTGCGTTCACTCCACTTGTGCAAAAATAACTGAACCTCTCTGTGTGGAAGAAAATCTAAATGAATAAGAAAAAAACTGCAGCACAACTTCCAAGGATCTGTAAAATGCAAAAATGCAGCATGAATTCAAAAATGTGTAACACAACCAATTCAAAATAATTAAAATACATTTTTACAAATACACATATACAAATTAAATGCTACTAGTAAGTTGATATTAAAGTGATACTAAAGTCAAGTTTTAAAAAAAAAAAAATAACAAACATGTTATACTTATCTGCTCTATGCAATGGTTTTGAACAGAGCAGCCTCGATCCTCCTTTTTTCGGGTCCCCTGCCTTCACTCCTGGCTCCACCCTCCTGCCTAGTACCCCCAGAGAAAACAGCTGCTATGGGGGGCACCTGAGCAGGCTCCCTCCCAAGCTGCTGCTCTCAGTGTCCATTTAGACATGGAGCCGCGGCTCAACCCTGCCCTGCCCCTTCTCATTGGCTCACTGGCCGTGATTGACAGCAGTGGGAGCAAATAGCTCCCGCTGCTGTCTCAGCCAATGAAGAGGGAGAGTTCCCGGAGAGCCAAGACTCTTGTGCACATTGCTGGATCACGACCGGGCTTAGGTAGGTATGGGGGGGCTGAGGAGGCTGCTGCACACAGAAGGTTTTTTACCTTCATGCATAGAATTCATGAAGATAAAACAAACTTGAGCCTTTAGAACCACTATAGTGACAAGTTTCTGTGAAAGAATAAATATACAGTTCGCCCATGTGTGAGTCCATATTACACATTGAACAACATTAAAGTGAACAGAAATCTTCTATCAAATATTCTGCTTGAATCCCATGGGGAACAATCAAAGTGGGATTCCAACACCAAACAGATAAAAGATGTACGCTCACCTTAAAATATGGCCCCTTTAAATAGAGATGGGCTCGGGTGTGTTCAAGTTCCCGTGTGCCCAATCTCGCCAGGAAGCCAACACTGCACTCTGCTAATCACAGGCAGTGAGACATTGCCCGATCTGCACCTGCACAGATCAGGAAATGTCTCAGTGCCTGTGATTAGGGGAGTGCAGTGTCGGCTTCCTGGCAGGCTCTGGAACGTGGGAAATCAAACACGCCCGAGCCTTCTCTACCTTTAAATACAAAGCTCCCACAAGCTTGTTCCACTTTTAGAGCCAGGATCAGCAGTTGGTGGCTGGCACTCACTCCAATGACAACAGCTCCAAAAATCACATGATATCCAAAGCAATACAAAATAATAAACTGATAGTGCTGTCTGTATTAAAATTTTCCCAATATCTTTATTATATCTATAAAAACTTCACTCACAATACAACCAGAATGTCAGGCTTATCAACATACAGAGTGGGGTAAACTCCCGCAACTCACCACTCCTTGCTATTTCCGGCTGTCAGCCCAGGTGATGGGATGGATCGGGCTGTGGGTAGAAAGAACCTCTTTCCTTTATCCTGTACTGCAGTGCCATCTTAAGAGCCTTATAGGCCCCTGGGCAATGCAGTGCACTGGGGCCCCCTGCCTACACAATCACCCACGAGAATAAAAATGGCAGGGTGGAGAGGAGTCCGGAGGAGGTGAGTGAGGACATGCATTCATCATGGCAAGAGAGCACAACTACCTGGAGTATATACCTTACTATATACATATTACAGGGAACACTACAGGGGACACTATATACTACAAGAGTCTCTTGTAGTATATAGTGTTCCCTGTAATATTTATATAGTAAGGTATATCCTCCAGGTAGTTGTCTCTTGTAGTATATATTGTTCTCTGTAATATGTATATAGTAAGGTATATCCTCCAGGTAGTTGTCTCTTGTAGTATATAGTGTTCCCTGTAATATGTATATAGTAAGGTATATACTCCAGGCAGTAGTTGTACTCTCTTGTAGTATAGTGTTCCCTGTAATATGTATATAGACTATATACACATTACACGGAACACTATACTACAAGAGAGTACAACTACTACCTGGAGTATATACCTTACTATATACATATTACAGGGAACACTATATACTACAAGAGAGTACAACTACTACCTGGAGTATATACCTTACTATATACATATTACAGGGACCAATATATAGTAAGGTATATCGTCCAGGACAGGTAGTTGTCTCTTGTGTCGATCATCATCATGCCATGGAGAGAGTTAAAAAAAACAATATCAAGCAGCCTGGCAGCTTGGCTGGCTGCCTTAACTTTTTCACAACGGCTGCACATGGGAGAAGGTGGGTGGAGGCGGAGCCAGTCTTCTAGGCGCGGAGACGGAGGAGAGGATGACGAGCCGACGAGGAGGAGGATCCTCCTCCGTTGTGCATCATGGGTCTGCTCAGGGGTCAAGTCCTGAGAAAAAAAGTGTGGGAACTCACCCAAGATTCTGCCCCCCCCACCTCAAAAAAAGAAAAAAGTGTGTGTGTGTGTGTGTATATATATATATACACACACACACACACACATACATATACACACACACAGTATATCACAAAACATTTCTTAAAACCTGTTTACATTGACATTTTACTAGCACTGTGAAGCATTAGATGCAGACAAAATGGTTTTGAAGGTAATAAAAATAAGTTAGTATCCTTTAAAAGTTCTCAATCACTCTCCAATCAAAAATTAAAATAATGTCTTTAAATGCAGAGAGGAACACAGCCAGCCATGTATTTTTGTAATGCTGGAACACCCCCTCTGCCTTTCACCTACAGAAAAGCTGATGTAAATATAATGGGACATATATCTGTTAAGTCCTGCTATGTAAAGCCAATGCCTAGTAAAAAAAAAAAAAATAGCTGTTGTGAGAAGTGTAGGCTGTTATTACTGACCCTGGCTGGCTTCCTGCCGATCCAACAGTGATCATGCTTTTAGAGTCTGACTTTGAATGTCCCGGCGCGCCCATCCTCCTCTCCCTCGGTCTTCCTCCTCCTCCATCGGCTGCTGTGACAAAGTCCCGCCTCCTAGACCGGCTCCTACAATACACGTCACACTGATTCAATTTGCCGGCATTGGATCAGTGTTCCGCCTATCACTGGAGCCAGTCTAGGAGGCGGGACTTTGCTATAGCAGCCGATGGAGGAGGAGGAAGACCGAGGGAGGGGAGGACAAAGGTCAGTCTTGCAGGGATCGGCAGCTAATGGGAACGGCGTTCAGCCCTGGGTCTGCTCTGCTAACGTCACTGGTTGCTAGATGCCAATCGGGCTGGCCTTAGCAACCAGTGTTTGTGCAGTGCAGACTCGAACCACGGCCGCCGCCGGCGGGCGGACAACGGAACGGGGGGCCCTAGACCACCAGGGACAGTAATTGCCAGTGCCACCATCCATGTGGGGCGTGGGGCCCCTTGGCAAGTGGGGCCCCCGGGCAACCGCCGGGTATGCCCAGTGGAAAAGACGGCCCTGCTGTACTGATACCTTAAGGCAAACTATGACAAAAATCTCCAAAAAAAGGAGGCACTTTATTGCACAACTCATAGACCCACACAATAACTTGATGAATGTATTACAAAAATAAAATGGATCTGGAAGCCAGAGAATGTCTTTTAGGTCCTTCTGGAATGAAAGAAGGGGAATCAGTCTGCCTAAAAGAAGCAGTGGCAGAAACATAACCACAAAACAGACAATAGAGAACAATCTCCTTGGGTAAACTAGTGCTAGACACAGGGAAGGTATCACAATATCCTCATTAAGGTGAAAGGCAGAAACCACTTTATGCAAACAAAGTTTTTGGTCTCAAAACAACCTTGTCTTTAAAGAGGAGTGCCAGTCTGCCAGTTGAGCGTTGATCAAAAACCCTAAAAGTAAAAAGGGCCCAGAACTCTGCCCCAACCTAGATGACTGGAATCTGTTGTGACAGCTTTCAGTTGTAAGGGGAAAAAAATGGCCCTACGACAAAACTGGGATATAAGCTACCATAACAGAGTCATCCCAGTATGAGGATGTAATCATCTCATCTTGACCAATGAAACACTGAGTTTGTTCCATGATGCAAGAATGTTTTATTGCAAAGCTCTAGAATTGCACAAATTGCTCAAATGGAACCATAAATCCCAGCACTTACATGCGGCTCTGCAGGGAAGACTGGCATTGGGATTGAAGTTGCTGAACCTGATCCTGCAGTTTCGTAAACTTCTGCTAGGGCAATAAGCAGACATGGGAGTAAGTCACACATGTGCAAGTCACAAGCAAGTCTCAAGTCTTAACCTTCAAGTCTCAAGCAAGTCCCAAGTTACTGTGGCGAAAAGCAAGCAAGCCAAGTCGAGTCACTGCTAGAAGTCAAGCAAGTCAAGTCAAGTCATTTATTTTGGTCAAGTCACAAATCAAGTCAAAATACTGATCTACCCCAATTTTCACCTTTAAAGCGGAGTTTCGGCTTCGGAAACGTTTTTTCAATAAAAATACCCCGGGGACAGTCAGGGCTAGTACATTCCACAATGGATAGCCTCTGAACTGTCCCAGGTTGCACTTATCTTTTAGAAGAAATACTTATCTTGAAAATTTATTGTCCAGCGCTACCATCTTAGGTGTGGGCAGCTGAATTTGGTGTCCTCTTCCCTGTCCACTTCGTCCCAGAATGCGCCTGCACTGGCCTCGCTCGTCAGTTTCGGTGCAGGCGCGTCATTCCTGCACAGCTTCTGGGCATGCCCGGAAGCTGTTAAGCAGGGAATGGTGCAGGTGCTGGCGCATTGACTCCTGGGAGCGATGATGTTCAGCTCCCAGGAGTCAAAGTAAGCAGGAAGTGACGGCGTGGGCTGCGGCTGCAGAGGGAGGAAGTGGAAGGAAGGTAAGTATATTTTCTTCAATAACAAAGTAAGTAAAGAAAAAAAAATCAGGACTATCCATTTCTTTTGCAGGTGAATGTTAGCAAGCAGATGGCCCGAAGTCGTTTTTGAGGCCGGAACTCCGTTTTAAATCAGTTAAAAATCAGTGGTCAGGAAAGGTTTTGCTTTATTTTCAACATTAACAAAACTGCTTAGTGCTTTTTTCTTGGCATATTAAATATACACTTTGAATGCCCTAACAGCTCAAAATCCTTCTTCCGGTCATGTTTCAACACCACAGTCACTAAAACATGTTAAGTTTTTCCATTGTTAAACAGCCAGTGTCCTAAAAATCAGAACACACTGAGGTGTTTTAAGTGACTGTGGTGTTAGAAACATAACAGGAAAATTAATTTTGCTTTAACACATCTTGAGAAAATGCAAATATTTAATAACTTAAAAAAGTAAAGTACAACTGGTGAGTGGACATACTGGATGCCTTTGCTGTAATACTATCAGCTGGGCTTCCATTATGCCCCCAATTACCTTTCAGGAGGGATGGGCCACCTCCAGGCTCACCTGCCCCCTATCTATCCATTAGCTTGCATGTGCTTCCACTGTGAAGACTCTTATAAATTCATTAGAGCTAGGACTGCAGGTAACACAGGGAGCCGTGAAGTGGCCCTGCAGCTTTCACATGCGTTTGCAAATGTGTGCTAAACCCCTGATTTGACGCAAACTGTTAGACAGGTTAATTTGGTTGGTAAGCAGACTGGGAATTGTATTTGTGTTTGTTTCATGTGCGTTCCCCTTCCATGTGTTCTTTGCTATGAAGGCCAGTTATAGGTGGAGGCAGAGGCCATTTTCTTTGTTTTCATCTAACCTTGCCCTAGGAGGTCTCCACGTGTGTGCCAATAGGGCAGGGCTGGGGCAGAAGGTCAGTCGGGAGGACTGGGAGGAAGATCAGCCAGGAGTGGCAGATGGGAGCCAAGTGAACTATCATTTCTGCAAGCAAGTGGAAAGAGAAATGTCATGCTGTTCATTCTAATTGTGCTACTTTTGTCATGGGACTGAGTGTGCCTGCCTGTAATGGGCCCTTGCTGAACTAGCAACAAACTCTTAGTTCCAACAGAAGTGAGCAGCAGGTGCTGTAATGTGAAAACCAGGTTTGTACAGGTGGAAGGAGGAAGAGGACTTTGTATATTGGAAGTTGTCCCTAGTTCTGTGCTTGAACATTTTCAAGTTGGGCATCCCATAATTCCCATCCCCATCCAAGTTATCCCCTAAAAAAAACAACAAAAACAAGCCAAGGACTGTTTTCTTTGTTGGAATGAATAAAGTAAAATGCTATGTGACTGGCTGTGCAGCACTGGGGAACCCTTACTTCACTACCTCCTATGGCAGTAGTGCTGCAACAGTTAGTATACACTATCTATCTCTTAGCCAGTATTAAGTCATGGTCACCAAAACCTACAAGCATACAAGAAAGAATATAAAGCAGAGGCCCTTCTCAGTTGCAGAAACGGTTATCTGGCTGGTCCAACCATGTACAATATGTATATGTTACCATCAATGTGTGAAATTAGGCATTGTATAGAATGCTTAGGAAACCTATAGAATGGCGAAAATAGGATGTCAAAGTATGAAACGCTTAATATTTCATATATTTATAGTTACATAGTAGTTGAGGTTGAATAAAGACAATAGTCCATCCAGTTCAACCTGTGTAGGTGTGTGTGGACGTATTCATTTCCCATACCCCTGAATGTTTTGATCTTGGAGATGTATGTCCAAGAGTCTTTTAAATGTAGCCATACTCCCCGCAGTTACTACCATTTGTGGAAGGGAGTTCCCCAATCGTATTGCCATTACTGTAAAAAACCCTTTGCGTAACCTTTCTCCATTCTTGATTCCCCCAGAGGTTCCCCTAACGCGTATTTTGCGTTTATGTTTTAAGTCCCCAAATACAAAACTTACACTTCTGCACATTAAACCTTATTTGCCACGTAGTTGCCCACTGTTATTTTGTGCAGGTCATTCTGCAAGATTTCTGCGTCATGATGTGAAGTTATTGCCCTGCTTAATTTTGTGTCATCTGCAAAAACTGAGATTGAGCTAACAATCCCGTCCTCGATGCTGTTTAAGAATAGATTGAACAAAATTGGTCCCAGGACTGAGCCTTGGGGCACCCCACTTATCACTCCAGACCAGTCTGAGTATGCATTATTTATTACCACCCTTTGGACATGCCCATGTAACCAGTTTTCTATCCAAGAACAAACCTTGTGGTCTAAGCCTGCAGACCTTATTTTGTAAACGAATCGTTTGTGGGGGATTGTATCGAATGCCTTAGCAAAATCCAGATACATCACATCCACAGGTCTCCCCCTATTTAGCTCACAGCTCAGCTCCTCATGGAATGTTAACAGATTGGTCTGACAAGAACATCCTTTTGAAAACCTGTGGTGATTAATGCTGATGGTACTGTTGACTTTAGCAAATTCTTGGCTATAGTCCCTTATCATCCCTTCCAGTAATTTACATACTATTGACGTCAGGCTGACCGGCCTATAATTGACCGGGATATGCCTCTGCCCTTTTTCGAATATTGGTATCACGTTAGCTTTCCTCCAGTCACCTGGTACAGTTCCTGTCAAAATACTATCTGCAAAGATCAGGAGCAGTAGTCTAGATATAACCTTACTGAGTTCTTTGAGTACTCTCGGATGCATGCCATCCATCCTGGTGATTTATTTGTGTTAATGTTATCAAGCCTTTTCATGATTTCACCCTCTGTTAGTCATAGCAGCAAGTCCTGTAAAGTACTACTAACCATACAGTCATTGTCAGTATACCCCTCCTTTTCCTGTGTAAAGACTGAGGAGAAGATTTTTTCCTTTTACTTTCCTCTGCTATATGTCTCTCGAAGCCTTCTTGATTTCAGATTTACATTTCTTATTTGATTCCTTGTATTGGTGGAAAGCCGATAAAGTCCCCTCCGATTTATATCTCTTAAAGGCCTTTTTCCCTAATAAGTTTTTTTACATTACAGTTTAGCCACCCTGGTTTGGCCTTGGCTCTTCTAAATGTATTTCCCATAGGAATGCACTGTGAGATGCTTTTGTTTAATATGTTCCTAAAGCATTCCCATTTTTCCTCCGTGGTCAGTGTTTCTAGGGTTTGTTCCCAGTTTATTTTCTCTATCATTGAGCACAGTTTGGGAAAGTTTGCCCTTCTGAAGTTTAGGGTTCTTATATTCCCTCTTGCCTTGCTATCTTGTGATTTATGTTAAATGTGATCATCCTGTGATGGCTAGAACCCAAGTTGTCCTGGACTCCTACATCTGAGATTAGATCTGGGTCATTAGTAATTAATAGATCTAGCACTGCATTCTTTCGAGTAGGAGAATCCACCCACTGAGACATGTAGTTGTCCTGTAAGATATTCATGAAGAGACGGGCCTTTAGTGAGTGTGCAGTCCCCTCTTCCCAGACAATGTCGGGAAAATTGAAGTCCCCCAATATGATAACTGGCCCGAGCTTTGCCACGTTACTCAACAGTGATAGAAATTCCAGCTCAATTGTAATCCTCAATTTCCTCTAACCACAACTCCAAATCGCTCCCAAATTAGGGGTCCTTGGAGAGCCTCTCTAATAACAGCCCCGGCCGCCGTAGCAAAAGCCTTCCGTTGGGCGTCTGCTGTCCATGGGCACATTTGAGTTACATACCAGCGGAGGGCTCTGTAGCTCTCGTCCAACCGTATCTCCACCTGGACCAGCCTGCTTAACTCAGCTTTCTATTCCTTGTGAGGTTGTCTCCCTAAAAACACCATTCAAACTTCGTACTGCGACCAGTACCTTTCCTGGAAGGAGGGGAGGATTTTTCCCTGGTGTTGCTGCTCACGAGCTAGCGCTTCCTTCCAAAGTTCCCAGCGGATTAATTCATACCATCCCAGCAGGACCTTCTCTGACACTGGTCCCCTGTGCTGTATCCGCATCTTTCGCAACCTCCTTCCGAATTCCTCTACCATGTTGGCTGATATCTGTTCCTCTCCTCTTCTGCTATCCGGACCTTGGATCCTGGTGGAGGTTTGAATGTCCCAGACTGCAGGAAGCATCCCACCACTTCCGTCATTATATAGCTTCCTCCCAATCGTGAAAATAGATATCAGATTTTCCCAGCCGCCCCCATACAAAGCTAGCCGACAACTTAGTTTGTACTGGAATCTTCTCCTTTATTCAACAGTTTCACACTCAATTTACACAAACATGATCACATCCCCCTCCTGATCAGATTACCACACACAGGTCAGGGGTTGCCTGATTACATTATTGTATACAGAAATAAAAATAACCTGAACTAATTATCTAGCCATCTAGACAGAAACAATGTGAGTTCATTAACATTTAACTATGGAACAGACAGGCTTAACAGAATACACGTCTCACCTCAATACCCAGACAATAGGGAGAGCCTGTCTTTGACATTGAAGTTCAATACATATTATCATAAGTAAACATAGAAACCATTTGAAGCAATCCAAACCATTAAGTATCTGTCTTTCACTCCCAGTGATGGTGAGTAACATCACAATATTAATATTAATGCTAGCTAGGTCACTAGACTCCTTTGGGGTATTTCCCTCAGATAACTTCAGGGCATACCCAAAAGGCACCTAGTGACCTAACTAGCAATAGTGGGTCAATATCATGTGGTGAGTGTCTGTCCATGTGGGGGTATTTTTTACTTATTTTTTTTTTTTAACAGTTGCATTTATTAAACATGTTCAGCAGCAGGAACAAGTAAAGGTACACTTAAAGCAAATCAAGCGGTCAATAAACAACAAAATAAATATAGATAAATGGTCGCAGGTGTCGTGCAATCATTAATCCAAAACCATTCTGTGATTAGTCTAAGAAACAGCCTAGGAAAATGTGGCAACCAAGATCCTGACATTACTGTGGATAGGGTCAGAGCTAAAAGAAGAGGGACAGGGAGAATCGAAGGGTATGGTAAGCAAGAGGAAAAGAAAGAAGGGGGATAAGGAGAGGAAAAAAAAGGAGGGGAGGGAGGTATGAAGAGGGGAGAGGGGGAAGACGGTGGGAAAGAAGCAATGAGGGTAGGTAGGGTATTATACACAAGGTACAATATATAGCCCTCAGGTATGTACAGTGTAATATCAACACCTAAATAGTAATGCCCTGTGCCTCTATCCAGCCAGCCCAAATTTTGTCAAATAAAGCAGGACAGTTTCAGTTGATGTACTTAAGCTTATATAGGGGAATAGCCCCGTTGACTGCGGCCTTCAAGCCAGAAACCATGGGCAGAGTAGGCTGTTTCCATTTCAGCAGGATTCCCCTTCTAGCATAATAGGTTGAAAATAAAATAGTTTTACATGTTTAGAGGCCTCCACAAAATAAGTGAGTCCTAGCAGCAGCACCAAGGGGTTCATGGGGGCAGGCAGGTTACCAACTGTGTTAATGGTATGCTATACTTCTGCCCAGAAAGTACATAAACTGGAATAAGACCAAAACATGTGAGCACACGTGCCCTCGGCCATATCACAACAAGGGCAAGCCGCTTATCTGCCAGGATAAATTGCAGCCAGTCGCTGAGGAGTTTATTACACTCTATGGATACACTTTAGTTGGATAAATTTAGTTTTATGACAGGGACATATTGCAATAGGCAGTCCTCCCAGCCGTCTTCCGAGAGGGATGGAATGTCTATATGCCATTTATTTTAAAGGGAGTCTATTCTGGGAGTGGATATGGAAGATAGTAGGGAGTAAAAAGAGAGCAGAGGTTTAGGTAGATCCTCTTCTATTAACAAACTTTCCAAAGGGTCAGTCTTAATGGTTGGAATAGTTGGAAATTGAGCAGGAACCGCGTGCCGCAGTTGTAGAAAACAGAAGAACATCTTATTAGGTAGGTTGTGGATATGTTTAGGTTCATCATAGGGTAAGCGATTCCCCTGTGGTATTATATTTCGCAGTATTTTTATGCCATATCTAGCCCTTATCACTGGATCCGGCACAGTGAGAAGGTGAGTTAGTGTAGGGTCGCCCCATAGCAGTGTATAGGAAGAACTAGTGGAATTCGTACCATACTGGACCCCAGCCTGTTTCCAAACCCTCAGGGTCATCCTCATAGGGGTTGCAATAGCTGGATTGGATGTCAGCCCCCTGTATACAAGGTTACTGAGTTCAGCGTAGGAGCCCAATACAGCTGCCTCCAGGATCACTGGTACTTAATGTTGGGGTATTTGGAGCACATTTTGAGTGGAACACTTTCTACTTCCTGTTTTAAGAGCATGAGCACTGGTTTAAAGAGTTCACACTGTTCACAGTGGGGCCATCATATTATATTATACTGTATCTATATTTTCAGTATATTGTGTATACCGGTGTGTGTGTGTGTGTATATATATTTATATATATACTTTTTTTTTTAACTCTGCAGTAAAAAAGGTGTTTTTTTTTCATTTCCTTTAATATCTTTGCATTGTGTATAAAGCTTGAGAGCTGTTATTTTCATATATTATTATATTTTTTATGAATAGACGCACAGGGCGACGTCCATTGCAAACCTTTCTGCATAAATGTTCTTTATTCACACTGTTCCTGTAATTTCCTGCATTTTGAAATGTCTATGTTCTTCATTTGTAAGGACTTGTGAATACATAACTGTCTACATGAAATACATCACTAAATTTACCTTAAATAGGATGATGATATGCAAGATCAGCTAGCTACATGCTATAAGGCCATGTAAAATTTATTGTAAATGTATTTTTGCACTTAACGTGCTTTATTCTATACAGTCATAATCATGTCATTTAGGCAATCCTGAAAACACAATTAGGGTTCTATTAAAGAGAAAGTCTAAAAATAAATAGAATAAACTAATGCAAGGCATAAGCAATTATCATTATCACATATATACAATTGGAATTCATTGATTTCATAGAAGGCTTTAAACATTGTTACTCGCTTGATCACACTGATGCAATAATGGCATCAATAGCTATGCAATCAATCATACTAAACAGAATCATCATACAGTAATGCGCAATGGCAATAGTAAAAATGAACATGACCAACTCCACTTTTGTTGAGAAAAAAATATTCCCTGGGTGATCAATGTACATTGCAGGGATTTTAAGCACTTGCCTACTGGTCACTTTTACCCTTTTCCTTCCCAGGCAAATCTTTAGCTTTCAGTGGTGTCGCACTTTGAATGAGAATTGTACGGTTATGCAACACTGTACCCAAACAACATTTTTTGCATTTTTTTTAGATAGAGCTTTCTTTTTGTTGTAATTTATCACCACTGGGGTTTTTTGTTTTTTAAAAACTGAAAATGTTACAAAAAAAAAAAAAAGCTTTTCTTAGTTTTTGTCATAAAACTTTGTAAATAAGTAATTTTGCTCCTTCACCAATTGACTATGATGAAGCTGCACTGATGGACAATGATATGCTGAACTGATGAGGTGGAACTGATGGGCACTGATAGGCGGCACTGATGGGCACTGACAGGCATCACTGGTGGGCACTGATTGGCAGGACTGGTGGGCACTGCTGGTGCAGCAATAATAATCAGGACACTGATTAATTATTAGTGTAGATGTCCCCTGTGTGGATTTGCTGGTTATCGACTCTCATCTCCTCACGCACTGTCAGAGTGAGAAGAGGATTGCCGATAACCGGCAAATACTGTTTACATTGTGATCAGCTGTGATTGGATGCAACTGATCATGTGGTAAAGAGCCATAGTGATTGTCTCTTTACCCCGATTTGTGATCAGCTGCATTCAAAGGACACAGTGATCACAGACCACTGCTGATGAGCGCCGCCGCATGGGAGGACATCATATGACAGCCTCCCAGCAAAGTGCAACCATGCTGTAACCGGCTATAGCACGGACGTGAAGAGGTTAACAAACATTGTTGCAGATTCCTACCTTTTGTTATTCTGAAGAAAATCACTGTTTGTTTGTTTGTCTGCGTCTATGTGGAAAATGAATCTGTATGGGAGTGGTTTCATAATTATCAATCAGCTGTTGCACTTGCAGGGCTCTGGGGAAAGTTTCAGGGTCTGCATCCCTTTAGACATGATTTCCTATTGGGAGTATCTAATGCCATTTTTGTTGCAGGGGTTGCATCTGACTTGTGTCTTAGTGCAGACTTCTGAGAAAATCAGTGAGTCAATCACACAAGCAGGAAGTTATGTTTATGGGGGGCGTTCTGTATACATTCTGCAGGCAGCCATATTGCATTGTATTTTACTGAAAATTACAGTGCTGCAGATTGCAAAGGAAAGGTAATGTTTAATAGCATTCAATTACAATATGATTTGTGTCGCAATTGTATATGCTATATAATTTTTTTTATTTGCTATGTTTTCCCCACGAAAGTGGAGTTACACTTTAATTTTTGCACTCCCAGAGCCATTTTTGCATTTTTTTGCGAACATTTAAAAAAATCATTTGGGCCTGAAGATTACACAAAACTCCCAAACATTATATATTTTCTGAAAGCAGACACCCTAGAAAATAAAATAGTGGTAATTCCATTTTTTTTTTTTTGCATTACCTAGGGAAAGGTCTAGGAAATGCTAAATTTCAGTAAAAAACACACTTAAGTGAATTTTAGGGCAACCAAAACGTAATAAATTACACACCTTTTTGGTAGAATATAAAAGAGAAGGTTGCACCAAGTAAAAAGATACCCAACAGGCCAAACCTTAAATACACTATTGTCAAAAGTTTTGGGACACCTGCCTTTACACGTGCATTAACTTTAATGGCATCCCAGTCTAAGTCCGTAGGGGCAGAGGCTGTCAATCAGCTGGTGTTCCCTCCCTTGTCATTTTTTTTTTTCTTTATGTCAGGAAAACTTGTCAGAAGTGAATTATACAGATAGCAGAGGAATGAAGCAGCATGACACTTAGGCTAGCCATACATTATACAATTTTCTTGTAAAATTTTCCTTTAAATTTACCAAGGTCATATAATAGGAGGTCAAATCTAAACACTTTCAATTTGTATGCAATAAGACAGGCATTTACACTACATAGTTGAAGATTGATCTTAAGGAATTTGAATATGAGTATATAATGTATGGCCAGTCTTAGTGCTCTGGATTAATATTATTATTATTATTATTATTATACATGATGTATATGGTGCCAAGAGTTTGGGCAGCACTTTACAAAATGAAGGCAGACATTACAGTTACAATACAACTTGGTACAGGAAGAATTAGAGGGCCCTGCTAGTTAGAGCTTTCAATCTAAGACCCCGTTCAGACAGGGGCGACACAACTTGCTGGGGCGACCTGTGAAGTCGCGGTGCACAGCGTGCACCGCGACCTTGGCGCGACTTGCACGGACTTCATATAATTGAAGTCAATGCAAGTCGCCTCCAGGTCGCCCCAAAGTAGTACAGGACCCTTTTTCTAAGTCGGAGCGACTTGTGTCGCTCCTATTAGAATGGGTCCTGTGCTAATCAATGGCAGGCGACCGACCTCGAATTGTCAGGCGACCAAGTCCCCTGACAAGTCGCACTAGTGTGAATGGGGTCTAAGAGGGAGAGTCAAGTGGTACAAAAGGTAATAACTGTGATGGAGAAGGTAAAAACACAGTGTATTAGTGTATTAGTTAGAAGCAGGATAGAATTCTTTTGAAGAGAATGGTTTTTAGGGATCGTCTAAAGATGGATAGATAAGGAGAATTTCAGACAGATTGGGGTAGGGAGTATGGGAGAATTTTGGAAGAAGTCCTAGAGGGGAGCATGGGAGGAGGTGACAAGGGAGCTAGAGAGAAGGAGCTCTTGGGAGAATCAAAGAGAGTGGTTTGGTTGTTCTTTTGAGATCAGGTTAGTGATGTAGCTGGTGGCAGGGTTCTGGATGGCTTTCTAAGTTGTTGTTAGTACATTGAATTTTATTCGTTGGGTGAGCAGAAGCTAGTGGAGGGATTGGCAGAGGGGGGTACTAAACACTGAATGGTTGGTAGGGTGGATAAGTCTGGCAGCAGCATTTATAATGGACTGAAGGAGGGAATAACCTATGTAAAGGTAATCCAATGAGGAGAGTGTTGCAGTAGTCGAAGCGAGAGATAACCAGGGAGTGAATTAGAAGCTTTGTGGTGTCATTGGTTAAAAAAGGGCAAATTCTGGAGATGTTGCAGAGGTTGAGGCAGCATGATTTAGACAGGGATTAAATGTGGACTCTCCAAAGTCCACTGTTACCCCTACCACCCTGGCATGCAGGGACAAACTGATAGTTGTGCCATGGATCTTGACAGAGAAGTCAGGTGAAGGGACACTTGAGGGTAGGAAATATTATGAGCTTGGCTTTGGATAGATTGAGTTTGAGGACGTGGTGTGACATCCAGACTAATATGTTGTCTGTTAGTAAATCAGTGATGCGTGAGGAAACTGATGGGTTGAGCTAAGAGGTAGAGAGATAGATTGAGACAAGTACACACTATAGAAGGATATACTTTGTTCATATTTCATGTCTGTGGTTTACAACCACTTTAAAGAGGAACTTCACTCCCTCCCGGGGTCAATTTTAATCTTAATCCCTTCCAACTTTGTCCACTGGTTTGCACTGAAATACCATGCTCACATGTTCAGCTCTATCCTGCTATCATTAGCAGCCAGCTCACTGGATGAAGCTCTGCTGTGCAAGTGAAATATATTCCAAATAGCCCTGAACCCTCCTGGGTTGCATGGCATGGGTATCCCATAAGGCTTCAAGCTTGTCATGCTCACCTAGGTGGAAAAGGCAAAAGCATGGGCTGCACTCTATAAAAAAAGGCAATCTCCCCACAAAAAAAAAAAAAAAAAATTGGCAATGTAAAAGTGAGTGAAGGTCTGCTTTAAAGCTGCTACTCTTACCTCCTCACCTCCCCACTTTACCGGCTGCAGCTTGTCATGCTCACGTAGGTGGAAAAGGAAAAAAGCATAGGCTGCACTCTATAAAAAAAGGCAATCTCCCCACAAAAAAAAAAAAATTGGCAATGTAAAAGTGAGTGAAGGTCTTCTTTAAAGCTGCAACTCTTACCTCCTCACCTCCCCACTTTACCGGCTGCAGCTCTCTCTCTTGCACCCAAACTGCTTATTTCTGTAGGGAGCAAGGAATAAGGATGAAATAAGTACCCTTTTCCTCACTCCCACAGGCTTCCTGCTCAGTGTTTGATAGTCCCCTAATTCTATTATTGAATACAAAGCCAGCTTGGATTGGCGGAGTGAGATAGGCGGGCGGATGATGTTACTCTCTCTGACTCAGCTAATCGGAGCTGGCTTTCTATTCATTGATAGAATAATTGCCTGCTAGACAGGGAAATGTAGGAACCCTTGGAGCCCTGCGTGAGTCTTGGGATATTCTGACTCCTTTGTCCTCTTCTATCTGCATTCATGTCTGAACCTACATTTCTTTATAGATGCAAGAGTATGTAAATGATAAACCCTTAGGACAAGGTATTCCTGGGAGGGTGTCCCCCTTTCAAGCTACAGGCCTTTTATGTAGAGACACTAAAGAGTTAGGAACTCCAAGATGCTTATTGTTGGGCAGCCTAGCATCACTAGGGTTATCAGTTTGAATTCAAATCACAGCACTACCTGCAAGGAATCTGCGCGTTTACCTCGTGCCTGTGTGGGTTACCTCCAGCTACTTTGGTTTCCTCCCACACTCCAAAATCATGTTGGTAGGTTAACTGGCCCCTGTCTAAATTGGTCCTTGAATGTGTATGCATAAATGTGATTTATGGACCTTAGGGTGTAAGCTTATTGAGGGCACCGACTGATGTGAATGTACAATATATATGTAGGGAGCTGCATTTGCTATCTGCGCTATATTAATGCTTAAAATAAACTACCACTTAGCTGAGGCTTAGATCTCCAGTTTGCCCAGGTGCTGTTTCAGTGTCACATGTAATGGCTGCAAAGTAGGGGGTCATGTCTTATGACCCACTCCCCCACACTCTGTTACATTTTGAAGTACTGCTGAGAAGCTATTTGTGCCGCTTCAATTGGAAACCCCTAACAATTAATTTATCACATTATCATTATAGACAGCACTGTTTTTCTTACTTTAATAGTTATGTTTGGGGATTATTGAGATTTCTGCGGTTGCACGGGGCTGTAGAGGTCATATAGTTGTATATTTGGAGTATTATTGCTCAGATCACTTTATGCCTATTCTTTTAGAGCTAGTGGTGGGCACCCAGGGGATGTCCCTCATCTTTCGCAGGGTGCGCTGGGTGTTGTGAACAGGGCTGCTGATAAAGCAGTACAACTAGTCCTGTTGTACTGGGCCCAGACTCATCAGCTCCACAGGAGGGCCCAAGCAGAATTACAGTGTTACGATTGAGTTCACCTTCTGGTGGCACTGTGTTGTCCTGGGCTAAATGCTGCAGTTCCAGTGTCCACCAGCAAGTTTCTCCCAGAAGCTCCTCCCTTTCCCAAGTGCGTCACTATACTGATTGCCTTCTTGTTGCCAGAGCCTTATTCCTGCGATCCTGATTCTTAGCCTTATCTATCCTGTACCCCTGTGCCTTGCTCCTGCTCTCTGCCCTTGTACCCCCTTCTTCCTTGCATCCCTGTATTCCCTGTTACCCCGTCCCTTATATTGTAGATATTTTTAGATTGTTAGTTGTTTGGTTCATTAGTTATTTTTGTTTTTGGGTTGGTTTTTGTTTGCTAGTAATACCTATGTTCACTGGTTGCTGTGTATGCTTGTTTGTATGTTTCATTGTAAATAAATCTCACTTTAAGGCTATCTACATTGTTCGGTGTCAGTTTCCATGTGTAGCTACATGTATCTGGTCTCCCTAGCTGCTGCTGAATCCTGACATACAGTTTGTTTCTGCATAAGAAAAAAATAGGGCTTTCTAAATTTTATCTCGCTCCTACTTGCTTAGGGTGGGTGTAATTACTTTTTCCTGTGCCCCATCAGCTCAACAGGAGGGGCCCAGGAGATGAGAGCATTGGAGGGACCTTTCCTTCATTTTTCGGGGTGCATGTATATAATGCCTCCCCGCATATTGCTCTGCTGCTCAAGTAGTCCCAGACGGTTCGCTTCCGCTACCCACTGCCTTTCCGGTGGAGTGATACTATGATTCTCCGCTAAGGTCCTCAGGTACCGAGAATCATGTGACGCCGCAGGCGGCTCAGCGGCTGACAAGGAGCAGCAGGAGGACAGTGTGGCTTCACTGCACACAGTTAATTATTAAAATTAAAAGATAGCATCCTCACTGTGTCTCACTTATGCTAACACACAGCAAGGTAGGTTAACATTATCAATCAGCCCTGTCCCTCCCCCACTTTTACCGGGAACTTCCAACTGATCGGTGGCACTCGGTTCCTGGGACACAGAGAGAGGAACTTACGTTGTTCCTCCCACTGTGTAATGTCAGAAACCATTACTGGCCAGAACAAGCGCCTGGTCAAACTGATCATGGTTTGATCAGATGCTTTTGGAGGCCAGAGAAGAGATCTTGGGTCTAATAGACCCTAGATCTCTCCATAAAGAGGACCTGTCATGGCCCCTGCTATTACAAGGGATGTTGCTCAGCCCTTCTGATAGCAATAAAAGAGATGGACAAAAAAAATGTTAAAGATACAGCGTAATTTAAAACAAATAAAAAATAAAATGTAAGAAAAAAATGTAAACCCTGTGCTTATGCGTCCATCACACATGTTGGTCCCGCTTGCATATGTAAACGGCAACAAATCTGTTTTGAGGTGGGGCTAGGGGTGTGGTCGAGGGCGGGAAAGTGGGGGCCCTGTCAGGTAGGCTGTATGGGGCCCCATGATTTCTAACAGCGGACCTGGTTGTGAGTACCCACACATTGCCTACTATCTGTACTATTATTAGACAGTGCAGATCATAAGAAAAGGCTCGGATCCAATCAAAGTGGCTCCATGCCTTGTAATCTGCTTTTGTTTACACTGGAGAACCTTCCCCTCCCTCCTCTGCCACCAGCCTCTTCCTTCCACCTCTGACAACACTTCTACATAGATTATGGCTCCCATGGATCACCAATGTATGGAGGCATATGGCCACTAGGGTTGCTACCTCATCCCTTTAAACTAGGACACACATTAATTACACAGGTTCTGTGGCTGATTAAGGTGGTAATTAAACTCACTTGGTACCTTATGTGCATTATATCAGCCTCAGAACCTGGTTTAACCACTTGCCGACTGCCTAACGCCGATCTACGTCGGCAGTCAGCCCCTCACAGGCAAAGTGACGTAGGGCTACGTCACTAGCTTGTGAGGGTCTAGGGAGCGAGCGCGCGCCCCCGGAGGCGCGCTCCCGCTCCCGCGTGGTCACGGACCCCCCGCGCGTGTGACCGGCGGACCCGATGTCCGTCGGTCACTCGGCGATCGGCGGGGGAGAGGGAGAATGTCAGGCAGCTTGTGTAAACAAGCCACCTGTCATTCTCCTTGCTGTTAGGATACTGATCACTCGGATCTAGTATGTAGATCCGTTGATCAGTGTCCATACAGCTCAAGCCCCAGCCAATCACAGTAGAAAGCACGCCCCTAGGGATACACACAGCCCCTCCCTCCCAAATAAAGTTAACCCCTTCACTACCAGTGTATTTTTACAGTAACAGTGCATATATATAGCACTGATTACTGTAGAAATGTCACTGGTAACCCCAAAAGTGTCAAAAATGTCAGTCAAGGGTCCGATCTGTCCGCCCCAATGTCGCAGTACCGCAAAAAAAAAATCGCAGATCGCCGCCATTACACGTTAAAAAAAAAAACAACAAAAATGACAGAAATCTTTCCCTTTGTTAGTAAACGCGATAACTTTTGTGCAAACCAATCAAAATACGCTTTTTGCGATTTTTTTTACCAAACATAGGTAGCATAAAACAAATTGGCCGAAAAAGTAAAAAAATTTTGATTTTTAAATTTTTTTTTGGGGGAATTTCATATAAAAAAATGTGAAAAATATTGCTATTTTTGCAAAATTGACGCTCTTTTTTTGTTTATAGCGCGTGATCAAAAAATCGCACAGGTGATCAAATACCACCAAAAGAAAGCTCTGTTTGTGGGAAAAAAAGGACGCCAAATTCGTTTAGGTACAGCGTCGCACGACCGCGCAATTGTCCGTTAAAGTCACGCAGTGCCGAATCGCAAAATACCCCCTGGTCGGAATGGGGGTAAAATCTTCCGGGGCTTAAGTGGTTAAAGGAACAAGGTGGCAACCCTAATGACCACCAATATAAGGGGGTACACCGACCACCAATGTAAGAAGGCAGAGATGCTGACCACTATTAATGGGGACACGGTAATGACACTGACTGCCAATTTAAGGGGCACAGACACTGACCACCAAAGGTTAAGGACACAGACATTAACTGCCAGTGTATGGGGCTTCAGTCTCTGAGCACCAATGTATGGGGGCACAGACAATGACCCCTATTAACCACTAATGCCAGACATTTCTTTCTCCCACTGAGGCTAGACTCTTTTCCTCCAGCTGATCACTAATACTATTTTTTTACTCTTCTGCCTAAGTCAGACATTTTCCTCACCATTAATGCCAGGCTTTTTCTTTTTTATATCATTGGCCACCAAAGCCAGCCATTTTTTTTCCTCCCACTGACCACAGACGCTGGTCAACTTTTCCTCTTGCTGATCAGTAATATCGGAGCCATTATTACGTATATTTCTGACAGCTGCACTCTACACATTGTGTTTTACATAAAACACTTACATAAATGTGTTTCTTGTCGCAACAGTTGCTGGTTGCTAAGTCATTTTTTAATAAAGCTTTTCTTTAAGCTAGCTTCAGAGAAAGGGCAGCTTTTCATTTAGACTGTTGCACACATTTTCTTTTCAAACTTAAATAGCATTCTTGGGAATGCCTCAAAGCTGCATGTGTTGTTGTGGAACAGGACTATTTTCACAGACAGTCTCAGTACACTGGCAGCACATATTTGGAATTTATTTATTTATTTCTTTTACAATTAGCTTTGCTTACATACAGTAGCAGCCCCCTAATCTTGTTTCAGGCTAAAAATAATCATTTTTTTCAGGTAACTTTAGCAGCAATACATGTTTTTTCATCAAACAGTAATAGGTCTGACTTAATTGACAGATAGTATTTGGACAGTAGTTCGCTGTGTCTCTCTTTGCTTTTTTTAATGCAAAACTGTCCTGCTTCTGGCTGCTTGCATATTTGTCACACTTAAATATGTAAGATCCTCAACCAAATTTAATTCTGCACAAAGATAACCCGAGTAAATACAAAATGCCTCCCTTGTCCCTGTCAGAGTGGGGAAGGATGCCTTAGCGGCTCTCTGCCCTGGCTCAGGCGTTTTGAGTGGAACTTGACTTATGCTCTTCACAGACATGGGACATTTTTGCCGCATGGCACATCTGTGATGGCCATTTTGGCTGCTTGCACGTGCACCTTAGTGGTGTACGCAAGGCAGCCAATTGGGCAGCTGATATGCATGTATGGTCTCCATTTTGCCTCACTCTTCTTGGCAAATTTTTTTTAATTCAGCCATATTGGAGAGTTTTCAAGCAAAAATGGCCTATTTAAGGTCATGCTACAGAATCTCAGTCGGATTTAGGTCTTTGACCAGGCCACTCCAAAACTTTCATTTTGTTTTTTTGTGAGCCATTCAGAGGTGGACTTGCTGGTGTACCTTGGATCATTGTCCTGCTGCATAACCTAAGTGCACTGGAGCTTGGGGTCACAAACTGATGGCTGGATATTCTCCTTCAGAATTTTCTGATAGAGCGCAGAATTCATGGTTCCATCAATTATGGCAAGTCAACCAGGTCCTGAAGCTGCAAAGCAGCCCCAGATCATCACACTACCATCACCATGTTTGACTGTTGGTGTTATTTTCTTTTTATGACATGCTGTGGTTTATTTACGTCAGATGTAACAGGACTCACACCTTCCAAAAATGTCAACTTTTATCCTATCAGTCCACAGAATATTTACCCAAAAGTCTTGGGGATAATCAAATTGTTTTTGGCAAATGAGATGAACCTTTGTATTCTTTTTGGTCAGCAGTGGCCTTCACTTTGGAAATCTCCAATGGATGCCTCTTTCTGATTGTTGAAACAAGAACAATGACCTCAACTGAGGCAAGTTAAGCCTGCAGTTCTTTGGATGTTCTGCATTCTTTTATGACCTCCTAGATGAGTCTTTGTTGTGCTCTTGGAGTAATTTTGGCAGGTTTGCCAATACTGGGAAGGTTCACCACTGTTTTCTCTATTTGTGGATAATGGCTCTCATCATTTTCTGGAGTCCCAAAGCCTTAAAAATGACTTTGTAACTCTTTCCAGACTGATACATGTCAATGATTTGTTTCTCATCTGTTCTTGAATTTCTTTAGATCGCCGCATAATGTGTTGCTTTTTTCGATCTTTTAGCGTGCTTCACTTTGTCAGACAGCTTCTATTTAAGTGTTTTTTTTTTTTATTCAACAGGCCTGGCAGTAATCAGGCCAGGGTATGGAAAGTTAAATTTAACTCGGCTTTCCAAAAAATGTGGTGAATTACAGTTCATTAATGATTTAGCAAGGGGGTGGGGGGGAATTACTTTTTCACATAGGGTCAGGCAGCTTTGGACAGATTGTTTTCCATTAATAAATTAAATCATAATTTAAACCTGCATTTTGTATTTACTCTGGTTATCTTTATGTAATATTAAAATTAGTTTGATGGTTTGAATCATTTAAGTGTGACAAATATGCAAAAAAAATGAGAAATCAGGAAGGAGACAAATACTTTTTCGCAGCACTTTATATAATATATATAACAACAACCTACCAAGCCATCCACCACTCAGGCCCTCAGCTACATCACTAATGTAGTCTCAGAATACTAACCAAATGATAATCTTTGTTCCTCCTAAGATCTGCTCTCTACTTCCCTTGTCATCTCCTTTCATGCCCGCCTCCAGGACTTTACCCATGCTTCTCCCATCCTATGAAACTCCATACTCCAATCTGTCTGACTATCTCCTACTCTGTCCATTTTAAGATGATCCCTGAAACCCCTTCTCCTCAGAGACACCTATCCCGCCCCCACCTAACAATTGCACTTTTATTTTTTTCCATCAGCTTATCCCCCAGAGTTATTACCCTTTTGTATTATTTGACCCTCCCTCTTGGATTGTATGCTCTAACAAGCAGGGTCCCCCAATTCTTCCAGTATTTAAGTATATTGTAACTGTACTGTTTGCCCTCATGTTGTAAAGCGCTGCACAAACTGTTGGCGCTATATAACTCCTGTATAATGATAATAGCATTATTAATAATGTGGACATTTAAGGAGTAGAACAGATAGGCATTACACATAAATTGTTATTTACTTCCCCATATACCTTTTTGTCTAACCTCCTACTTCATTGAAATGCTTATGTATCTATTTGGGCCTTAATATTAATCAAGCAAAATCTATAGCAATGAGGGATTCCCTTCTCCTCGAAACAATTTTTCATTTTAGGTTGATTCCCTTCTTTACCTGGGTACTGTTCTCACCCTGACATATTACTAACTGTAGCTAGCCAGTTTTCCCCCCATTTTCACATATTATACACTGCTTAAAAAAATTAACTTAACATTGTTTAATCAGAGTATAGCATCAAGTCAAGTAAACTCCTGGGATAGTGATCTGGTCAGTTAAGTAGCAGTGGGGGTTGTTAATCAGTTTCAGCTGCTTTGGTGTTAAAAGAGATGTATGGCTTTGCTTTATTAATTTTAGAATTATACTTACCTAATGTAGGTGGATACAGCATCGATCCAATGCTGCATCTGTCCCCCGGCAACTCTGCACTGAGAACCGAGTGATCAAACTCCACCAATCGCTCAGTTCTGACAGCTCCCTGAGCAGAGAGCTACTGACTGTCAGTCAGCAGCTCTCCGCTCTGCCCCTTCCTCGTTCACTGGAGCGCTGGGCTGTGGAGGGGCAGGGAGTAGCCAGCTCAGGCTCTCAACGGCTCACTGAGAGGCTGAGCCAGGTGTCAGTCCACTCTCGTGATGACGCAATGCCTGGACTGACTTCTGTGAGTCGGCTGCGGACTTCAGCCTGCTCTCTGCTGAAAATGGGTCACAGGAGTGCAAAAGGAATTGTAATCCATAGAAGTACAGCCAAATGAGCTTTGGCTGTACATCCCCTTTAATGAAATTAACAACAGGTGCACTAGATGGGCAACAATGAGACAACCTCCACAACAGGATTGGGGGCCACTGACATTTTTTTTTCCCTACTAATTTTTATGACAGTTTTTCACTAGTTTTGCATTTGGCTAGGGTCAGTGTCACTACTGGTAGCACGAGACCTGGACTCTATAGAGATTGCACAGGAAGTCCAACTCCTCAAGGATGGCACATCAATACGTGCCATTGCCAGAAGGTTTGCTGCGTCTCCCAGCACAGTCTCAAGAGCATTGAAGAGATTCCAGAAGTAAGGGAGTTGCTCTGGGAAAGCTGGACAAGGCAATAAAAAGGTCCTTAACCCATCAGCAAGACCGGTATCTGCTCTTTTGTGTGAAAAGGAACAGGATGAGCACTGCCAGCGCCCTACAAAATTGCCTCCAGCAGGCCACTGGTGTAAACATCACTGACCAAACAGTCAGAAATACACTACGTGAGGATGGCCTGAGGGCCTGACATCCTCTAGTGCACTATGGAGCTTGTTTGTCCATTTACCATTAAACACCAGAATTGGCAGGTTTGCCACTGCCGCCCTGTGCTTTTCACCGATGAGAAACAACACTTAGAGCTTTGGACGGAGACGCTGACTCACCTGATGACACATGGTTGTCACAAGCTGGCTCCTTCCAGGTGGGGCTAACTGGGTAGACTTCAGCAGCCGGCTTCTCCGATGGGATGACTTGAGCTGGGCTGGCATCTTTCACCTCTTTCCTTGGCTCTTTCTTCCCTGAACTTTAAACTGCTGCTATTCTCCGGCCTCTCCCACAGGAGTAGTGGTGGATGCTAAACCAACTGCAGGCCTGCACACCACACACCTCCCGACTTCCTTTGTTCGACCGGGATTCCTCTCTCCACTCCACACTAACTACATTAGTTGCTCTTCATAGTGCCCACACTTCAGGCAGGTAACCCACCATGATAAATAAATCACCGGGACCGGATGGCTTGCACCCGAGGGTTCTTAAAGAGCTCAGCCAGGTGATTGCCAGACCATTATTTTTGATCTTTAAGGATAGTTTACAGACGGGTATGGTGCCAGCTGATTGGAAAAAAGCCAACGTGATACCAATATTTAAAAAAGGGCCGAGATATATCCCGGGTAACTATAGGCTGGTTAGCCTAACATCAGTAGTCTGCAAGATTTTGGAAGGGATGTTAAGGGACCACATACAAGACTTTAATAATGAAAACGGTATTATTAGTAGTAATCAGCATGGATTCATGAAAAATCGTTCTTGCCAAACCAATCTATTAACCTTCTATGATGAAGTGAGCTGCCACCTAGATAAAGCTAAGCCGGTGGATGTGGTGTATCTGGACTTTGCAAAGGCCTTTGACACCGTTCCCCACAAACGTGTACTGTACAAACTAAGGAAGGTAAGTATGGACCATAGGGTGAGTACCTGGATAGAGAACTGGCTCCATGGGAGAGTCCAGAGGGTGGTGATTAATGGGGAGTACTCAGATTAGGTGGGTGTGGAAAGTGGGGTCCCCCAAGGTTCTGTCCTGGGTCCAATCCTGTTTAATTTATTCATAAATGATCTAGAGGAGAAATATCGAGTACAATCTCAGTATTTGCAGATGACACTAAACTAAGCATGCCAATATCTTCTATGCAGGATGTGGAAACCTTACAAGCAGATCTGAACTACATGGCAGATGAGGTTTAATGTTGAAAAATGTAAAGTAATGCACTTGGGCATCAGAAACACGAAAGCAAGCTACTCACTGGGTGGGGGGGGGGGGGGAACCTCTGGGTGAGTCTAGGATGGAAAAGGACCTGGGGGTACTAGTAGACAACAGGCTTGGCAGTGGCATGCAATGCCGAGCCGCTGCAAGCAAAGCCAACAGAATACTGGCATGTATAAAAAAGAGCATTCACTCCAGAAATAAAGAGATTATTCTCCCACTCTACAAGACTCTGGTCCGGCCACATCTGGAGTATGCTGTCCAGTTCTGGTCACCGGTCCTCAGGAAGGATGTGCTGGAACTGGAGAGAATCCAGAGAAGGGCAACAAAAATAATTAGGGGAATGGAGAACATCAGCTATGAGGAAAGCACTGAACTTATTCTCTCTGGAGAAGAGACGATTGAGGGGGGATATGATATCAATGTACAAATACTGTACTGGCGACCCTAGCATAAGGAACAAACTTTTCAGAGAAAGGGAATACAATAAGACACGTGGCCACTCACTAAAACTGGAGGGAAAACGGTTTAACCTTAAAATACATAAGGGGTTCTTCACTGTCAGAGCAGTAAGGATGTGGAATTCTCTTCCACAAGCAGTCGTATCAGCAGGGAGCATCGATAGTTTCAAAAAACTATTAGATGGGCACCTTAAAGACCACAACATACAGGGGTATACAATGTACGGTTAACAGCAAACACAAACACATCATAGGTTGAACTGGATGGACTGATGTCTTTTTTCAACCTCACAAACTATGTAACTATGATGCACTTCTCCACTCTCAGGTGCTGGGTAAGCTGGGCTTCCTCTGGGGCATGGCTCTTCCCTCCAGTTTCCAGACAAGGTGGCACCAGCAACTCTGATAAGCAGGCTTGTTCTTGCACTCTCTGTAACTCTTTCATGATATACACTTTAACATACACTTCACGTTACTTTACACGAGCTGACATTTGCAGGACTTTTTAGGACATGCCCCTTGATCCCAGTTGTGGTTTGACAACTGGGTGCAGATAGTTGTAAAGGCCCATTATAGTTGCTATGGGCAATGGTAGAAAACATGACACATGCCCAACTAAGTTTAGCAAGAGTGAAACAGTCTAACTTTAGGCGTAGTTGGACAACTGAGAGATACGACATTGCAGAAAAAATGATTAGCCTCGGTTGCTCTGAGCACCAGCAGAATAATCCATGCAGCTTGTACTGTGATTAGCAGGATACATTAGCACACAGTCACTTTTCCCAGCTACGATCAGATAGCTGGACCCTTGCACTCCCGATTTGAGCAGGCCCGGCATGGTTGCTATGGGCAACAGCATATGAACAGTACTTTCAACAAACTATTCCTGAATTCATAAGCTTTCACACAACATCTCTTTCCAGCTTGTTCGATAACATATGGACAGTTTTGCAGTTGGTTTTGGCTTGCTGGTTGACAGTTGCTATGGGCAAGGGCCCTGCAGGTTACCATAGAAATATCCTGGACAAGCACCCCAAATGTAGCACTACCACTGTAAGGGCTACTGGCAACTGACTCTCCTATTCCTGCACAGCTAGGCAACTTGCATTTTTACCTCTTGCAATCAGACACAAGAACTTTTTTTGTTGATTTTATTAGGGGATAGCAACTTAGATAGGGTGAAGAGGTTTATTGGATGCCCAGCAGATGACGAACACAGCAAAACTTGGGGACAATCTTCATCTCTACGTACAAAAGCCCTGAACTGTTTCCTTCTGTGAAAACTCAGTCCTTTGTAGGTTAATAGCAAAAAGTCCATTACAGACTACGGGCCCTAGGCTCTTCTGTAAAGTAGCACAAATTTGAGGTAACTGCTTGAGAATGGATGAGGCACATCGCTCTCCCTCTAGAAAGCTGACTACATATGGCAGACTTTCCCCTTGTAGTATCCCTGAGGGTTCTGATATACTCTCTGTCCTCTCCTTGCTCCCACTACTCCCCAGGTTCCCAATCACACCACGCTGCAGACGAGATCCTTCCTGAGCCAGCCAAAGCCTCCAGCCTGTAGTGCCCCCCTAGACCTAGAGGGCTCCTCAAGTTCACTGACAGACCCCTCAGCACTCCATCTTCCATCGGACTCTCCCTTGCCAGCATGACTCATCCATATTTAAGGGCTGGCTTCACCACCCTGCCAGGCCCACATGCTTGGGCATTGGCCAAACTCCCTTAAGTATGGAGAATGACCCTCCTTGCTGAGAGAGAGAGACTTGCCTGTATGAGTCATCCAGTCTAAACGTAAATAAACCTTGACCCAGAACGTCAGAACGGAGCTATCCGGAAGGCCCCACATAAGAAACCACCAGCAAAAAAGCTTGCGCTCCACACTATATAGCTATAGTTAGCTGCGATAATGGTAACATATCAAAAAGCAGGGGAAACTGAAAAAAACTCTATTCCACCTGCCTCAACTTATAATAAATGTCAGAAAACTGGTAAGAACAGTTAATTTTGATGCATTACTTAATGGAGGCATACATGAACACATTCAAATCTATTCCAAATAATGGCGTATACATCTCAAACACGCTGAATAAATAAAAAGGTGTTAGTTGGACATACTTGATCCTCACCTAATAAAAATATGATGGCCAGGATGTGCTTATAGGACCACGCATATGTATGCAACAACATAGGTGTACATCCAGCCAAATACAAACATTAAAAATAAATTAAATAAACATAACACAATAAAGGTTATGCTACGTCCCGCATAAAATCAGCATAAAGACTTGATATCCCATCACATGCTGCACACAAAGCCCCCGCATAATATGCCGACGACATCCCCAGTGCAAACATATGTGTTATACATCTATAGACACAGACAGTGGGGCTCTGCCCCACCACCCGCTCCTTCGTCACTGGCTTTTCATTGACAGCATTGTTGGAAAAATCTTCTATTTTCCTGCTACATGTTGCTACATGGTTTATCTCTCCTGTTCCTAAAGGTGTTTTACTGTTCCATCTATATGTAATGATCTGTTTTTTCTTAGTAATTAATTTCAAATGTTTAAGGCCCATAGTATTTAGGAACAGTTATTTCACTTTTGAGGTGCATTTTGCTCCTCAGGTTCTACCACAGTGTTCTTTCCTTAGCAGTAGCCTTCCAATTTTGGTTGCCTCTTTTCCATATAATCTTCTATTCAGGCATTGCCCCTCTATTGGACTAATTTTTGGACATCCCCTTTGTCTAAGATTATCGTATAATGCATGTGTCCCTCAATGAAAGAAAATAAGATTTTTGTACTTAATGCAAACTTTTTTAAATCAAATTCATTGAGTTATACAGGTCCTGCCCCTCTTTGTTACTGACTTCATGTACTTCTTGCTCACAAAACTGAGGAATAACATTAGGAGGCAGGGTTAAACCGAGGGTTTAATGTTTTTTTGTTTGCCAGTGTCAACCTCCTGAAGGCAGCAGTGTAATCCATTTGTCCAAGATCATCTACAATTCCCATGTCTCTCAATGGATCTGATTGTATGATCAAATTCAACACAACTTCCCCTAATTCACTAAGTTAGGTGTATTTTCACTTTGCAAAAGGAATATTCACATAGCCATTATATGCCTGTTTTGAAATAAATTAAACATTTATTGCTACATAGCAAGGCCATTTAGATTCTAAGGATCAATATGTCGCAAAGGTGAGACAGCTAGCTGCAACTTGTAGATATGAGGTATTGATTAACTAATTAGAGATAGAATAGTGCTGGGATCAAATCATGTCACTGCAGGGAAGAGAATACTATGTGCTAGAGCTGAACTTACAAAAACTTTAGACATGCAGAAGTCAGGAGCTTACAGAGCAACAAAGTCAAACAATGCTAGACAGGACGGCAAAGATGGAAGCTAGAAAAGCAGGTCCTAGAATGGAACACAAGGCAAAACTAAAAGCACAGTTTAATAAAGGTGAACAAATTAGATGTAAATATCTTAAAACATTGCCTCATGCACACTAGTTTATTGTAAACGCTGTTACTCCTAACAGGAGAAAATCAGCGTTAAAAACGTACCTAAGCTGCATTTTTTTAAAACCAGTTTAGGAGAGTTTAGCAGCATGTTTGGTCATTTATTTATTTCAGACTTTTTGAGTGGTTCTAAAGGCAGAAGGTTTTTTTATCCTAATGCATTCTACAAATTAAAAGAAAAACCTTCTGTGTGCAGCAGCCCCCCTAATACTTACCTGAGCCCCATCTCAATCCAGCGATGTTGCATGAGAGCTTCGGCTGCCTGGGACTCTCTCTCCTGAATGGCTGAGACACAGCAGTGGGCTCCATTGGTGGGGCTGACCCACTGCTCCATGTCTGAATGGACACACAGAGCAGCAGCTCGGGTGCCCCCATAGCAAGCTGCTTGCTCGGGGGGCACTCGGCAGAAGAGAGGGCCTAGAAGTGCCGGCGGGGAACCCAAGAAAAGGAGGATCTGGGATGCTCTGTGCAAAACCACTGCACAAAGCAGCTAAGTATAAGTATAAGTATTTGTTATTTTTAAACAAAAACAAAACAAAAAAACAAGACTTTAATGTTACTTGAAATTATTCTGGCGATTGGGCGCGCCTAGACGTGTTTAGCTGCATTTGCCATTTTTTATACACAAAAGCTCCTGCCTCTAAACTCTGCTGCTCCTAAACTCCTCTAAAAGCCTATGGATGCATGGACACATACGCTTTTATTGAGGTGCTTTCAGGGGCTTAGGCAAATTGCGTTGGGGTCGCCTCCAGCTTGTTACGGAAATCCTTGAGTGTGGCCACCTGGTCGGTGTATTCCAAGGTATGGAAGGAATGGCAGGATCTTTTGGTGCAGGTGGTAGTTGAGACAGTCAGTATGGAATTTTGCTCTCTGTTGTTATACTTCATCTGTTTGAATCGGGGCAGCCATGAAAGCTGCTCTTTGGGGTTTGGATAAGTCTGTTTTAAAGAGCCTTGGCAGATAGGAATCCGATCTTTTTAAGATATATGTGCGTCCTGAATTGATCTAGTATGCTTTTATGTTTGTTTGTCTTTTTGTTCATACTGGTTGTGGGTGGATCAATTTCTACCATGTTTTCTTTTCTGTCAATTCTTTTACAGGTTCTGCAGATTGCTTTGTGTGGATCTTGGGACACACTTTTGTGTCGTGGGGTACTAAGCAGGCAGAGGTATGACCCAGTGGTCGTCAGCTAGGTTTTCCCAGGATGGATGCCACTATAAGGTGGATAGGTATTCCGGGATTATTGTGGTGTAGGGCCCTTCCGGAAGTGCACCGTTTCGCCCGGCTGGAAAGGGCATCAGAGATATTGGTGCTGCACGTGCGTGGAAATGACCTGGGCGTGCAGTCCATGCATCACCTCATCCGAGATATTAATTATGATTTATATCATAATTATATCATATTTATACAAATTCTGCTTACCAGATCTCGTGTGACCCCCTGTTAGAGTGGTCAACAAACGCCTGTGTGTATACCGGCTCACCAGCCACAGTGGTAAGAGAAGGTCAACGTCAGATAAAATCTGGAAGTACTTCCATGCGGCATGATCAAATCCAGAAAAATCATAACATTAAAAAAAAAAAAAAGATTGCCAACATAGCGTAATATCGTATAAACTAGAAATGTATTAAAACAATTGTGGGTGCACTCACATTTTCAGCATAAATACAGGCATTGATTGGCATATCAAATGCTAAAACCCCCTTTATCCAGAAGTAAAATTGCCGACTCGCAACAGTGCATGTGCAGTGGTGTGCGTACATCCTGCCCTACCGGTTTTTAGACTAAGGGCTCTTTCACACGGCCGCTCAGTTTTTTATCTCCGCTGCGGCACTTTTTTTTTTTCCTTCACGGACACGGATGACACTTGTGTCATCCGCTCTGTATGTCCGCATATCATCCCATCCGTTTGCGGATGATATACAGACATAATGTTAGTCTATGGGGATTGCGGATGTCAGCGGATAACACCGCTGGCATCCGATTTTGCATCAGTTCCGTTTTTTTTTAACGGAGGAAAAATAGGGTTCTGTTCTGTTCCAAAAAACGGAACAGAACTGAAAGGACACAAATCAGATGTCAGCGGATGGTCATCCGTTGACATCCGCAATCCCACTGACAAGCATTATGTCCGTATATCACCCGCAAACGGATGGGGTGATATACGGACATACGGAACGTCCGTTTGAAAGATCCCTTAGGAAGATGATTGCCTCATCACTGCCATCTTGTGGAGATATAAATATTTGACATGAGAGTGGAATTCCAATCTCCAACCACATGTAAACATAATAAAAGAGGACGATTTACTCGCCACTGACATCTTGTGGTTAAACAGGGGGAAAATAGAATAGTTGTCAATTCTCATAGATGGATAAGGAAATAATCCAGAACCCTAGGTATAACTAGCACATACAAATTTGATTGGTAATTTAGCTAATAGAAAGCAGTCTTTAGGGGTGACATCTAATCAGGGTTGAGACAATAATTGATACTAGTTGTTATTAATAAAACAGTTGATGTCCCACTCTATATTGAGTCCTAGGGGGGTATAGGATTTAGGACAATAAATCCAACCCATTTCGGCCCTACATATACTCCTGTTAGCATTACTTTTTTTATTTTATTTTGCATATTCCATGGCAGCAGTTGTGTGTGTTTGTTTGTTTTTCTTCCCTGGCTCTAATGTCTTCTAGCCTATGATGGCTGGAGCGCATTTGCGTTCCAAGCCGCCGCTCTCTCTTCCGGCCTGGCGTCCCTGGGTTACTCCTGCCCAGGGACTCAGCGCATGCGTGCTGTGGGCAGCAGTGGTGTCATTACAGTGGAGAAATTCAATCACCCGTCAGTGCTGTTGATATTGGGATTTCTCTGACTGCGTACAACTTTACCGGACATGATAGTGGTTTGGTCAGATATTATCGGCTGCACTTCTTGGCGTTTGGCTAGGTCAAAAGCTGAACAAGGCACATATCAAGGTCAACAAGGAAGTTCGTTTTTCTTATGCGCAATGTTGGTTTCGTGGTCAGGCACCATGATCTGGAGGTAGATACCTGACGTTATCTGCGGAGTCATGGGGTCCACTTGAATGCCTAAGGGACAGACTTGTGGTTTCTGGGCGTCCAAGATGGTGTTCAGAGGGCATTAGGTTTGTGGAGAGGCCCACAGGTGTAAGGTTTTACACCTGTGCGCTGTGGCGGTTGGGGTCTTTGGAGGCGGTTACATTTTTGGAACAGTTCATAGGGTGACCAATCTAAGGTATGGCATCCTCTATGGGATCCCAGTTATTGGTGTATTACCAGGGAAGTGGTAACAAGGAGGTATCTGTGGTGAAGTGTGTTTGTCCCCAAGCCAGTGTTGCTCAGCTGGGGGCCATTAACGCTGATACACAATCTGAATTTGGTTCTTTGGTGCCTCCCAAGACCGGAAACCATTATTCTACGGGTACTGGATTATTTCTGTTTAAGAAAATATTAATTAGGTTAATTTGCTAATAAATGGCCAACTGGCCACATTTTCTCAAGAACGGTGTCATGAGTTATGTGTTCAGGGTATATGTTTGGGAGGTTTAGGGTAATTATGTTTTGGGTTTATACATCTGGGGTACTCTAGCCATGACACCTACATGATAATAACTATAGGACAGTGTAAAATAAGAAATACATATAATAGACAAATTAGAATAATTTTTATTTTAAATAATCAAAAGGCAGAGCATACCTTAAAGCTCTATATTAGCATACTCTATAACAGTGATGGCAAACCTTGGGACCACAGTTGTTTTGAAACTATATTTCCCATGATGCTCATGCGCTCTGCAGTGTAGGTGAGCATCATGGGAAATGTAGTTCTAAAACATCTGGGGTGCACCATCACTGCTCTAAACTATCATACTGTACCATTTAAACAGGAGAACATCACAGAGGTGGATGAAAAATTCCACTTAGAGGTGGATACACTAGTACCAAGAAATAATACTATCCAGAGATATAATAGAAACCTAAAGGATTCAACCCGCAAAAATGGAGATAGTGACACAACATGGATAAGCAGCATGATTGCATTATATAAACCAGTCAAACTACACGTGTGTACTAATCCTAAAGATTGGAGTAAGACGGGGCTAAAGGTGGTGTTTGGCAAATCAAAGTAGATGCATACAGGAGCTTTTATTTAATTCTAAACCCTGTTGTGGCAGAGAAAGAGAAAGATAAAAAAAAAAAAAGATAATGACAACAAAATGAATGAACTTACTGTATGCTGGTCACACATTGCAAATTTAAGATAATTTCAAACACTTGCAACCAGCTTCCATTGCAAAAGTTACTAAACCCTGTGACCATGCTGTGCCCTGCAACAGTGCAAAAAGGGTTTTCGATCACCCAGGATTCTCATCCAGGCAGGTTGAGGGGCTGCAGGGTGCTTGTTTATTACGTTTCCTCTTTGGTTAGTAAAACCTGATTTGGGACCTGGAGTTTGAAGGCTTAATAGAGATTTGGGAGGGATGGAGACTCCAATCCTGGGTCTAGATTGTGCGAACAACCAGCACACTAATTAGGAAGGTGTGTGCAGGGCTTTTAGTATAGTCATGACTATGGTTCAAGGCTCCACCCTGGCAGACAGTGGAGGTCTTTGCCCAGGAATCAGGAGGGCTTCAACAAGGAGACAGGCGGGAACCAGTGCAGCAAGGAACTGCCAGATGCATGCACATGTACAAGGAGGATTCAGACAAAGGGACCTGAAGTGTGAGGTCTGAGCATCAGCAATGCATATGTAAGCCAGGAGGCTAATTTTCAATTGTTTTGTGGCTGAGAAATGCTGAAAAACCCCTGTGAGGGAAAACCATGCTATTTATTGGACTTCAACTGTCCACAGTACATTTACGTCATGACTTTGACGTTAGATACCTCCTGTTGTGGTAGCAGCTAGCTGTCATAACCCTGGTAAAATTGTTGTTCTGTGGGCTATCCAGCATTGGTTAAAAGTGGTCCCAGTGGCTGATTCACCGCAGGCTTGAAGATGTGATTTTTTTTTTTTTTTACGGTGTAATTTTTCTTTTTGCTTTTTGACTCCAGATCTCTCAATAAAGAGGACCTGTCATGCTTATTTCTATTACAAGGGATGTTTACATTCCTAGTAATAGAAATAAAAGTTATAACAATTAAAAAATAAAAATAAAGGGACAGTGTAAAAATAAAAAGTAAAATAAATAGGGAACAAAACATTTAAAGCACCCTGTCCCCCTGTGCTCGCAGCAGAAGTGAACACATACATCACACCTGCATATGTAAACAGTGTTCTAATCACAAATGCGAGGTATTGCCGCGTTAGTTAGAGCCAAATTTAACCCGGGACACCTCATCCTGCATGGGTGAGAACCCCTGAGTATAGCAATGTCACTGCAACTGTCCCCCTATAAGGGACCACAACTCAAATATCAGAGGAATATACCTACCATCCAGGACAGATTCACAGTGTCCTGCACATTATATATATATATATATATATATATATGTGTGTATATACATATATACAGTGGGTACGGAAAGTATTCAGACCCCCTTAAATTTTTCACTCTTTGTTATATTGCAGCCATTTGCTAAAATCATTTAAGTTCATTCTTCTTCCTCATGAATGTACACATAGCACCCCATACTGACAGAAAAACACAGAATTGTTGACATTGTTGCAGATTTATTAAAAAAGAAAAACTGAAATATCACATGGTCCTAAGTATTCAGACCCTTTGCTCAGTATTTAGTAGAAGCCCCCTTTTGATCTAATACAGCCAGGAGTCTTTTTGGGAAAGATGCAACAAGTCTTTCACACCTGGATTTGGGGATCCTCTGCCATTCCTCCTTGCAGATCCTCTCCAGTTCTGTCAGGTTGGATGGTAAACATTGGTGGACAGCCGTTTTTAGGTCTCTCCAGAGATGCTCAATTGGGTTTAAGTCAGGGCTCTGGCTGGGCCATTCAAGAACAGTCACGGAGTTGTTGTGAAGCCACTCCTTCGTTATTTTAGCTGTGTGCTTAGGGTCATTGTCTTGTTGGAAGGTAAACCTTCGGCCCAGTCTGAGGTCCAGAGCACTCTGGAGAAGGTTTTTGTCCAGGATATCCCTGTACTTGGCCGCATTCATCTTTCCCTCGATTGCAACCAGTCGTCCTGTCCCTGCAGCTGAAAAACACCCCCACAGCATGATGCTGCCACCACCATGCTTCACTGTTGGGACTGTATTGGACAGGTGATGAGCAGTGCCTGGTTTTCTCCACACATACCACTTAGAATTAAGGCCAAAAAGTTCTATTTTGGTCTCATCAGACCAGAGAATCTTATTTCTCACCATCTTGGAGTCCTTCAGGTGTTTTTTTAGCAAACTCCATGCGGGCTTTCATGTGTCTTACACTGAGGAGAGGCTTCCGTCGGGCCACTCTGCCATAAAGCCCCGACTGGTGGAGGGCTGCAGTGATGGTTGACTTTCTACAACTTTCTCCCATCTCCTGACTGCATCTCTGGAGCTCAGCCACAGTGATCTTTGGGTTCTTCTTTACCTCTCTCACCAAGGCTCTTCTCCCCCGATAGCTCAGTTTGGCCGGACGGCCAGCTCTAGGAAGGGTTCTGGTCGTCCCAAACGTCTTCCATTTGAGGATTATGGAGGCCACTCTGCTCTTAGGAACCTTAAGTGCAGCAGAAATCTTTTTGTAACCTTGGCCAGATCTATGCCTTGCCACAATTCTGTCTCTGAGCTCTTTTAGGCAGTTCCTTTGACCTCATGATTCTCATTTGCTCTGACATGCATTGTGATCTGGAAGGTCTTATATAGACAGGTGTGTGGCTTTCCTAATCAAGTCCAATCAGTATAATCAAACACAGCTGGACTCAAATGAAGGTGTAGAACTATCTCAAGGATGATCAGAAGAAATGGAAAGCACCTGAGTTAAATATATGAGTGTCACAGCAAAGGGTCTGAATACTTAGGACCATGTGATATTTCAGTTTTTCTTTTTTAATAAATCTGCAACAATGTCAACAATTCTGTGTTTTTCTGTCAGTATGGGGTGCTATGTGTACATTCATGAGGAAGAAGAATGAACTTAAATGATTTTAGCAAATGGCTGCAATATAACAAAGAGTGAAAAATTTAAGGGGGTCTGAATACTTTCCGTACCCACTGTATATATATATACAAAAATGAAGCAAAAACAAATCTGCGCCAGTATAAAACTCAAAAAGCTGCTGAACATTGTGTTCATGATACAAAAACACAACAAATATAAAGAAAAAAATTAGTGCAGCGCTGTGAAAAAATTATCCAATATTCATATGTAAAAGCCCCAAAATCCAGTGAAGATGATTGTCCCACAACCATTGTGGAGAGAGGATAAGAGATCCTGATGTAAACCTAGTGACACTTCACACACTCAAATCCTGCTTACCAGATCTCGTGTGACCCCCTTTTAGAGTGGTCAACAAACACCTGTGTGTATACCGGCTCACCAGCCACAGTGGTAAGAGAAGGTCAACGTCAGATAAAACCTGGAAGTACTTCCATGCGGCATGATCAAATCCAGAAAAATCATAACATTAAAAAAAAAAAAAAGATTGCCAACATAGCGTAATATTGTATAGACTAGAAATTTATTAAAACAATTGTGGGTGCACTCACATTTTCAGCATAAATACAGGCATTGATTGGCATATCAAATGCTAAAACCCCCTTTATCCAGAAGTAAAATGGCCGACTCGCAACAGTGCATGTGCAGTGGTGTGCGTACATCCTGCCCTACCGGTTTTTAGACTAAGGAAGAAGATTGCCTCATCACTGCCATCTTGTGGAGATATAAATATTTGTCATGAGAGTGGAATTACAATCTCCAACCTCATGTAAACATAATAAAAGAGGACAATTTACTCACCACTGACATCTTGTGGTTAAACAGGGGGAAAATAGAATAGTTGTCAATTCTCATAGATGGATAAGGAAATAATCCAGAACCGTAGGTATAACTAGCACATAAAAATTTGATTGGTAATTTAGCTAATAGAAAGCAGTTCAAGCCCAAAATTGTGATTATAGGAATTTAAAAAAAAATATATAAAGAAAACAAATGGTTGATTATTATTATTATTATAATATGCCAAAATTCATGATATTAAGACATATGCACACATTTGCAATACTGAAAAAGTATATATAATATATAAACTAAAATAAAATGAAATAAAATAAAAAGTCTTTAGGGGTGACATCTAATCAGGGTTGAGACCATAATTGATACTAGTTGTTATTAATAAAACAGTTGATGTCCCACTCTATATTGAGACCTAGAGGGGTATAGGATTTAAGACGATAAATCCAGCCCATTTCGGCCCTACATATACTCCTCTAAGCATTACTTTTTTATTTTATTTTGCATATTCCATGGCAGCAGTTGTGTGTGTTTGTTTGGTTTTCTTCCCTGGCTCTAATGTCTTCTAGCCTATGATGGCTGGAGCGCATTTGCGTTCCAAGCCGCCGCTCTTTCTTCCGGCCTAGCGTCTCTGGGTTACTCCTGCCCAGGGACTCAGCACATGCGTGCGTGGGCAGCGGTGGTGTCATTACAGTGGAGAAATTCAATCACCCGTCAGTTCTGTTGATATTGGTATTTCTCTGTGGGCAGCTTGCAGCAGCTTCCCTAAATGCTGTGTGCAATCATCACAGGCATATGCTCTGCATTAACACCCTTTGTGTGCTGCCTGTGTGTGTGTGATCCTAATTGTTCTATACCTTGTGCAGGTTGGCTGTCTGTGCAGTTTCCATACTACAGATGTATCACTACACCCCCCCTTGTGGCCAGCCCTTGTGTAGCGGGGATGAGAGGGTGTGTTTAACCCTTTCCTTGCTTGCCTGGGCACTCCTTTTGGGTTTTTAACCCTTTTCCTTTCTATCTTATTTTGTTTTCTCTTTAGGTTTTTAAGTCCTTCTAGGTAAGATTGACAATGCACAGCACGAGATGATAAAGACCTCATTAGGTCACTACATCAACATTCTTCTTTCAGATTTAGTTGCCATTGGTCATTGTTAAGGTCCAGCCTTCATAGCAGAAGCTCTGAATCCTCCTTTAGGCACCACATCCATCGCCATGTCAGCCGATGCAAGGAAGGTGCCTGCTGGGGATGCAGGACTTAGGTCCCTAGAGGGCAAGTCTCTGTGTGCACTATACTAAGCCCAGGCAGTTGGAAAAGGGGATGGTTATTTCCAGCAAATAGAATCTCTAGTGAGGCGTGTAGTGCAGAAAACCCTTAAAGAGTGGGGTAAAAGCCACACGCAAAGTCCAACAGCTGTTACGACGTGTTCTCCCACTAGGGACGCCTAGGAAGAACTGGAACCGTCCTAGCCAAGCCATCCATCTATGAAGACCTCAGAAAGTGAGGCATAGATGAGTCCATTTGCTCTTGTGACGCCTTGGTCAAGGCAATGAAGGGGGTATTTACAGAAGTAGAACCTGGGGAGTCTCCTGCAAAGCAGGAGAAAGTTCTTTAAGCACCTCTAGAGAGAGTGTTCTAATTTCCCATTCCTAACGGAAATAAGCGACATAATTTTGGATGAGTGGAGCAAGGTCGCGAGATATACCTCCCTTCTGAGCAAGATGGCCAAGCTCTATCCATTCAGAGATTAGGATGTGAAGCATCTAAAGTCTCTCTAGTTGTTGAGGCCTTGATGAGGCAAGCAAGCATGTTGCTTTTCCTTGGAAGATGTAGTGAATGGCCTGAAAGTCGGCCTGGGCTCTTGTGGCCATGTTTAAAGTGATGGAAACCTGGAAGGAGAATGTGGACGCAGTATTCAAGAGTGTTTTCGGAAACTCAGTAGTGCCGGATCTGGTGTCGGTTTCCATGGTGGAGCTCAAATTGACATTGTCCGTATAGTGGCATGGGCTTTGCTCCTGTGTGTCTAAGTGTCAGTGCTCTTAAGCTAGTCAAAACTGCATGTTAAAAGACAAGGGGAGACTCACAGCCTGTTCTCTATTACAGGAAGCAGAGCCAATGATACCTTGGGTTCAGAAGAATTGAGTCTACATCTTAGAGGCTTATTTCCCCGGAGTCCAAAATATTCGAACAGACTTTCTTTCCAGAGTCCAGTTGGACAAAAAGGAATGGTCTCTACATGTGAAGGTTTTTCAGGCGCAGATGACCTAACAGATCATTGGAAATGCAGCGGGTCCTGTGCGTTTCTTCAAGTCCTGGTCATCCCCAGGTTTCTACGAGAACTCTGAACAGAAGTTGTGGGGGTAGTGGCAGTGATGCCTTGTTGGCCAATTAGGCAATGGTTCCCCTTGTCTTGCACTGTTTGGCTACTGGAACCCAGTGCCCCTTCTCATCAGGCCAGACCTTCTGTCACCTTCTGCGTTTGTACATCCATGTCAAACAGTTCGAGTGGTGCTTTTACCTATGCTTGACTAAGTTTCCAAGGGTACATCAGTCTTTTATGAGAACCAAGAAATTGTTCTGCCAGCCTTTGGAGTACTAACTTGCATCCTTTGGACGTGGGAGAGGTCGCCCTGTGGCTTAGTTGGTTAAATTGCATGTCTAGTAAACAGGTTTGACTCTTAGCAGTGCCTTTCTTTGGTTCTAGGAATCTCTCAGATATTGTGAAGTTATATCTACAAGCTAGAGCTTCTTTCAGGCTTCAGAACGCCTGTTTATTCTTTTTGCCAGAAAGGACAAAGGGAAACATGCCTCATCTAGAATTATTGTGGCAGAGATAGTCTGGGCCACCCAACAGGCTCATAGAGTCAAGGGCTTGGCTCCTTTGGTGATGGTGACCACTCACTCGACCAGAAGTGTGCCCACATCCTGGACGGCTTTGCAGCATGTGGTTCCCAATGTAATCGGTAGGGCAACCTTGTGGTCCCTGATCAATACATGTATGGCTCATTATTGTGTAGAGCCGACCGCTTTATCTTCTGTTAATTTTTGGTTTACAAATCCTGTCAGTTTTCCTTTCCTGATGGACTCCATGGCAGCAGGAGTTCCCTCCCAGAGTAATGAGTAGGCTAGTTCCGGAAAGTGGCCTCTGGCTCAGAGCAAAGATTTATTGGAGTGGGGTCTGTTACATAACAGGTTTTTTGCGAAATCTCCATCAAAAGCTATAAATATTATTGTAATTAGAAATATATTTCAGTTAGAAGGAAATGGATGAGAAGCAAGTTCCAGTTCAAAGGTTGGCCTTTTGTTTACCCTGATCACTACATGTAGTAAACAGCAGCCTTCTTTGACTCATCCAATCAGGCTGTGCCCAATATACATTTGCTAGGTACAGTGACCAATTAGGGAGAGTTATGTGAGCCACAGTAACAGAAAGGAGGGGGGATAGAAAGCTTGGTCACCAAGCTATATCTCTTTTTTTAGTTTTTGAACACATGGCAGGCACCATGCCCCAACCTGAAGTGGAAAGGTAAACTGACTCCCTGCTTATACATACATTGTATTCTAAATATGGCTATTGTGGGTAATTTGTAAATATCATATAAGCCAGGGGATCTATACTGTTAATGTGTTGTAAATACTGTTCAGTGTGTAATTTGTATATATTATGTATCCCTTTCAATAAATGTGTATTGCGGATGGAACTACCTTTTTTTTGTGTAAGATCTCTCAGGATCTAGATTTGTATAAGTGCATACTACTACAATGATTGGGGTGTATGCACATTTACACATAACTTGCAGTAGAGAAGGTTTTTTTTTTATCTTGATGAGGCTTTAGAACCACTTTGAGCAGTCTCTGACAAAATCCTTCTCTGATAGATGCAGATAGCTGTCCCAGGCTACAAACGAGGATGAATCGCCCACAGAAATGAAAGTCTCACATAGTGTAATAAATTCTTATAAAGTAACTTATTACCACAACTATTATACCCACAAGTAACAAGTTAATAAAAGCAGGCTTTAAGACATAAATCTAACACTAACCTATCTAGCCCTGTAAAGAAGAAATCAGTATACATACCTTTTTTGGTCTCCAGCGGCAGAAGCTCTGCAGAGGACACAACCAACAAGGGCTGTGAAATGAATAGGGAGAAACATCACCCATAAACTTACTATGGGGCTTCCGTTGTCAGATGTGTCCTCTGCACCCACCTCCACAGCAAAGCAGCAGATGACAGCTCATCTTGGGATCAGGTCGGATCGGCTTCAAAAAAGGTATGTATACTTTTTTTTTTTCTTTACAGGTCTAGATAGGTTAGTGTTAGATCGTGGAGGTCTATAGATGCAGGGATTTTAGTGTTAGGGTGGACTTCTACTTTAATATTGAAATATACAGAAGACAACAATGTAAAGAATTACAGTATATCACAAAATAGTACTATGAATTTTATTACGTGACATAGTCCTTGGTTCACACAGGAAGCTTTCCGATGCTTTAAATATGTCTAGGGGGGTTTGGTTTCTGATCTCCAGCTTGCTCGTTATCCGTAGGAATCACACAGTTCATAGGTGTAAGTTCTTGCTACTTGACAAAAAATTGGGAATTGTGTATTGTAATGGTTTCATTAAATTGGTTGTAAAAGTAAAAGGTTTTTACCTGAATACATTATTTGCATTAGGTAAACTAACCTTTCAAAAACTGCTCCTCCATCACCCCCTTAAACATTTACCTGAGCCTGATCCAACACTGTGCCTGTCTGCAGCAACTCTTCTCCCCTCTCTATCTCCTTTAGGAGACTTGGCAGTAGCAGGAGCCATTGGCTCTTGCTGCTGTCAGTCAACGCCTGTGAAGAGGATGAGGGGGCCGGGGACGCTCCATGATGTGTGTGTCTGTAGATGCAAACAGCACGGCTTGGGATCAAGCCAGCACAGGTGGCTCCATAGCAAGTGGCTTGTTATGGGGGCACTCAGAGAAGAGGAGGAGTCAAGAGCACCAGCAGGAGACCCCAGAAGAGGAGGATCAGGGCTGCTCTGTGCAAACACATTGCACAGAGCAGGTAAGTATGTCATGTTTGGATTTTTTTTTTAAAGCCTTTGCAGTCACTTTAAGCCAGGTTTCTTAACTGTAACTAGAGGTCCAGGATGAACATAAATTTCTCTTGGACCACATTTCTCATGAGTTGAGGCTTGAGTAGTTGCATTTTTAGTCACACTGGAAATATGTGAAAACTCGTATGAACTAGTATGACTTTTTAGGATTTCCCTGTAAGATTTGTAATATAAAGAGCTTTGTTAAGGCTTATTTCGAATCTCTAAATTTCTCCATTTGATTGGGGGTTATAAACTAAGGAACTCATATGTACATTATTTTTTTCTTTCTCAGGAAGGACTCTCATCAAACAAATTGTAGTCCATTGTTCGATACTATCTCCTTTGATTTGACTTCTCTTCTGAACATTGTGAAGAGAAATTAAAGTAGCAGATGTTATATCTGAGACAAAGGGTTATTTCTAACCATATACTCTAATAATCTATTAATATTATAGCAAATCAGCACTCTTCAGGTACTCCTATAAAAAGGACCTACAATACCAGCAGTAGGTTTTTCCACAAGCAGAATTAGGAATTGGCATCGACTAGAGACGTGGAGTGTGTGTAACAGCAGATTTGTCATGACAAGTAAACAAGATTGAATGGTAGTTAGTACTTGGGCAACCATGCCTGACCACCAATATAGTCCGTATAGTCTTTACTTTGTTCTCACAATTCCCTGGTGGCTCTCTTGTGCAAACTGTATACGGTGCTCTCTCAAGATCTCTGGTACTAGTAAGCAAAGAGATCCATGGACAATATAATCATCAATTAAGGACACTTCATGGCTAATACCGTAGTCATAAAACAGGATTCAATTTATTTTTTGATTTTGTTAGCAGAGGCAGTAGTAATAGCTACAGTGCCCAAAGGTGTTTCTTGAATAGATTCGTCATTAAGGATGACAAGAAGAGAGGCAGCGCCATCTAAGAGTACCAGTATGAGACTTTAATAGCCACAATAAGTAAACAACTCACAAGATAATGATATGTAAACGCTCATCAAAAGAATAAGAGTCCCCACTGTGTACGACCGGATCACTTCTAGCTCCTCTAAAGCGGCTGCCACTGAGTTAGCACATTGGACTCCCCTTCTACATGACTGTTTGTTGTTGTGTTTATTCATCCAGCTATTGGGGCTAATAGCTTTTAGTGCACTGGATATCCTACCTCTTGATAGTCATTAGGGATTAGCTAACAGTTTCAACAGTTTTGGCCATTCGGGCATTCAAACTAATGCCCAAACTTTTGTCCTGAAGGCCCTAAAGTAAATTGTTGGGAACCCCCACTATGATTTGTTTTCTATGTGGGGAACCCCCATTAACTTCTTTATCAGACCCTCATCTAGCATAAGGATCTGATATACATGAAGGGAATCCTCAGGCCCAACCATGTGGGCAGCCAACACTCAACACCTGCCAATGCGCTGAAAGAAAAAGAACCCACTGCATACCAACACAATGCTAGCTCCACAACTCCTCCCCCACTTCTGACAACTCCCGTGGACGACAGTGGGTCACTGTCTTTGATGTCATTGCCCAAATATGGTCATGTCCAAATGGTATGGATTTTGGTGGGATCTCATGCCTTTTTTCTATTGTGTGGGGCCCCCTTAACATTCATACCAGACGTAAAGGGCCTGCTATCATTAATGGGGCAATTTTGTTTCTGTAGGTGTCTATTACTCTGATTTTTTTGTGCGTGGGTCCCCCATTACCATCTATAGCAGACCTCAATCTAGGATAAGTGTCTGATATAGATGAATGGAACCCCTGCCCATTTTTTTACAAATAGAAAAAAGTGACTGGGAGCTGTAATTTCACCAGCAATTTTGTGCTTTTTACGTACCTCCCAAAGCCTGGTCAAAAAACTTTCAGAGATGGCATAATCCCATTCTGCCTTGTTGCTAGGATGTTGCTGATACACTCCTAGCCATTACTGCTCACTAGGGATGAGCTTCGAGTTTGAGTTGAACGTAAGTTCGACTTGAACATCGGGTGTTCGTGCGTTCACTGAACACACGAACAAACGTGGCTGTTTGCGGGAAATTCGCCAGCCATAATGCACTGTGCAATTGTAGTGCATTAAGTGCTTGTGATTGGCCAAATCATGCACCTTGACCTGTATGCTTTGGCCAATCACAACACAATGTCCTGTCAGAGCCATGATTTGCCAAAGGCAGGGTGCCTTTACCCAATCATGGCTCAGAGGTCCACGCCCTACACTATATAAGGCTGCTTAAATGGCAGCCGTGTGTAGTGTGTTAGAGGACGAGATAGGAGTGAGATTAGACAGGTAGTTAGTTGGTTGTGCATTTCATATATTAATAGGTCAGCCAGTGTAGTATATATATATATATATATATATATATATATATATATATATATATATATATATTTATTAGCTATTGCAGGATATTTCAGATAGTGCAGTATATATACAGTAACTGACAAAAGTGAGTACACGCCTCACATTTTTGTAAATATTTTATTATATCTTTTCTTGTGACAACACTGAAGAAATTATACTTTGCTATAATGTAAAGTAGTGAGTGCACAGCTTATATAACAGTGTAAATTTGATGTCCCCTCAAAATAACTCAACACACAACCATTATTGTCTAAACCACTGGCAACAAAAGTTAGTGCACCCCTAAGTGAAAATGTCCAAACTGGGCCCAATTAGCCATTTTCCCTCCCTGGTGTTTTGTGACTTGTTAGTGTTGCAAGGTCTCAGGTGTAAATGGGGAGCAGGTGTGTTCAATTTGGTGTTATCGCTCTCACTCTCTCATACTGGTAACTGAAAGTGCAACATGGCACCACATGGCAAAGAACTTTCTGAGTATCTGAAAAAAGAATTGTTGCTCTACATAAAGATGGCCTAGGCTATAGGAAGTTTGCCAATACCCTAAAACTGAGCTGAAGCACAGTGGCCAAGACACGGTGGTGGTTTAACAGGTCAGGTGCCACTCAAAATAGGCCTCGCCATGGTCAACCAAAGAAGTCGAGTGCACATGCTCAGTGTCATATCCAGGGGTTGTCTTTGGGAAATTGATGTATGAGTGCTGCCAGCATTGCTCCAGAGGTTGAAGGGGTGGGGGGTCAGCCTGTCAGTGCTCAGACCTTACGCCGCACACTGCATCAAATTGGTCTATGTGGCTGTCGTCCTAGAAGGAAGCCTCTTTTAACCGCTTTACCACTGGTCACTGTGCTGCTACTGCAGCACAGTGGCTCGTTATCGTCTGGCGACGTAGGTCTACCACACCAGACATTCCCCTCGCTCCCGCTGTTTTCAGTTACAGCGGGAGTCGGGCCAGGGGAGGAGCGGCAGCGATCGCCGCTGCTCTTCCCCGATCGTCAGGGAATCTAGTTTGGAGATCCGCCCGCCTGTGTAAACAGAGCGGGCGGATCCCCTAAGTGACAGGCAGGGTCAGATTTCAGGGTTCAGCATAGCTGAACCCTGGATCTGTCCTTGTGTCACTCAGTCACCTCCCCTCCACACGTCAGTAAGCACCAGGCATACATTAACCCCTCCCTCTCCAATAAAATTAACCCCTTCGCTGCCAGTGTCATTTTTACAGTAACAGTGCATATATATAGCACTGATTACTGCAGTAATGTCACTGGTACCCCCAAAAGTGTCAAAAATGTCAGTCAAGGGTCCGATCTGTCCGCCGCAATGTCGCAGTCCCGCAAAAAAAATCACAGATCGCCGCCATTACGCGTTAAAAAAAAAACACCAAAAATGACATAAATCTTTCCCTTAGTTAGTAAACGCAATAACTTTTGCGCAAACCAATCAAAATGCGCTTATTGTGATTTTTGTTTACCAAACATGGGTAGCAGAAAACAAATTGGCCAAAAACTAAAAAAAAAATAGTTTTTTACATCTTTTTTGGGGGGAATTTCATATAAAAAAGATGTTAAAAATATTGTTATTTTTTCAAAATAAACGCTCTTTTCTTGTTTATAGCGCAAAATGTAAAAATCGCACAGGTGATCAAATACCACCAAAAGAAAGCTCTTTTTATGGGGAAAAAAGGACGTAAATTTCGTTTGGGTACGGCGTCGCATGACCGCGCAACTGTCAGTTAAAGTCGCACAGCGCCGAATCGCAAAAAGTAGCCCAGACGTAAGACAGCAAAATGCTCTAGTGGTAAAGTGGTTAAAGATGATGCACAAGAAAGCCTGCAAACAGTTTGCTGAAGACAAGCAGACTAAGGACATGGATTACTGGAACCATGTCCTGTGGTCTGATGAGACCAAGATAAACTTATTTGGTTCAGATGGAATCAAGCGTGTGTAGCTGCAACCAGGTGAGGAGTACAAAGACAAGTGTGTCTTGCCTACAGTCAAGCATGGTGGTGGGAGTGTCATTGTCTGGGGCTGCATGAGTGCTGCCGGTACTGGGGAGCTACAGTTCATTGAGGGAACTGTGAATGCCAACATGTACTGTGACATACTAAAACAGAGCATGATCCCCTCCCATAGGAGACTGATCCGCAGGGAAGCATTCCAACATGCTAACAACCCCAAACACACCTCCATGACGACCACTGCCTTGCTAAAGAAGCTGAGGGTAAAGGTGATGGACTGGCCAAGCATATCTCCAGACCTAAACCCTATTAAGCATCTGTGGGGCATCTTCAAACGGAAGGTGGAGCAGTGCAAGTTCTCGAACATCCACCAGCTCCATGATATCGTCATGGAGGAGTGGAAGAGGACTCCAGTGGCAACCTGTGAAGCTCTGGGGAACTCCATGCCCAAGAGGGTTAAGGCAGTGCTGGAAAATAATGGTGGCCACACAAAATATTGACACTTTGGGCCCAATTTGGACATATTGACTTCGGGGTGTACTCACTTGTGTTGCCAGCTGTTAAGACATTAATGGCTGTGTGTTGAGTTATTTTGAGGGGACAGCAAATTTACACTGTTATACAAGCTGTACGTACACTACTTTACATTGTAGCAAAGTGTCATTTCTTCAATGTTGTCACATGAAAAGATATAATAAAATATTTACAAAAACGTGAGGGGTGTACTCACTTTTGTTAGATACTGCATATATCAGCTATTGGAGGATATATTAGATAAATATATGTATCACTATCAGCTATTGCAGGATATATCAGATAGTGCAGTATACAGTATATACATATATCAACTATTGCAAGATATATCAGCTTGTGCAGTATATATATTTATTAGCTATTGCAGGATATATCAGATAGTGCAGTATATATATTTATCAGCTATTGCAGGATATATATCAACCATTGCAGTATATATATCAGCCAAGTCCAGTGTATATATCCGCCAGTGCAGTATATATCTATTAATCATTTCAGTGTAATGTAGTGTAGGGCTGATTCTTATGTTACAAAGTGTACTGCAGTCATTTTAGTGCTGTGATGTGATTGTAGTGGGGCCACTGAAGTGTTTAGTATACAACATGTCTGTGTCACCCACTGATCCCTTTTTTTATTTCATTGATAAATATACAGTATCTCACAAAAGTGAGTACACCCCTCACATTTTTGTAAATATTTTATTATATCTATTCATGTGACAACACTGAAGAAATTACACTTTGCTACAATGTAAAGTAGTGATGTACAGCTTGTATAACAGTGTACATTTGCTGTCCCCTCAAAAAAACTCAACACACAGCCATTAATGTCTAAACCACTGGCAACAAAAGTGAGTACACCCTTAAGTGGAAATGTCCAAATTTGTCCCAAAGCGTCAATATTTTGTGTGCCCACCATTCATTTCCAGCACTGCCTTAACCCTCTTGGGCATGAAGTTCACCAGAAATTCACAGGTTGCCACTGGAGTCCTCTTCCACTCCTCCATGACAACATCACGGAGCTGGTGGATCTTGGAGACCTTGTGCTCCTCCACCTTCTGTTTGAGGGTGCCCCACAGATGCTCTATTGATTAGGTCTGAAGACACGCTTGGCAAGTCCATCACCTTTACCCTCAGCTTCTTTAGCAAGGCAGTGATCATCTTGGAGGTGTGTTTCTGGTTGTTATGTTGGAACACTGCCCTGCGGACCAGTCTCTGAAAGGAGGGGATCATGCTCTGCTTTAGTAAGTCACAGTACATGTTGGCATTCATGGTTCCCTCAATGAACTGTAGCTCCCCAATGCTGGCAGCACTCATGCAGCCCCAGACCATGACACTCCCACCACCATGCTTGACTGTAGGCAAAACACACTTGTTTTGTACTCCTCACCTGGTTGCCGCCACACACGCTGGACACCATTTGAAGGAAATACATATATCTTGGCCATGCAGACCAATTTCATGCAGTGTGCGGCGTATGGACTGAGCACTGACAGGCTGACCCCCCATCCCTCGAACCTCTGCAGCAATGCTGGCAGCACTCATATGTCTATTTCGCAAAGACAACCTCTGGATATGATGCTGAGCACGTGCATTCAACTTCTTTGGTCGACCAAGCTGAGGCCTGTTCTGAGTGGAACCTGTCCTGTTAAACCACTTGATGGTCTTGCCCACCGTGCTGCAGCTCAGTTTCAGGGTCTTGGCAATCTTCTTATAGCCTAGGCCATCTTTATGTAGAAAACATTTTTTTTCAGATTCTCAGAGAGGAGTTGCCATGTTGAACTTCCAGTGACCAGTGTGAGAGAGTGAGAGCGATAACACCAAATTTAACACGCCTACTCCCCATTCACACCTGAGACCTTGTAACACTAACGAGTCACATGACACCGGGGAGGGAAAATGGCTAATTGGGCCCAATTTGGACATTTTCACGTAGGGGTTTACTCACTTTTGTATTCAGCGGTTTAGACATTAATGGCTGTGTGTTGAGTTATTTTGAGGGGACAGTAAATTTACACTGATATAAACGCTGTACACTCACTACTTTACATTGTAGCAAAGTGTCATTTCTTCAATGTTGTCACATGAAAAGATAGAATAAAATATTTACAAAAATGGGAGGGGTGTATTTACTTTTGTGAGATACTGTATATTTTTTTTTCTTTTGAATTTTTTTTTTTTTTAGCAGCATCAGGTTCTGTTGCTGAAATATTAGTTCTCCACCTTCTTTGTCGCAGGTGCTAGTGCGTCCTTCTGCGTCAGCAGCAATTATTAAATTTTTTTTGTTGCGCACCAGCACTAATAATATTTAGAGAATAATTGCTGTACCCCCTTATGCATCTCAGATGCTATTCCTTCAGCTCCAGGAGTGGGTGTTTTTGTTGGTGGCGCACCAGCACTAATAATTTTAGAGGCATAGTTGCTGTACCCCCTTGTGCATCTCAGATGCAATTCCTTCTGCTCTAGACAAGGGTGTTTTTGTTGGTGGCGCCCTGATTTGGAATTCTGTCTCTCTTTCTTCCTCATTTGTCCCTTATTTTGATCTGATCTATATAGTTGTACATAAAATGCACTAGTTATCTTTCAAACGGTGTTTCACAGTGCTAAACCTTTCATCCAATTTCTAAATTGCTGCATTTGAAAATTCAAAACTCAGTATAAAGAAATAGTAGTGTTAAAAAAAAAAAAAGCATTTGTGGGTTTAACTCATTTTTTTTTATATACTTTTGTATGCCTAAATACTTTACACCTACAGTATGCCTACATACTCAAGGCAGACAAAAAAAGCTGTAATAGTTAATAGAGGTATCACCATTTTGGTGGCTTTTTAGTGTGCCTGGTATGACTCACAAGATTAGCTTAACCAAATTACAAATATTTTGGCAGGTTATGTATGTCATTTAACTGTGAATATAGTTATTTGGCTTGATTAAAGTCAGATATGAACAATGGATCTTGGCATATGACACATAATATGAAAAAATGAAAGGACATTTTTTTACAAGCCACATTTTGGAAAACTACGAAAGAGTATTGCAAAAAAAAAAAAAAAGAAAGCTTGTTTTGAAATCACACATTTATTTATCATAATAACATATATTTCCTAAAAATGAATGGAATGTCACTATCCTAAAGTTAGTTTAAAACCTTAGTTATCGGTTATAGTCCAAAGCAGGATGATATCGCTATCTAGTGGACAAATGATTAAAACATTTTGAAAGTATAGTTTAAAACAACATCATTTTACCCAGGATTGTATAGATTTGTGTAATTAATTTCTTGGCAGTTGCCTGCCAAAATTTTATTTCAGAAAAAATGAAAGCATAGAAGATTAATACCTAAGCCAGCCATACTTGGATCAAAATTCGACCTATCCATGTATGGGCAGGGTGGTTGTACCCAAGTTGATCTATCTATCTATCTATCTATCTATCTATCTATCTATCTATCTATCTATCTATCTATCTATCTATCTATCTATCTATCTATCTATCTATCTATCTATCTATCTATCTATCTATCTATCTATCTATCTATCTATCTATCTATCTATCTATCTATCGACCTGTGTACAACCAGTCTGTCGGGTTTTTCCTGAATGATCAATAGCCAGCAACACTGATCATTGTATTCTGAAGGCTCTCTGCTGTCAGAATACAGAAGCTCAGAGGAAAGAATTTCCATGGGAATTGGCTGATGTTTTTTCATTCAACCCGCTTGTTAAACAAAAAAAATGAAAACTATTAAACCCCCATGCCCCTACTTTGTGCCCTCTGGACGTCCCCGAATTTTTTTTTTTTCATACTTACTGTTTTTAGGTTGTCTACTGGCCAGTTACAATAGATGAGGTTCATGTTGAACCCACGTATGTTATTCACAGACTGGGTGAAATGTTTGGCCCACATTAGCCAGTACACCCACATATAAACAAACAGCTAGAGATCCCTGAAGATGTGCAGTAGGAAAACATTGTGCAATTTTTTTACTAATTAACATTCCTTTTTTTTTTTAGGGACTCTATTTGTCCTGCAAAGCTGCACTTCTGCTCTGCTTGCCTAGGCAAGACTTTGTCACCACCCCTGGGGCGTGTGTAGATGTGCCGCAGGGCTCAGGTCCCTAGAGAGACCTGCAGCACATTTCTGCACAGTGGCGGCCGGTGCATAGGGGGCGCTAGGGCGCCGCCCCCCCTGAAAAAAGGAAGAAAAAAAAAAAAGATAAAAAAAAAAAAAAAGATTGCAAAACGAGCAATAAAGTTTGAAAAAAAAAAAAAATTGCGTTCGCCGCCGCCGCCGCCAGCCGATGTGGAGGGGGTGGGGGGGTGGGGTTACCACCCAGAAGAGGCGCCGATTGGCTGCCTTCTGGGGGGCGTGGGGGGCGTAACCTGGGCGCAAGGCAGATTCCTTGGAAACCCCCACTTCGTGGATTCCTGGCTGTGATTGGTCCAGCCTCCAGCCTGGACCAATCACAGCATCCAGGACATCCAACGCTGACCCCGCTGACGTCACTCGCAGCAGTGGACCGGACCGCGGGCGATGGAGTCGGGTGGACACCGGACGGGAGTGACGGCGGCACCGGAGAGGAGACCAGACCACCGGAGGTCATCTGCTGGAAGAAGACATCACCACCGGTGAGTCCTCGTGGTCCTCCTGTCAGTCCTCCATGACCATCCATCCAGCTTTTCCACCGCCATCCCCCTATGCTCTGCCTCATCCCATGAGTCATGGGATGAGGCAGAGCAGAGGGGGATGGCGGTGGAAAGGCTGGATGGATGGATGGTCATGGGATGAGGCAGAGCAGAGGGGGATGGCGGTGGAAAGGCTGTATGGATGGTCATCATGGGCCATGACCATCCATCCATCCATCCATCCATCCAGCCTTTCCACCGCCATCCCCCTCTGCTCTGCCTCATCCCATGACCATCCATCCCACCGCCATCCCTTTGCCTGATCCCATCTCTCCCACTGGCATACCTCTGCAGGGGGCATGTACGCTGGTCACTACATTGAAAGGGGGCCTGTATACTGGTCACTACATTGAAAGGGGGCCTGTATACTGGTCACTACATTGAAAGGGGGCATGTACGCTGGTCACTGCATTGAAAGGGGGCATGTACGCTGGTCACTACATTGAAAGGGGGCCTGTATACTGGTCACTACATTGAAAGGGGGCATGTACGCTGGTCACTGCATTGAAAGGGGGCATGTACGCTGGTCACTACATTGAAAGGGGGCACGCACGCTGGTCACTACATTGAAAGGGGACATGTACGCTGGTCACTGCATTGAAAGGGGGCATGTATACTGGTCACTACATTGAAAGGGGGCATGTATGCTGGTCACTGCATTGAAAGGGGGCATGTATACTGGTCACTGCATTGAAAGGGGGCATGTACGCTGGTCACTGCATTGAAAGGGGGCATGTACTGTGTGGTCTGTGCTAGGGGGTCTGTACTGTGGGGTTTGTACAAGGGGCCTGTACTGTGGGGTTTGTGCCACTCTGTCAGTGTATCCCATAATAGGGCCCCTGCTCCCTATTATGGGATATACTAGTACTGATGGAGCCCTTAATATGTGATATATTGGGAGAATTGGTTCACGCAAGCAAAATACAGGGGACAAAATGGGTGGGGTCTATAAGGGGTGTGGCTTCTGAGAAATGGGAGGGGCCAAAATAGAAGGGCGGGGTCTTGCGCCCCCCCATCTTAAAACTTCACCAGCCGCCACTGTTTCTGCATGCACCGAGGGAACCCAGTATCTACATGCACACAGGTTTTGCCATGCATGCACAAAGACAGCTAATAGGAGAGCTGGAAACCTTCTCTGTTTTTGCGCACTTGCAGCACTTCCACAGCATGCTCACAAATATGTTGACGGGCTCTGCCAGGACAAAAGACCAAGCAGAGCCCTGTGGGTACATCTGCAAATGCCCAAGAATGGCGGCACCGCGTCAAGGTGTTTCGTCAATGGGAGTATCTACTTTAGCTTCACCAGGACAACAAACAAATGTAAACACAGTGGTAGGGATTCTGGGTGGCATCACTGACAATACATTAATAATATAGTAATAAGGGGTAACATTGTACTTTTACCCATTATACTGAGAGGGGGCAGATATCTGTGATATCCTGATTAAAAAGGGGGCTTACAGATTCTTATAAGTTCCCCCAACCCCTCCACAAACCCCCACATTCTTTTTGATGGACCAGATGTGAGAAAAGGGCCTTCTCCCCCAAAGTCACCCCCTTTACAAGTAGCCATGTAGGGGGGGGGGGGGCTTTATCCCTACACTACCCATGTTCAGAGGTATTTGGCATGGTATGGTACAGGAAGAGGTGGGCACATGATTGCTGTCCTCCCTTTTCTGAGTGGCCAGGAAAGGGAAAGCAGCAAGCCTGAGGCCTGACTTTCTGCACCATGCCAGGAAACATGTATTTAAACACTGGAAGGGTACCTTATGAGGGGTGGAGAGGCAGTAATTCTACACACACCCTGCAATGCAGCTTGCATCAATGTTGGGGGGCAAGGGCCCCTTTCCTCCCCCAGAAAGAAAATGTAAATAATGTTACTAACCTGTTTTCTACCATCATATGTTTATAAACAGTGGATTGGTAGTCCGTAATTTCACCACCATCGTTTATAAACACCGAACATATAATTATTATAACAGCTCAGGCAGAAATTCCACTAATCGCTATTATCTCCATTGGAGATCTCTCCTCTTCCTCACACAACAGAGGAAGGAGAAGAATAGTTGTAAGTTATGAATGTGAAATAAATAATTGGATCTGCAGCAGCAACTGCTGATCCATTTATTCATTACCCTTGACTGTGACTGATTTTAACCCTTTCATGCCAACCTACTTTTCTATACATATGATCTCTAGCCTGTCTCTGTCACCTGTATATTAACCCTTCACCTTGCTTTTCCTGCACATTAACCTCTTCATTTCCACCTCCCTCCAAAAAATGATGATAACTATGCAATGACATTTTCCAAGTTTCCTGACAACTCCATGTCAGCATATTGAGGGAGGGAGGGGCACACATAAACAACACAGGGAAGGGGTGTTTAACAAATTAATTGACAGAGGTAGCTGAGGAAAGCACCTTCTGAACAAAGGTTGCATCTGTAAGAGTGGTTGGTTCAGTGGGACATGAGTGCTGTGTATGAATCAAAGACAAGGATGTCACCTGACGTATTATCTCTGGAGATATTCTACCAGCCACTGCCCAAGATGTTGACATACTACAAGTGGAGTGAGCCACAACACCTTCTTATGTCTCCAAGCCCTTATATTTGTAGGCCAGTGCTATTACCTTGACTTTGTCCTCTTATATGAGACATTGCTGTGGTGTTGTCCATTGTTCTCAGTACTGACTTGCCTCTAATCAATTGCTGAAACACTAGCAAGCCTAAGGGGCTGCCTTCAGTTTTAGAATGTTTGACACAAGTCTCCTCAAGGAAGGAAACCAAACTCCTTGAACTGATTCTCCCAAAGAGCTCTACATCTCACTAGCATCCAACCTGCTTATAATCAACTGTGGGAATTAGAAAATAACAGTTCAGGAGATTCTCTCTGTTCCTCCACCACTAAAGGCTCCTTCTCATATATGGGGAGATCATAATCCTTGTGTCAGGCTTCCCACCACCATTGGTCCAAGAAACCCTTCTAGAAGGGCCACAAAATTCACTGAGCCCACATCACCGTTGGTATTGTGGAAACCATTGCAATATTATCTTTAAGCATTTGGCTACAGAGGGCGATTTTAGCTAAGGACTTTGAAATTCTCTATGAATACAGGAGGCATTAGCTCCCTCTGTCAATCAAATACCGTGGGGAGGGAGCTGAGGATGGGTCTGTATGTGTCTGGATGCACACAGCCCAGTGTGACAGACCTTTCCGGGACAGGGGCTTTTGGAGAGGACCGGGAGCAAGCCTCTTACCCAATGGATATGGGCTCTGGGATTTAAGGGAACACTACTCTTTGGAAGGTGTATGCCTGGGGGATCAGGTCTCCACAAAATACACAGACTCTGTATTTGGGGCCTCTATGTCTCAAATCAGCAATCACTTTAGATGTTAATGTAATTTGCTCAAACCATTTGGGTCCCTAGACTTTATTGTAAGTAGATCTCCTGCTATAGCATGTTGCCTACTAGTCTGAGGAGCGGGGATATCACTGTTTGCATTGTTAAGTGTGCTAATTAACATGCCTATTGTCTGCTAGCAAACTTCTTTGGGGGAATGTGTTTATACTTGTAATAATGTGTATTGTACTTTTTGAACTTGATTGTTTGACCTGAAATGAGACCTCTGAGTGTCCAGGTGGCTAGTTGTTTATTCAACTCAATGTTTATAATATATCTTGGCTTTTGTTTAACTATGGAAAATATATTACATATAGTTTGTATTGTTGGCGTAATATGATCAGGAGGGGACTGTCCTCCTGTGGGATATATATTCTGTGTGAGTTTGTTCAATAAACAGTTCCAGGTTTGCAGCTAGACTAGTCCTGTCTAGTTCTTGTTTGCAATATGCGGCTATAAAATCTGATATCTATGTTCAGACTGGAGGAAGCAGTATACTGCCGGAAGCACTCAAGCTGGAGTGTGGGACGGTTCTGTCACACCCAGCTTGGAAGTAGCTTTCTATTGGGGCACAAACAGAAGAGGAGAAGCCAAAAGCACTAGCAGGGACCCAAGAAAAGGAGGTTTAGGGCTGCTCTGTGCAATACCATTACACAGTAAGTATAACACGTTTATTGTTTTAATTTTAAAAACATCACCATACAACACCTTTAAATCTATCTCCTATGTTTGCCACCCAGACCCACTGGAATTCAGCAAGCCTAGAGCCCATGTGGCGAATCTGGGTGAAAAGAATTTTAAAAGGTCTTTAGTGTCTCTTGTCTTGTACAGATTGAACATTTGGCTGTTTTGGAGAATGTAGTCTGAGAATTTCTCTAAGCTCTCCAAACGTTTTGCCCACAGTAAGAGTGATCACTTCTTTTGATTAAACTCCCCTGAAATTGGAGTTTTCTCTGCCTCATTAGGTGACTGCCCTGAGGTATGAATCTGAATTTGCATCCTGTCTCCTCGAGGAAGGGTGTATCCTTTTTGTAGCCAAACCGCAACTGGCATTTGTTAATTTCCAAAGCCAGTATAAAGGAATAGTAGTGGTAAAAAAGCACTTGTGGGTTTAACCAATCTTTTTTTTTTGTATAATTCCCCTTTAAGGGGCATGGCAGGGGTGTGTGTCCCATGCCTACATACTTTTTCTAATAGGTGTCCCTCATTGCCATCTCATTTCCAACAGAAAGTTGTGAGGTATGCTACAGCATCAGGGAGAGAAAGCGCATGTAGGCAGGTTTAAATTAGGGGAAAAAAGCTCCTGTGATGGTGAAGATGAACAGTCAAAGCTAGGCATTGCTTAGCAGTGTCCTAGCAACATACTGGGAGTTTTCAGATCAGGGATCATGAGGTTTATGTCAGGAGTGTGTAAATGCTCCTGTTCTTTAATAGTTGCTGGTCTCATTCCAGCATTCAGTTTTTTGCTATGATGCATCCCTGTCTGTCTGTCCACCTGCAGAGTGATTAATTGGCCATTCTCTGGGTGGAGACCAAATCTGATTTAATTAAGCCAGCCAAGCCTGCAGTTTCATGCTTGTGATAGTGTGTGCAATTAATATGTGTTCCAGGCTCCCTGTTGTCTGTCCTGCTCTGCTAGATTGAATTCCCTTGTTGACAACCTTGGATCAGATATCGACTATTCTCGAAACTCCTTTTGACTATGGATTGATCCTGACTATTCAGAACCTTGCCTGCCTTGTACCTGGACTGTCTTTGAACCACTCTGCCTGTCTGCCAACCACAAGTACCTGTTTGCTTTTCTCAGTTTCTCGCCTGTGGTAGCCAGGCACTATAGTATTGTGTGTAAGTTCTGGGGGCAACCAAGTACTGGTAGACCTGCTTGCCTTATAGGAAAGGGGCCTGATATAGGTGAAGAACACACAAGCTAGCTATAGTGTCTGACCATCTGCCGTACAGGTAAGCATGACAGTATGTAAATAGCCTACGCCTATAACAAGAACATTATTCAATTTTGATCAAAGCTGCACAGCTTGTTTTCATCTACAGATGCCCTTTATTTGCATAGGCAGCTTTTTGTTAAAGTGATATTAAAGTCTGTTTCTTTTTGTTTAAAAATAAACCTGTTATATTTACCTGCTCTGTGCAGGGGTTTTGCACAGAGCAGCCACGATTCTCCTTTTCTTGGGTCCCTTGCCAGCAATCCTGGTCCCTCCCTCCTGCCAAGTGCCCCCCACACCAAGCAGATTGCCAATGGGGGCACCCGAGCTGAGCTGCTGCTCTGTGTGTCCATTCAGACACGGAGCCACTGCTCGGCCCCACCCTCTCATAATTGGCTCACTGACTTTGATTGACAGCAATGAAAGCCAATGGCACCCGTTGTTGTGTCTCGGCCAATCAGGAGGGAGAGTCCCAGACAACCAAGGTTCTTGTGCAACGTCACTGGATCTAGATGGGCACAGATAAGTATTAGGGGGGCTGAAGGGGGCTGATGCACACAGAAAACTTTTTATCTTAATGCGTAATGTATTAAGATAAAACACATTCTGTCTTTAGAACCACTTTAAAGGTGAGCCAACCCCTTAGGTGGGCTTGAACACCTAGGAATCGTTATGGTTTCTGTATGATGGGACTGCTGTGATTGGCTCTCACAGCCTTGACTAAGAGCTGTCAGCATACAACCGCTTTCAAGCATGAACGCATATGTGCAATGGCTGTGAGTTAAAGCCCACCTTTCTTCTCTCTTTCTGTTACAAAGATTGGTCCAGCATTGATCAATACCCACATTACAATCTGACCTTACAATCTTTGTACAATCAACTTTTGATTTACCAAAACAATATAACATGAAGATCTACTTAACCACTTAGCAATCGCCCTATAGCAGTTTTACTGCTACAGGGCGGCAGGTGTGCTCTGGATCACTTATATATACATATAATCCTGCACCTCCGGGTAGGGGACGCGAATGCACACTGCCAGCGACTTCCTTCCACTGTGATTACCCGCACCCAGCTCGCACCTGCCAATCATCAGCCAGAGAGACAGAACTGCAATCTACCTATGTAAACAAGGCAAATTGATGTTCTGACAGGAGGGAAGGCATATGGATCCTGTGTCTCTGCAAAGTAGGGACTAGGATCCATGTCTTCACCTAGTAAAAGCACCTCCCACAGTTTAGTAAAACACTGGCTAGGCACACAGTTAACCCTTTGATTGCCCTGATGTTAACCCCTTCCCAGCCAGTGTCACTAGCACAGTGACAGAGCATATTTTTAGTACTGATCAGTGTATTAGTGACACTGGTCCGCTGCAATATCACAGTCCCACTATAAGTCCCAAAAAGTGTCAAAAGTGTCAGAGTCAGAATGTTTGCCACAATATCACAGTCCCACTATAAGTCCCACGAAGTGTCAGAGTCAGAATGTCCGCCGCAATATCATAGTCCCACTAGAAGTCCCACAAAGTGTCAGAGTCAGAATGTCCGCTTCAATATCACAGTCCCACTGTAAGTCCCAAAAAGTGTCAAAAGTGTCAGAGTCAGAATGTCCGCTGCAATATCACAGTCCCACTAGAAGTCCCACAAAGTGTCAGAGTCAGAATGTCCTCTGCAATATCACAGTCCCACTATAAGTCCCAAAAAGTGTCAGAGTCAGAATGTCCACCGCAATATCACAGTCCCACTGTAAGTCCCAAAAAGTGTCAAAAGTGTCCGAGTCAGAAAGTCCCCTGCAATATCACAGTCCCATTATAAGTCTCAAAAAGTGTCAAAACTGTCAGAGTCAGAATGTCCGCCGCAATATCACAGTCCCACTATAAGTCACTAATTGCTGCCATAACTAGTAAATAAATTAATAAATAAAAATATCCCCTAGTTTGTAGACACTATAACATTTGTGCAAACCAATCAATATACACCTATTGGGTTTTTGTTTTTACTAAAAATATGTAGCAGAATACATATTGGCCTAAATCGGTAAAGAAATTAATTTTTTATAATTTTGTTGTTGGATACATTTTTATAGCAGAATGTAAAAAAATGTTTTTTTTTCTTAATTAATTAATTTTTTTATTTTCTTGGCCTTTTTCCGTGTATAGCTCAAAAAATAAAAAAACCCAGGAGGTGATCAAATACCATCAAACTAGTCAGTTAAAGTAACGCAGTGCAGTATTGCAAAAAACGGCCTGGTCATAAGGGGGGGGGGTAAATCTTCTGCAGGTCAAGTGGTTAATCCATCCAATCAATCTGTATCCAATGAGGCAGCAATTTCACTGCATAGTTATTGGTAGATCTAAGACCCGGTTCACACTGCCACGACTTGTCAGGCGACTTTGCCTGAAAAGTCGTGCTCCATTCTGTGCAATGGAACCGTTCTAATAGTTTTAGAAAAAGGTTCCTGCACTACTTCGGGGCGACATCGGAGCGGCTTGCATTGACTTCTATTATAGAGGTCGTTTGCAAGCCGCGATGAAGTCGTGCTGCACGGGGCGGCTCAAAGTCGGGGAGACTTTGAGTCGCCGCGGTGTGAACCGGCTCTAAAAGAGATTGTAAGATCGGATGGCAACATGTATGGTGAGCAGGTTTTGTTTTTCTTTATTATTTTGTTTTTTAACCACTTGCCGACTGCCGCACGACTATTTACGTCGTCAGTCAGCCCCTCACAGGCAGAGCGACGTAGGGATACGTCGCTAGCCTGTGAGGGTCTAGGGAGCGAGCGCGCGCCGCTGGAGGCGCGCTCCCGCTCCCACGTGGTCACGGACCCCCGCGCGTGTGACCGGCGAACCCGATGTCCGCCGGTCACGCGGCGATTGTCGGGTGGAGAGGGAGAAAGGCAGGCGGCTGATGTAAACAAGCCGCCTGTCATTCTCCCCTGTGTAGGAATAGTGATCATACGGTTCTACTATGTAGGACCGTTGATCACTGTTCCTACAGCTCAAGCCACAGCCAATCACAGTTAGAACCACGCCCCTAGGGATACACATAACCCCTCCCTCTCAAAAAAAGTTAACCCCTTCACTGCCAGTGTAATTTTACAGTAACAGTGCATATGTATAGCACTGATTACTGTAGTAATGTCACTGGTAACCCCAAAAGTGTCAAAAATGTCAGTCAAGGGTCCGATCTGTCCGCCGCAATGTCGCAGTCCCGCAAAAAAAATCGCAGATTGCCGCCATTACGCGTTAAAAAAAAAACCAAAAATGACAAAAATCTTTCCCTTTGTTAGTAAACGCAATAACTTTTGCGCAAACCAATCAAAATAAGCTTTTTGCGATTTTTTTTTTTTTTTTTAACCAAACATATTGGCCCAAAATGTTAAAAAATTTAGATTTTTACTTTTTTTGGGGGGGGAATTTCATATAAAAAAAAATGTGAAAAATATTGCTATTTTTGCAAAATTGACGCTGTTTTTTTGTTAATGGCGCAAAAAGTAAAAATCGCACAGGTGATCACATACCACCAAAAGAAAGCTCTGTTTGTGGGGAAAAAAAGGACGTCAAATTCGTTTAGGTTTGGCGTCGCACGACTGCGCAATTGTCCGTTAAAGTTACGCAGTGCCGAATCGCAAAATACCCCCTGGTCAGGAAGGGGGTAAAATCTTCCGGGGCTTAAGCAATACGTAGAATCCCCTATGGGTGGGACTTTACTGACACCAAAGGAATAATAGATAATATGTAAGTAAAAACTATTTTTATTAATACAAACTTAATATTAATACAACATGGGACTTGCAAGGACTGCCCTTAGATTCAGTGATAGTAGCCATGCATGGATAGATAATTGACTCCATTCAGTCACAAAGCTAGGTGACCCAGAAACCTCTGCATTTGTTCAGACTGTCATTCCTGTAGAAATGGCTGTTGTTGTGGTAGTCAGAAAAATGGCCGCCATTCCCCTGTGCAGCAGACTGTTTGCAGTTCTGTATATTCCTATCAGCAGCACTCCAAACGTCACTGCGTGCCCAGGGCCATGTGTGTGTTGGGTGTTGCTATGGGAACCAGAAACTGCTACAGTCACTGATCTGTGTTGTACTTCACTTCCAACGATCGAGCGGCTGCAGGAACCAGGGAAGATATTTTTCTCCAGGTAAATAGCTCAGATCAGCACTCTATTACACCCGATTGTCTTATACTATGCTGTAACGTCTACTAATTGCTAAATATGTTGTTTAATAGCATTGGAAATGACTAAATTGTGTTATAGTATCTAATACTTTCACAAAAAAAATATCTATAAAAAATAGATACAACAGAATCCTTGGGTTTTTATCATCCAAGAGTCACACAACTTTCACCCAAGATTCACTTATTTTTTTAATGGAATTGTATAAGAAAAATGAGCGAATCTTTAGTAAAAGCTGGGTGAATTGTGCGTGAAAACATTGATAAATAGACCCTAATCATGTTTAACCTATACTTTCTTTAGGTTAATAGGGAAGTTACTAAGCACTCAATCACACCGGTGCGACCTGTCATGTGATCTGACAGGTCCAAATCGCATGACAAGTCGCACCCTATTGTTGGCAATGGAACTGTTCAAATCGTGCATTCCGGCTTGGTGGTGCAGCACACATTTGAAGAAGTAACAGTACGTCTGGCGATTTCAGGGGACAATTTGCATAGACATCTGTGAACGTAATCGCACAGATGTCAGCCAAGTCGCCACTGACATGCAGCTTCGAAATCATACGATCACGTGAAGTCTCACGGCTTCAAAGTCAGATTTGGTGTGACTGGGGGACTAAAGCTGACCATGCACTAGAACACGTGTCAAACACAAGACCCGCGGGCCGAATCCGGTGTTCTGCTTTATACTAACTGGTTACTATGCAGAGTTGCTCCAGATTCTGTCTGCTCCATTTTTGTAATTGAAATAAAGATAAAGTTTTGGACTTTGAGTGAGGTGTGTGACCCTCTGTGACTAAAATGCTCATAGACACATGCAAAATATAGGAAAAGAGAACTGGGTCAATGTAAAACCATAGTTTAATTGGACCATCAGATAAATAAATGGTGATACCATTATACATGGAAGGGTTGGGCAGGGGCTTACTGGCAACTTTTGGCCTGGGGGGCAAGAACAAGCCAGAGGCCCATGGTGCCTCTTCCCACTCTCCCTCTATCTGGCCTCCTTCTGACCCCCATTCCAGGCTGAAGCTCCGCTCCAGGTACTCTCTACTCACTGGCTGAATCCAGGTTCCTGATCTGGCCACCAGGGTGGAGCTGGGACAGCTCGGTCGGGGCTGGCCAGGGGAGGAGAGTCTCTAGTGGGGCATCAAACCGGCCTCAGCTCAGACACAGCTTACACAATCCATCCCTCTGTGACTAAAATGGTTATAGACACATGCAAAATATAAGAAAAGAGAACTGTCAATGTAAAACCATAGTTTAATTGGACCATCAGATAAATAAATGGTGATACCATTATACATGGAAGGGTTGGGCAGGGGCTTACTGGCAACGTTCGGCCCAGGGGGCAAGTACAAGTCAGAGGCCCATGGTGCCTCTTCCTGGCCTCCTCCTGATCCCCATTCCAGGCTGAAGCTCCACTCCAGGTACTCTCTACTCACTGGCCGAATCCAGGTTCCTGACCTGGCCACCAGGGTGGAGCTGGGACAGCTTGGTTGGGGCTGGCCAGGGGAGGAGAGTCTCCAGTGGGGCAAGGAACCAGCCTCAGCTCATACATAGTTTACACCATCCATGCTGGGGGGGAGGCCTGCGCTCCGTCCTTGTCTTCATCCCAAACTCAGTAGGTCAGCAGTGGGGACTTTTTACTTCTCTTCACCAGGAATTATTTAGGCATGTCTCTGGCAGAAGCAGTGCAGCCTTTTTATGGGGGCAATTGCCCCCCTGCCCCCTGACCCTGTCCTCCCCTGGGGTTGGGTAAGAGGGTATGGATTGTACATGGATGATACAATAGGAACAAAGGCGCTAATGAATCAATAATAATGTACATATATTCATGATGAGTATAGACATAAGTGTACATATAACACAAAGATAATTGGAACAGTAATGCAATTAAGTACATACAGTAATAGGATAAGGAATGGTATTATGAAATTGCTTCCTAGGGGGCTCAACGCGTTTCGTGAGTAATCACTTCATCAGGAGCAGGTACAATTCATGTATCTAGAACAAAAAAAACAAAAAAACAAAAAAAAAAATATATATATATAAGAACCTGTATCCAGCTAATAAACAACTTTGTAGATCCAGACCCTTATACAAATGTAACTCACAAATGGGCTCCAATCGTTACTCCAGAATGTGTAAGGTTGCACGTTATATGAGGGTGTATCTGACACAGGAGCCGAGGGAGCAATGCCTGCACCCATCAGGTAGGTACGTGAAAACTGCGTGAATGATATGAGTCCTCATATGGGGATCACCAATACCTCAACCAGTCATCCAAATAGGTAAAATAGTAAGGTATAAAGCCAATATATGGCTATAAATGGTTATCTAATAGAGGTGAGGTAAGATGGAATCCCATCATTTCTGTAATTTTCCCCTGTTTCAGGCCAGATTCACATATGTGCGGCCTGGGGTCTGGTGTGTTTCGGTTCACCAATTCAGGTGCGATTCAGGTCTGAATTTCTGCCTGCATTCAAACCTGAACCAGACCCAAAAACGCACAGGACCCTTTTAGAATCTGCCCCGTGGCCGGACATGTGTGAACTGGCTCCATTAACCACATAAGGACCGGGCCTTTTTCTCACACTTGTTGTTTACAAGTTAAAATAATTTTTTTTGTGCCGGAAAATTACTTAGAACCCCCAAACATTATCTATTTATTTTTAGCAGAGATCCTAAAGAATAAAATGGAGATTGTTGCAAATATTTTTTATCACGCCGTATTTGTGCAGCGGTCTTACAAACGCAATTTTTTGGGAAAAATACACTTTTTTGAATTAAAAAATAAGAAAACAGTAAAGTTAGCCCAATTTTGTTATATAATGTGAAAGATAATGTTACGCCGAGTAAATTGATACCCAAAATGTCATGCTTCAAAATTGCGCACGCTCGTGGAATGGCGACAAACATTGGTACTTACAAATCCCCATAGGCGACATTTTAAAAATTTCTACAGGTTACCAATTTAGAGTTACAGAGGAAGTCTAGGGCTCAAATTATTGCTCTCGCTCTAACGATCGCAGCGAACACCGTTTACATATGTGGGTGCGACTTGCGTATGCGTTCGCTTCTGCGCGCGAGCTAACCACGTCACTTCATGTGACTCTTCAGGGGCAATAATTGGAGATTTCGACGAGTTGGCTGTTTTCACAGAACACCCTCAGCGTGTACACTACGGTACACGATATAATCAGTGGGCATTGTTAGTCCGCCTGCTAGTAACCAACAACATGGCCGCCTCCAAGGCGGCGACAACTTTTTTCCTTCTTACATGGTATTCTGTCAAAACAGCCAACTCTTCATGTACCGTAATGTATACGCTGCCGGTGTTCTGTCAAAACACCAACTCGTGGAAATCTCCAATTATAGCCGCTGGAGAGTCACTGGAAGTGACGTGGTTGGAGATTCTGGCAAGTTGGAGTTTTCGGCAGAACACCGGCCCTCCAGGCCATTTCATGTGGCCCTCGCACCTCTCTTGCCATTGCAGCACGCCCCTTGTTTCTGCCTCCACCTTTTCTCAGCAGTCAGCAGCAGAAAGGAGGACAGAACTCCTTCTCCAGGTCCTGTGCCTCTCTGTGTAGGTCAGAGGTCTTCAAACTATGGCCCTCCAGTTGTTCAGGAACTACAATTCCCATCATGCCTAGTCATGTCTGTGAATGTCAGAGTTTTATAATGACTCATGGGATGTGTAGTTACGCAACAGCTGGAGGGGCATAGTTTGAGGATCCCTGGGTGCAGAGAAGATTTTCTCTGCCCCTCCCCCAATCTCAGCAGTTGGCAGCAGAGAGGAGTACAGAACTTCTCCTAGAGATCCTCCACCCCTCTGTGCAGCAACCCCTCGTCTCCATCTTCCCTGGTCTCAGCATTCAGCAGACTCCAGTCCTTCTCTGGTCCTCCTCCAGACCATACACTTTATTCTTTGCAGCTCCACCCCTAGCCTCTTCCCGACAGCAGCATAAGATAAGGGGGGTGCACTGTGATGTAAGGGAGATTTGGGGACTCTTGACTTCTAATGGTGGGGGGGGCTCTTGACATCTGAAGTAAGAACCTGCCTGGTTCGATACTAATTAAAAGGATTTTTTAGGTTGCTCTTCATGTAAATAGTTTTGGTAAATCTAAAGGAGATTGTACAATCAGATTGTATAGTGTATGGCCAGCTGCACAAGCTAGATGCTAACTGGTTACTCCAGATTCTGTCTGCTCTGTTTTTTTAATCTTCCCCTGTTTCAGGCCGGGTTCACATATGTGCGGCCTGGGGTCCGGTATGTTTCTGTTCACAGATTCAGATGCGTTTCAGGTGTGAATTTCTGTCTTCATTCGAACCTGAACCAGACCTGAAAAGGCACAGGACCCTTTTGGAATCCACACCGCGGGCAGACGTGTGAACCAGCTCCATTAGGAGCCAGTCACACTCGCATGTCATGCGGATTGGATGCGCTGAATACCACCTCCAATTCGCACATATGTGAACTCGGCCTCAGGGAATTTTTTAATGCACAGTGAGTCCCGGTTCACATCAGTGCGATGACAGACATCACATGTGATTCGGAGCGCACTGCTCTGCAAATCACATGCAATGTCTGTGCGATGCGAATTCAGCCATACAGATTGTATGGCTGAATTCACATCGGATTCGGACATAACAGGCACAGGACCCTTTTTTGAGTCCACAGCAGAATCGGATCGCATGGTGGTTTACACCTATGCAATCCGTTTAATGTGCAAACTGATCTGGGCATGTCGCTAAATTTGTATTGACATCCCCAGTGATTCGCACATGGCAGTGTGAACCGCCTGCGATTTGAATGTGATGCGGGAACCCGCAATGGATTCGCAGGGTTCCCCCATCGCATATATGTGAACCGGCACTAAATGTAGAAAAACGAGTGTAACCTGCGAAAGGCTGAGACATCTGCTTACAAAAGGACCTCGGACACTTCTGCTATAAACGTGTGCTAGGTTTGGGACACAGTCAGGCAACTGACATTTTCAGATGGAAGCCAGCAATGGCAGCCTCCATGACACTGTAACCTTTTTACTAGTAGACCAATTTATTTACGATCATGTTAAAATGCATATTTTGTTTATTTATAATTTATTGACTGGGAAATTGACTTTCAGAAAATGATGGTAAAATTTCTAAAAGCAGAGGACCAATAGAAAAAAAAGAAAAAAAAAAAGATTTTTTTTTTTTTTTTTTTTTAGTAAAAACTACACTCAAATAGATTTTTTTTTCTCTTTTTGTAAAATATAAATATGTGGGATTGTGGTAAGTAAATACATAGCAAATATACCAAGATTAAAAAAAAAAAACCTCATGAAGGGGCAATAAACTATGATAAAAAAAATGTACATATCAGGGCCAGATCCAGCCTGTCTGATCTGGGGTTAAAGTACAAAAAAATAGAAAAATAAACAAGGGGACTGCCAACGGGTGGATGGGAACTCCGGCACATTCTCCAGCTGAGAAGCAGTGGACTGGGAGCTTGTGTTAGAAATTGGGTCAGGGGCTGCCGTGCCTGCTATGCATACTAAAATAATCATACACAAGAACGTCCAATGTAATCTTCCAACGCAATGAGTTAGGTAACATTAGCCAAACAAAGCGCACTAGAAGGCGTGCACGGAATTCCCGTCATTCTACCCAACCCTCTGCCCCCTCCCATTTTTCTATCTCTCCAAAATCCAGCTCCCCATTATTTCTATCTCCCCAAAGTCTAACCCTCTTCTCTCCATTTTACTATCTCCTCGAATTCCAGCCTCCCTTCCCTCCAATCTCCAGCCCCTTCCTTTTTCTATTTCTCTCCAAAGTCCAGCCCCCCATTTTTCTATCTCCCCCAAAGTCCAACCCCCCATTTTTCTATCTCCCCCAAAGTCCAACCCCCCATTTTTCTATCTCCCCCAAAGTCCAACCCCCCATTTTTCTATCTCCCCCAAAGTCCAACCCCCCATTTTTCTATCTCCCCCAAAGTCCAACCCCCTCCTCTCATTTTTAGGTCTCTCTAACATCCAGCCCCCCCCCCCCTCCATCCACTTTTCTGTCTTTCCAAATTCCAGGCCCCCTTCCTTCCCTTATCTCCTCCAAAGTCCAGCAACCCTTTTTTTCTGTCTCTTCAATGTCCAGCCCCTTCCTTTTTCTGTTTCTCCAAAGTCCAGCCCCTTGTGTTTCTATCTCCCCAAAGTTCAACCCCTCCCCTCGTTTTTCTGTCTCTCCAAAGCCCAGCCCCCCCCATCCCCCCATTTTTCTGTCTTCCCAAAATCCAGTCCTCCTTCCCCCCCATTTTTTCTTCCCCCCAAAGTCCAGCACCCTTTTTTTTTGTCTCTCCAAAGTCTAGCACCCACCCCCCTTTTATGGCTCCCCAAATTCCAGTGCTCCTTCCCCTTATTGTCCGTTTCTTTAATGTCCAGCCCCTTCCTTTTTTTGTTTCTCCATAGTCAAGCCCCTCATTTTTCGTTCTCCCCATAATTTTAACCCCCTGTCTCTCTAATATCCAGCCCCCCGTCATCAACTTTTCTGTCTCCTGAAAACTCCAGTCCCCCTTCCCCACCATTTTTCTTTCTCCCCAAACTCCAGTGTTCCTTCCCCTCATTTTTCTGCCCCTCCAATGGCTATTCCCCCTTTTTTTTCTGTCTTTCCAAAGTCAAGCCCTCATTTTTCTTTTTCCCCCAAAGTCCAGCACCCCTTATTTTTCGGTCTCTCTTAAGTCCAGCACCCCCCCCCCCCTTTTATGTCTCCCCAAATTTCAGTCCACCTTCCTTTTGTTTTTTCCTGTCGCTCCAAAGTCCAGACCCTCATTTTTCTATCTCCCTAAAGTTTAACCCCCTCCTCTAATTTTTCTGTCTCTCCAACATCCAGCCCCCCCGTCATCAACTTTTCTGTCTCCTTAAAGCACCAGTCCCCCTTCCCCACCATTTTTTCTGTCTCCCCAAACTCCAGTGTCCCTTCTCCTCTTTCCAAAGTCAAGCCCCCATTTTTCTTTTTCCCTCAAAGTCCAGCACCCCTTATTTTTCTGCCTCTCCTAAGTCCAGCCCCCCCCCCCCTTTTTTTTGTCTCCCCAAATTCCAGTCCTCCTTCCCTTTTTTTCTGTCTCTCCAATGTCCAGCGCCACCTTTTTTCCTGTCGCTCCAAAGTCCAGCCCCCCCATTTTTCTATCTCCCCAAAGTCCAGACCCCCCCCCCCCCACACTTTTCTGTCTCTCCAAAGCCCAGCCCCTCTCCTTCCACTTTTCTGTCTCTCCAAATTCCAGTCCTCCTGGAACAGAGGAAAGAGGGTCAGAAGGATTTGGTTCCAAATAAGGGACAGTTTAGAGCTATGTTTACAGTCACTAATGGGGCTTTTCCACTGCATGGAACCGAACGGTTCGGCTCGCTTTTGTGCTTTTCCACTGATGGTACCGCATGGTATGGTGTTGGAACGGTACGGTACGGCGGCGCTTTTCCACTACATGGAACCAAACGGTACGGCTCTCTAAAACAGTACCACCTCGATTGTGGTTCCAAGAGGTACCATACTGGTACCATATCCCACAATCCTTTGCATGCAGTCACTACTAGCCACTGATTGGTCAGAGAATCGTTGTTATCCCACCCACTTACTTTAGTACTACTTTAGTGGAAAAGCAAACCATACCAAACCGTACCGAACCGTTCCAACACCGTACCATGCGGTACCATGCAGTGGAACGGTACACCTTGCGTTTTCACTGCCAATAGTACCCTTTCATGATAGGCGTGGTGTAGCAAGAAAGCTGTGATCGACGATTCTCTGTCAACCAATCAAGTTCTGCAGAGTGTAGCTCCACCCTGTTGGTACGGTACTAATGTGCTTGGTACCCCAATGAAAGGGTACCAAAAAGTGGTACGGTACGGTTCGGAATTAGGGTACCATTCATGATGTAAACAGCATAAATAGCGTACCGTACCGAACCGAACCGTACCAGAAAGCTCAGTGGAAACGAGCCATAAAAGTCAGTTATAAAAGTAACCGAAACACAAAAAAACAACAAGGCTTCGTTCACACGTGCAGTAAAACCTAGTGCTTGAGTCACAGTTTTACCACCCCCCCAACCACTCTTTTGAATATTGACATGCAGTTGCTCATGACTGTAATGTGGTGCTTCGCAACCAAGGCAAGGATTGTTGCTCTTACTGAACACAAGTAATGCAAGTATATGGGGCCGTGCCACAATCGCCTACAGTTCATGCAGCACGGTAGTGTGCCATTTATTGGGTTAAATCAGGCGGTGATTAGGTGACAAATGGGCTTCTCACGCCTGTCAGGTGTCCCCTGAAAAGTGATCCAATGCAAGTTGCTCTTCAGAGGGCACCACATGTGTGAATGAATCATAATACTGGTATTTTTTTTAAACCAGAAAAGGTGTACGGTAGGTAGTTTCTATGTTTCTGTAGCATCCCCTATAAATAATTTTCTATGTATAATACACAGAGATGACAGTCACTGACATACAGTAGTTAACGCAGCACAGCAGCCCACAGTATGTTTACCTGCAATAAACTGTGTGGAAGGAGAGGGTCATCTGCTTTACCAGGGTCAGGTCTGTGTATATAAGGAAAAGTAAGAGAGGAGGGAGTTTGTTTCACAATACTGTCCTAAGCCATGCCAATGCACAGTGCTGGAGGACGAGCGTTTCACAATACTGTCCTAAGCCATGCCAATGCACAGTGCTGGAGGACGAGCGTTTCACAATACTGTCCTAAGCCATGCCAATGCACAGTGCTGGAGGACGAGCGTTTCACAATACTGTCCTAAGCCATGCCAATGCAGAGTGCTGGAGGGCGAGCGTTTCACAATACTGTCCTAAGCCATGCCAATGCACAGTGCTGGAGGACGAGCGTTTCACAATACTGTCCTAAGCCATGCCAATGCACAGTGCTGGAGGACGAGCGTTTCACAATACTGTCCTAAGCCATGCCAATGCAGAGTGCTGGAGGGCGAGCGTTTCACAATACTGTCCTAAGCCATGCCAATGCAGAGTGCTGGAGGGCGAGCGTTTCACAATACTGTCCTAAGCCATGCCAATGCACAGTGCTGGAGGACGAGCGTTTCACAATACTGTCCTAAGCCATGCCAATGCAGAGTGCTGGAGGGCGAGCGTTTCACAATACTGTCCTAAGCCATGCCAATGCACAGTGCTGGAGTACGAGCGTTTCACAATACTGTCCTAAGCCATGCCAATGCACAGTGCTGGAGGATGAGCGTTTCACAATACTGTCCTAAGCCATGCCAATGCACAGTGCTGGAGGATGAGCGTTTCACAATACTGTCCTAAGCCATGCCAATGCACAGTGCTGGAGGATGAGCGTTTCACAATACTGTCCTAAGCCATGCCAATGCACAGTGCTGGAGGGCGAGCCGGCATGTATGAACACACTGCACATTACAGCCTGGGAAAGTAAATCCCGTCTGCTGTATTTGCAGGTGAAGTGGTAATTGCTAGTGGAGAGGCAGCCAATGTTTATGGACAGGGTTAAAACTCTGAAGGCCAGTTCACACCATATGCAGTCCAGTGCTTTTTTTCTGCATCAAAAACGCATGGATAATAGGTTATATGGTTTTCAATGGCATAGTTCACACCAGTGTGGTCAGTTCCAGAAATAAAAAGTAGAACGTGCTGCATTTTTTCTGCACTGGACTGTACTGGAAGACAGTAAAACACATCAGAAACACACTGGAACACATGGTTATTTAAGGTAAGAAAAAAAGAGGGAGAAAAAATGCACTGAAATGCATCAACGCACCAAAAAGGCATCAAAAACAGACTGGAACACATTAAAAATGCACATGCAGAAAAGCATTCAGGCTGCGTTTCTATGGTGTGAACTGGCCCTTAAAGGCAGCAAAAAATGCAAACTGCCCTGGCTGGAAAACCCCAGCACTGCCCCTCCATTCCATCCTCCTGCATCTCTCATTGTCACTGTGTAACAGACGCCTCTGGTCCTTGGCATCTATAATAGGCACTGACACTGCTGACAGCACACTTAGCACAGCTAATCCTTCCCACACAGCAGATAGCTGATGAGCGGAGCAACATCCCACAATTATTATCATTATTATACAGGAAAGACAGTACAGTTACAATACAATTTAAAGTCATTCTAAACGCAGAGGGTTTTTTTTATCTTAATGCATTCTATGCAATCTGATCAGTTTTTTCCACCTTCTGGGGCCCTTTGTGTTGCGTGGTCACTTTAAATGGAAAGGTGAGCCAACAGCCAAAAATGTTTTACGAGGAGTTTTTCTTAGTTGAACAAATTTTCAAATCGAAATCCTTTCTTTAGACTTCTGTCTGTGAGACGCTTGTTTTTGTGGTGATCCGCTTTTGAAATCTTGTTAAAGAGTTTGTTACGCCAACATCTCATATTCCTGATATGTGCCTGCTGTGCCATGTACAGTATCTGTATAAAAAAGTATCCTGTTCTCTTTGTTTTGCTTTCTTCATGTGAAATCCTGGGTGTTCCCGCCAGTCCCTCTGCTTTCCTATCAAAAACTGACCACACTAACCAGGAGAACATATCGTGGTCAGTTCTCTAGCTCTGCTGGGAACTCATCATGCTCTCCTTCAATGATCAAACCTGTCCTGACACCCCCCCCCCCCTTGCACAGCCTTTCACAGGGAAGCTCAGTGTGCTGTTGCTTCTCCTCCTCCAGCTCTTATGCAGCTGAGAATAGAGGGAATGTGATCCTTTATAAAAAAAAAAAAAGGTATTTACTATATAGTGTTTTCTTTTTTTTTTTTTTTTATCCATACAAAAATGTTTTGCCATTAATTTCTATTTTAATCGGAATGGGTTGTTTTACAAGGTGATTGTTACAATCACTTTTATATATACAGTTTATTTTTTGGCGTTTTATTTTGTTGATCTAGACTAGCACAAGCAACAGAATACATAAACAAAAAAAAAGATTTTTATTTAGGAAGTCACAGGGGATGAACCAGAAAACATTGTTTACAAGTTTAAAATCCCAGCTGTATTGTTTAGTACAAATACTTTAATTGTTTACAACAAGGGTTGCCACCAAATCCCTTTATGTACTGGCATCCGAAAATTACAGAGAATTTAGTCATGTTCTTTTCTTTGATGTTAAAGTGGATCCTCCATTAGATCTTTCATCTGGTCTATTTCTGCCCCTCACTTCCTGTTCCTGTGACAACCAAGACATTGTTATGAGATGAGCTTCCTCTGGGGTACTTTATTCACTAGGGATCAGTAACCGTGCCACTGTCATCCATAGCAATATATAGCAAATGCACGTCAAAGCAGGGAAAGGTCGGGGGGGGGGGGTGTTCACTACAATGCCCTGGGTGTCACTGAGAAAAAAGGTGAGTGGTTATTTACTTAAGGGGGAACAGGCAGCAAAGAACGCTGTCTGTCAATCAAACCCTTCTGTACTCCATGTTCTATGCAGACTCTCACTTTAATCAGGAAAACAACCTTTGTAATCAGTCACTTATTAAAAGAAGCTGTTTGGTGGTTGATTCATTAAAACTGCAGACATGAAAATAGGAGTTGTTGCCCATAACCATTATGTAATTGTTTCGTTTTTTTCATTGTATGAAATAAATGCGGATTGCCTTTAATACATTGTTTTTGTTCACATTGTCTTTTCTCCTTTTTTTTATTTCGGATCAACCCCCCTTTTGTACTGATTAACAAGTTGGGTCTTAACCACTTCAATACCGGGCACTTTCATCCCCTTCCTGCCCAGGCCAATTTTCCCCTATTAGCGCTGTTGCATTTTGAATGGCAATTGCGCGGTCATGCAACACTGTACCTGAACCAAATTTATGTCATTTTCCCCCCACAAATAGAGCTTTCTTTTGGTGGTATTTGATCACTGCAAAAATTTTTTTCTTTTTTGCTAAACAAATAAAAAAAAGACAGAAAAGTTTGAAAAAAAAAAAGTTTTTTTTGTTTATGTTATACAATTTTGTAAATAAATAAGTTTTTTCCTGCACTGATGAGCACTGATGAGACTGCACTGACAGGCACTGATGAGGAGGCACTGATGGGGTGGCACTGATAGGCGGCACTGATATGTGGCACTGATAGGTAGCACTGACATGCAGCATTGGTGCTGGGCACTGATAGGTGGCACTGATGGGCACTGATAGGCGGCACTGGTGGGCACTGATAGGCAGCACTGACAGGCGGCACTGATGGGCACTAATGGGCACTGATAGGCGGCACTGGTGGGCAATAATGGGCACTGGTGGGCGGCAATGATAGATGGCAATGATGGGCACTTGTGGGCAGCACTGATGGGGAGGGCACTGGCGGGCAGCACTGATGGGGAGGGCAATGGGGGGCTGAGCCCTGATTGCCATCCCTGGTGGCCATAGTGGGCATCCCTGGGGTCATGGTTGGGCATCCCTGGGGTCATGGGTGGGCATCCGTGGTGGTTCTAGTGGCACCCCCCCCCCCCCGAGGGTCTGCACTGGTAATCAATGATCTGATTACCAGTGCCGACCCCCCCCCCCTGTCAGAGGAGCCGCCGACCGGCGCTCCTTTACTCGTGCCTGTCAGGCACGTACTGAGGAAAGCTGATCAACGTCTTTACTATGTGACTAGCCGTGATTGGACACGGCTGATCACATGGTAAAGAGCCTACGTTAGAGATCGGAGATGTCATATGACGTCCGGTCAGGATAATGCAGCCACATTCCCAACGTCAAACGCCTATAGGGTGGGCGGGATGTGGTTAAATATAGTAGGCCTAATTTACTAAACAGGGAAAAATGCAATACACTTGCATTGCCGGTCCGCACGAGCATGCATGCACAGCATTCGCAATCCCTGAACCGATTTTACCATTCAATGCATCAAAATATTGCTGCTTTTGTGCCCTCTTTTCCAAAATAGTGCACAGTGGCATGCATCAACATTTTTCTTCCAGATTGTAAGCTCTAACGAGCAAGGCCCTCTAATTCCTCCTGCATTGATTTCAGGGGAGGACTGAGCCAGGGGCAGAGGGGCAAATGCCCCCCGGGCCACTCGGATGCTCCGTAAAAAGGCTGCACCGCTTCTGCCACAGACATGCCTGAAGGTTTCCTGGTGAAGAGAAGTAAAAAGTCCCCACTTCTGACCTACATAGTGCGGGATGAAGACAAGGACAGAGAGCAGGACTCCCCCTAAGCATGGATGGTGTAAACTGTGTCTGAGCAGAGGCCGGTTCCATGCCCCACTGGACACTCTCCTCGCCCAGGCAGCCCTGGCCGAGCTGTCCCAGCTCCACCCAACTGCCCCCTGCTGACCAGGTTGGGAACCCAGTGAGTAGAGAGTACCTGGAGCAAAGCTTCAGCCTGGAATGGGGGTCAGTAGGAGGCTGGGAAAAGGGAGAGTGAGGAGGGCTGAGTCACTGCACCACGGGCCTCTGGTTTGTACTTGCCCCCTGGGCTGAACGTTGCCAGTCAGCCCCTGATTGAATTGTATTGTAACTGTATTGTCTTCCCTCAAATTGTAAAGCGCTGCGAAAACTGATTGCACTTTATAAATCCTGTATAATAATAGTTTTATTTGAAATGTATGTATTTATTGTATTCATTATGGAAAGTAGCAGGTTTAAAAAAAATCTATATGCCTTGTTGCCGAGAGCAGAAAAAGCAAGGTATGTTTGAGTATTTATTTTTGGAACCTCCATACTTATATAGACGAATGAACGTATGTGGATGTACAGAAAGATGCATGCATGCGCAACACAACCCTGCACCTCTCCATCTGCGTGAAAGTTTCACATAGTTTTGTTTTAAAACCTTCATTTTTGTCAGTATTTTAATTTTTTTTTAGGACTTGTTTACATTTGCGGTCAGGAGGTGAAAAAATAATCAGTTGGGCTGCAGTTATACCACGCCCTAAACTGCCCCCTTTAAGGGGAACTTCCCCTATAACAACTTGATAAAAAATAATTTTCTTTAGCAAGTACCAAACATTCCTCAATAAAGCGATTGTAAAGTCTCGTCTTTCGTTCATTGACGGACACAGCTTCATATCTTCTTTGACAGATGGGTTATGCTGCTCCTCCTAGGAGTAGGACGTGTCTAAGAAGATATGAAGCTGTGTCCGTCAATGAACATCAGAGAAAAGGATTTTACAGTAAGACAAAAATCCAGTTTTCTCTTTCATTCATTGACGGACACCGCTTCATATCTTCTTTGACATGTCCTACTCCTAGGAAGAGCAGCATAACCCATTTGTCAAAGAAGATATGAAGCTGTGTTCGTTAATGAACACCAGAGAAAAGGATTTTATGGTAAGAAAAAATGTATGGTTTTTTTCCTATAAAAATAACAAACATGTTATACTTACCTGATCTGTTGCATTGGATTTGCACAGAGCAGCCCGGATCCTCCTCTTCTCCGGTCCCTCTTTGGTGATCCTGGCCCCTCCATCCTGTTGAGTGCCCCCACAGCGAGCAGCTTGCAATGGGGGCACCCGAGCCAAGTCACAGCTCCCTGTGTCCATTCAGACACAGAGCCCCGTCCCCTCTCTCTCCTGATTGGCTAGCTGACTTTGATTGACAGCAGCAGCAGCCAATGGTGCCGCCGCTGTGTCTCAGCCAATCAGAAGGGAGAATTTCAGGCGGCTGAGACACTCGTGGACATTGTTGGACAGAGACGGACCTCAGGTAAGTGTTAGGAGGGGCCGAGGGGGGCTGCTACACACAGAAGGTTTTTTATCTTAATGTATTAAGATAAAAAAACCTTCTGACTGTACTACTTTGCTGAAGCTAAGAGCCCCTGAGCAGAAGTAAATCTTTAGGCTGCCAGCAGATCAGCCTCTAGTAGCTCTGATTTTTGGTACAGTGCCAAGAGAAACTGAGCATGTAGAGAACAGGGTGAGACAGAGTTTCCCTGGATTTTTTACAGTATAGGCAGTCACTTAAATGTTTCTTATAGCTATACCTGCAAAAGGGGCCAGTTGCACAGTTGTGCGACGCTGTACCAAAATAACATTTATGTCTTTTTTTTCCCAAAAATAGCTTTCTTTTGGTGGTATTTTATCACCTCTGCATTTTTTATTCTTGTGCGCTATAAACAAAAAAAAACAAAACCGACAATTTGGAAAAAAAAAAAAAAAAACAATCTTTTTTATTATTTGCTATAAAACATATCCAATTAAAAAAAATGTAAAACATCTAGTTTCTTGATAAATTTAGGCCAATATGTACTTTGCTACATGTTTTTGGTATAAAAAAAAAAAAAAAATCCTATTAGAGCTCTTCCACACAGTCCGCCTCCGTAGGCGGATCCGTGCTGTTCAGCGGGGATCGATCCGCCGATCCCCGCTGAGCCGGCGGGTGACAGCTCCGTCTCCGCTTGCAGTGCGGAGAGGGAGGTGTCACAGCCCCCGCTGCTCTCTATGGGGAATCGGATGAGAGCGGACCGCCCGTCCGCTCTCATCCGATCCCATCCGATTCGATCCCCAGGACGGATGGAAAATAGGGTTTCCATCCGTCCGGATTTCACGGACAGGATCGGATGCGGATGGCAGCGGGTGTCAGCAGACATGTCACCGCTGACATCCGCTGCTCCATAGGGCTGAATGGGGCATCCGATCAGATCCGCCTAAAAAAGTGACAGGCGAATCTGATCAGACCGCCCGTGTGAAAGAGCCCTTAAACATATATTTATTGGTTTGCGCAAAAGTAAAGTTATAGCGTCTACAAACAAGGGGATATATACTGGAATTTATGTTTATTTATTTATTTGCTAGTAATGGTCTAGTTCACTTCACTTCAATGGCCTGCCCTATGCACCTTTGTCGCCCAAAAGAAGCTCCTGCTTCTACTCCTTTTTTTGGGCGACACACTTTACGCAATTTTTTAAGTCTTGTTTTGCTGTGATTACAGTGCGATTCTGCTATGCGACAGCCACGCTAAAATCACACTGCATTTAGAATGAATGGTACCCAAACGGGCAGAATCACAGCGATTCCACACTCGATTCCATATTGTGAAGTGCTAATGGAGCCTCTGTGTTTCTTCATACTGAAAAGTGTCTCCACGTTTTCAGTGTTTCCCTTCACCATAAATTGGACAGCCACTCATCATTACAAAATGCCTATCTTTCTCAAGATCGACATACAGAGCGCTGAACTCTCATGATAGGAATCGGCTGCTTCACAATAGTGAACTCCTCACAGCCGCTCATTTCTCTTGGCGGGCAGACATCCAGGGAACATGAAAGGAACGAAAGATTGCATGCCATAATACTGCTAAACCATATACAGTATATCACAAAAGTGAGTACACCCCTCACATTTTTGTAAATATTTTATTATATCTTTTCATGTGACAACACTGAAGAAATGACACTTTGCTACAATGTAAAGTAGTGAGTGTACAGCTTGTATAACAGTGTACATTTGCTGCCCCCTCAAAATAACTCAACACAGCCATTAATATCCACCTTTCTAGAGACTGAAGTCTAGATCCTGTTATTGCATAGTTACTGTATGTTATTTTGCTATTATATTTGTGCTTATTTAGGCTTTTTAACACAGCATCAGTTGAATTGTAATTTTTTTGTACATACAAGAAAGGCATAGATCGGGGTGTACTGGTCCCACAAAGCCGCCAAAGCTTACAGTGCTTCCCCTAGAGCAGCGATGGCAAAACTTTTTGAGCCCGAATGTCAAAACTGCCACACAAAACCAACTTATTTTTTTAAAGTGCCAACACTGCAATTGGTAACAGCCACAGATAATGGCTGCAAGGGCCTCTCACCAATTCCAGCGACACAGCAACAACGCTTCCTCCGAATAGATGTCCACTCACTCTCGGTTGCCCGTGGCGACGCCCGCAACTGACACTGCAGGGGCAGTATCCTTGCAGCCTCTCTGTCCCCTGGCTCACAGTGTGCTGCTCCAGTCTCTCTCCCTTGCAGCAATGACTCCTCTCTCTCCTGGTGGTGATATTCGGCTGCACATTAAAATGGACCCATAGTCTTCTGGGACTAAATGTCCCATGATGCACTTGTCAACCTTCTCATTGGTCCCTTGCTGCAGCCAATGGGGAGGCAGGAGAATCAGAGCGGGCAGCGATCTCTGCAAGCCCCGCTCTGTCCCTGTCCAGCTCTGCTTGACAGAAGAAGGGCGGCGAGCGGGGAAAATACACTGACAGCCCACACTTGCTTCTCCCCTTGTCACAGCGCCGCTGCACTTCAAACTCCAGCAGCTTTGCTGTGCGGGTGGAGCTGGGCTGGACATTAAAATAGACCCATGGTCTTCCAGGATTACATGTCCCATGGTGCTCTTGTCAAGCTCCTCATTGGTCCCTGGCTGCAGCCAATGGGGAGGCAGGAGGAATCACAGTGGGCGGCGATCTCCGAAAGTGCCACTCTGTCCCTGTCCAGCGCTGCTTGACAGAAGGGGGACGAGCGAGGGAAATACAGACAGCCCGCGCTCGCTTTTCCCCTTGTCACAGCACCACCGCCGTGTGGGGTAGGGAGGATTAGAGAGCGCAGGTAGCAGTGGCGGCAGCTTCCCAGTATTGCTGGAATGCACACAGAGAGGGCTCTGCGTGCCAGCTGTGGCATGCATGCCATAGGTTCGCCATCACTGCCCTAGAGAATTCATGTACCTGGATACAAACCTGTCCAGTTTGTTCTTGAACCTGGAAGCCAGGAGGTCAACATCTGGTGTGTTTCCCTTCACCATAAATTGGAAAGGCAACCTGCGACACAGATTCTGGAACACCCTGGGGTATGGGGACTACTCCCCTAATTACTCCCCTTCTGGGTGAGGAAATCTGCCTGATAATTATCTATTCTTGGGATGTAAGTGGCATAAAAAGCAGCAATGTGAAGTTCTTCTCAGGACAGGATCGAAACTAAATGTCTTGAGCTTCCTCTAAGATGGGAGATGTACAGATGACCTTCCAGCAGGATAATCCAATGCTGCAGAGAAAGCCAAATCACGCAAAGTTCCAGTACATTGATCAGGAGACAAGACATCTTCTGCATGGACTCCTCTCCTCCCCAGCCTGATAGGCTGACATTTGTCATGAGCCAACAGGCAAGGGACAACCTGGTCCTCCGTGCCAAACTGATTAATGTGTCCAGGGACCTGATTAATAGAACATTTCATTGTAGAGGTAAAGGAAACTGCCTCAAAGGAGGCTACCATAAGGCCCAGGGCTCTTTTACAAAAGCAGAGAGTCTAGCGAGTCCTTATCTGAAATGCTCTAATCTGGGACTGAGGAGTGTAAATGTTCTCCCATTGAGAAATATTCTGGCCTGAACTGTGTCCAGGACTAGACCCTGATACTCCAAACAATTTGTCCCAAAATGGCAATGCTGTGGAAGAAAAGCTAGCACTTTGGTACACACCCAAGAGGCAGACAAGAAGTCATGGCCATGAATTGGTAGTGTAGAGATCCTGCCATAAAATGTAGAAAATGTAGATGTGCCGGAAAGAAGAGGACAATCTGGTATGCTTTATTGATGTCCACAAAAGTCAGAAAATCTCCCTGGTGAAGGGAGGAGATGACGGATGGATTTCATGTAGAATTCCTGGATTCAAATGAGGACATTCAGAACAAAATGGGGGAAAATTCCCCTTAGTTTATGGAAATGGTTAACAAGGTAAAGTAAATCCCCCTAAACCATTCCACCACAGGAACTGAGGCAATAACACCCTGGCCTAGAAGACACAAGAGTTTTATGGAGATCTGCTAATCTGTGCAGTTATACTGGATGGTTGGAGGTGGGAAAAATAAGGTGAAGGCAGGGAGTAAAACTCTCGTTTGCAACCCTCCTGCACCCATGCAGTAAAGAAGCAAGTTGTTTCTAGAAAGTGGGGCCACCACACCTGCATGCTGGGGAATGTTTATAGTGACTTTGGCAGTCTTTAAGTGCCAGACCTTGCCGGCTGAGCTGAAACTAGGCTAGAAAAGTAGAGAAACATAGGAATGTTTGCAAACAGTAAGAGAGAGGGAATACTCATCAGTCTATTCCTTGGGCTTCTTGTGTTGAGGAAGATAGATTCCCTTGCTTGTGGTAGTGTCCTGGGTAACTAATATCTAGAATCAATCTGAGGAGACATTGTCCCCCTAAGACTATGTAGATCAAAATTTACTTGTGCAAGAATTCCTCAAATGAGCACCTTGACCAAAGAGCACACTCATTAGGAGAACCATGGGATAATAAGACCGGGAAGCTTTAGCAGACTAGCACAGCTGAAATAAAAACATTTCAGACATTTATCAATGCATGCTATAAGCAAGAGATCAGTTGCAGTAGTGGAAAAATCTCACTAAGGGGAATTTATCCAGGTAGCCATGGTTTAACAAGGTCCAAATAAAAGCAAGAGCCATTATTAGCACTAATAGGAGGGTAGAGCTGACTGCCGCAAAAAGGAGGGTTGATTCGGGTCTGTTTTTTCTTTTAATAAGTCAGCCCCATTAACTCCCCTCTCACAAAATGGCTAAATAACTACAGATGTTACTGTAGAAAATACCAAATAGGTAGCCTCAGAATTTTAAGAGGAACCCTAATCTAGCTTAAGCTTGATAGAAATTCACAGCAGTGAGTTGCAGAGATAGGGACAAGAAAACTGCCTCCACTCTAGACTGATAACTCCATAAGCAATCCTCAGACAAACTGGCCTGACCTGAATAGTAGAGCCCTATGTGAATTGTAACATAAACGGGTAGTCAATGCTGACCACATGACTGTCACAAAGACAACACCAGCATAAATAATGATTTGGGAATCCATGCTGTAGATGACTGGAGAAGTTTCCATTAATTCAGGGCTGTCATGGAGCATACCCTGCACTTAGTGGTTGACAGGGGAGACTTCCAGGATTTCACTTATCCAGCATGGATCTACCTGCATTCGATGGCTGAATGGAGAAACCTGAAGTATTTCAATATCCAGCATGAATCTACCAGCAGCTATTGATAGTGGAAAAATCTTCCAAATAACAGAGAACGGTAGAGCTGAGCAAAACACACGCACTTGCCTGAGGACACTAGCAAAAAACTGAGGCATGATGGTACTGAGGTTATCCTGTGCTGGCCAACTTTTTTGTGTTGCCAGTGTTCATTTCTCATGTAGCCAGTAGGGATGATCGAACTTTTCAAAAGTTCGGTTCGACCAGAACACCAGAACTTCCAAAAAGTTCGGCCCGGATTTCAGAACCCCATTGAAACCAATGGGACCCGAACTTCGATAATCAAAAAACTCAATTCTATTAGGTCACTTATAGAACAGGGATATGGCTCCGCTATTTTCACACCTTGCCGGTTTTGTAGCAAGCGTTTTTTTGGGCATTGTTTGGGGGTTATTGGAGGCAGGCATAACATCAGAACTTCTGTGTAGGGGTATATATATACACACACACTTATATGTATATATACACATACACATATATAGGTGTGAAAGTAGCAGAACACTATGCTTGCGCTAATGAAATAATTAACACCCATATGGCTTCTCTCCTTTCACACCTATATATGTGTATAAATACATATAATTGTGTGTGTATATATATATACAGAAGTTCAGATGTTTTGCCTGCCTCCAAAGACCCACAAAAATGCCCAAAAAAAACGCCTGCAATAACACACCTGGGAGTTTTTTTTTTTGGCGCAGGGGTTTTTTTGGGCATTTTTTGTGGGTCTTTGGAGGCAGGCAAAACATCTGAACTTCTGTATAGGGGTATATATATATATATATATATATATATACATATACACACACACTTACAGTAAACCCCCCTCCATTGCGGGGGTTACGTTCCGGACCCAGCCGCGAAAAGTGAAATTCCGCGAAATAGAAAAACCCTATTAAAATGCATTGTAGGCATGTTTATTTTACTGTCACTGTATGCGTAGAAGCATTTTAAGGTCTTTAAACACACTTTTAAAACAATAGAAACTCATTTAAACACATAAAAGATACTAAGAGACATAGCAAGAGCTATGGAAAACACAAAAAATATTTCATTTTTAATGATTTATATAGTAAAATAACATTACAAAAAAAAGTGAATTACCGGGACCGCAAAAACTGAACCGCGATGGAGCGGGGGATTACTGTATATGTATTTATACACATATATAGGTGTGAAAGGAGCGGAGCCATATGCCTGTTAATTATTTCATTAGCGCAAGCATAGTGTTCTGCTACTATCACACCTATATATGTGTATATATACATATAAGTGTGTGTGTATATATACCCCTATACAGAAGTTCAGATGTTTTGCCTGCCTCCAAAGACCCCAAAAAAATGCCCAGGTGTGTTATTGCAGGCGTTTTTTTTTGGGCATTTTTTTGGGGTCTTTGGAGTCAGGCATGACATCTGAACTTGTGTATAGGGGTATATATACACACACATGTATGTATATATACACCTACACATATATAGGTGTGAAAAGAGCAGAACACTATGCTTGCTCTAATGAAATAATTAACAGGCATATGGCTCCGCTCCTATCACACCTATATGTGTGTATGTGTATAATACATATAAGTGTGTGTGTGTATATATACCCCTATACACAAGTTCAGATGTCATGCCTGACTCCAAAGACCCCAAAAAAATGCCCATAAAAACGCCTGCAATAACACACCTGGGCTTTTTTTTTTGGCGCAGGCATTTTTTTGGCCATTTTTTGGGGGTCTTTGGAGTCAGGCATGACATCTGAACTTGTGTATAGGGGTATATATATACACACACTTATATGTATTTATACACATACAACCATATAGGTGTGATAGGAGCGGAGACATATGCCTGTTAATTATTTCATTAGCGCAAGCATAGTGTTCTGCTCTTTTCACACCTATATATGTGTAGGTGTATATATACATACATGTGTGTGTATATATACCCCTATACACAAGTTCAGATGTTATGCCTGACTCCAAACATGTCCTCAAAAAAGCCCTATAAACGCCTGCAGCAAAAAGCAGGCTGACCGGCGAGAAGCCATATCGCTGCTCTGTAAGTCACATAAGAGAAACAATCTTTTCTCTATAGCGGTCACCCTGACATGGAAGGGTTTTGTCACCCTGCCATAGCAGTCAGTGTCAGTTCACCCTACACTACACTACGGTCACCCTGGCATTTAACACTTTCCCTACAGAAACTAGATTTTTGAAGCTAACTAAAGTGGAAAATAGCACCCTAACTACACTAGATATCCCTTTCCTCACACTAATAATTGCTAAATGACACTTTTGAAGCAGAAGTAACAAAACTGCTTCCACTCTCTTCCATGTCTCTGTATTAAAATGCTAGGAATTTGGCGGGGCTATCTTATATACTGGGGGGGCGTATTCACTAATGATTGGCCTCTGGACCCCCTAGTCACTCCAATCAAATTCCTAGCATTCTCCTGCCCCCTCAATTGGCTTTTGGCTAATGGTTCTGGTCAAATCATGGGCTTTTAAAGCCCATTTCCTGTCCCATTGCATTTTGGTCGGTTCTGGTTGCCGAATTCTGAACTTTTTCAGCAAAAAGTTCTAAATTTGGCCAAAACTCGAACAGTCAATGTTCGGATCGAACCGATGGTCGACCCGAACCGTTCGATCATCCCTAGTAGCCAGTAGGATAACCCAACCGTCTATGAATAGATGAGAATAAAAAAAATGTTTGCGTGTTTAATACAATTAAAACTAAAGTTGTTTTTTTAAAAAAAAAAAAAAAACGTTTACAGTATTCTCTACTAAATTTAGTTACATTACATACTTCTGGCACTCTGGGAGCTAATAACTTTTTTGGGTCCCCGGGCCAGCTGCAGTAAAGATGATCTGACGGGGATACATCCCCCTCCTATCCTTTTCTACAAATTCTTTCACTGATACCTGCCTGTAACACATTTGTGATGTGAATGGGGGAGAGTCTGATGAGTCACAGGATCCTCTCCCCCATTCACAGCAAGAAGAGGACAGGGCAGCTCTGCAGTGAAGATTTCTAGAGAGTTCAGAAGCCCGTACATAGTAGGACATACTTAATTACAGATAAGCAATATAACTAAAGCTGTAAAGAAAAAACATATTTTAGATAAATTTCAGCTTTAAACATTTTGCAATATCTAAAGTAGAGCCTGCTGGTCGTAGACAGCTCAAAAAAAAGAAAGCAATGCACATTGTTACCTGCATGTAGTCAAGACCTTTTACTTTAGAGAACCACACGTGTATTGCTACCAGGTTATCACACTTCATCCTGGTGCTCAATAAAGTTGTTCAAGGACAGAGGTAGGTGTTTCCCCTAACTATTGATCCTATAGAGCAGTGGTCTCCAGACTGCGGCCCAGGAGCCAGATGCAGTCCTTAGCTTTCTTTTATTTGGCCCTTGGGCAGGCACTATTCCTGCCACTGACACCAATGAAGAGGCACTTTTCCTTCCCCTGATACCAACAATGGGGCATTATTCTTCCCACCAATGCCAATGATAGAGCAAAGTTTACTCACATTGATGCCAGGGCATTTTCTACTTTGTCTAAAAAAATATAATGGTGCACTGTTCTTCTAAGATTGTGAAACAATTGTAACTAATTGTTAAAAATGAAAAACAGTCCCCCTGACCATCTGAAAAACAGTCCCCCTGACCATCTGATCTCAGTGCAAGTGTGGATTGACTCCGTTGATTTTTCCTGTTGTCTATGCTTGTTTTTTCACTATATGCTGTAAGCTTTCTCCAATCTTGTCCTCCTATTTACGTTATTCATTGTCTATTTTTAATCTAGTTTGTTCAGGAAAAGACGCAATGCGACCAAAGGAACCATCTGCTCCCCCCAGCAGATTTGCTACTTGTGGTAAGTCATTTCAATGGAAAAGTCTTGTTTAATCTACAATAGCTAGCAAGTAAGGGTAAGTTCATTATTGGTTGAACTGGATGGATTTGTGTCTTTTTTTAACCAGACTAACTATGTACTATAACTATGTAGCATTGATGATATCTTCGACCCTCTGAGAAGAAGCAATAACTCTTATTGGCAGAGTGGTCTTCTTTTGCAGAGGTACTGTTTATTAGGAATATACACAGATCAGCCATAATATTATGGCCATTGATAGGTAAAGTGAATAACACAAACTATCTTGTTAACATGGCATCTGAAAGTGGGTGGGATACATAAGGCAGCAAGTAAACATATTGTCTCTAAAGTTGATGTACTGAAAAGAGATAAAATGGGCATTGCAGTTTGTTTTTTGTTGCGTAGTCACAGTCAGGGTGCCCATGCTTACCCGTGTCAACAGCTAAAAGTGCCATAATGGACACCTGAGTAGTAGAACTGAACTCTGGAGCAATAGTAGATGGTGGCCAGGCTTGAGGAACCACGTTTTCATTTACATCATATGGATTACCGGGTGCATGTGTATCGCTTACCTGGGGAAGAGATGGCACCAGGATGCAGCATGGGAAGAAGGCAAGCCAACAGAGGCAGTATAATGTTTTGGACAAAGTTCTGCTGGGAAACCTTGGGTCCTGCCATTCATGTTGATTTTACTTGGCATGTACCACCTACCTAAACATTGTCGCTGACTAAGTACACTGGAAACAGAATTCTCTGATGGTAATGGCCTCTTTCAGCAGGATAATGCACCCTGCCACACTGCAAAAATGGTTCAAGAATGGTTTGAGGAACGCACCAAGGAGTTTGAGGTGTAGAGTTGATCTCCAAATTTTCTAGATCTCAATCGAATCAAGTATCTGTGGGATGTTCTGGGAAAAAAATCTGATTGCAACCTCCAGGACTGAAAGGGCCTTTACACACCACAGCTCAGTTGCTTTCACATAGCAGCGCTTCTTAAAAGCACTATGGGTTTTAAAAAAAAAAACACATAGCAAGTTTTAATAGCGTTGCACTACAGTACATATGCGTGAATACCTGGTTGTTAAGGACACAGTCAGGTGCCCACTTCTTAACAACTGGCTATTCATTGGTTGTCAAGGATGCCAACAGGTGGTTGTTAAGGAACCAGAACCCGTCTTCATTCTTAACAACCAGTGTTATTGCCTCCCCCAGTACTTCCTTGGTGGTCAGCATGCTCCAGTTCCTCTTGTGCAGGAGCCGTGCTACCCCATTTAGGGGAAGGAGCCAGAAAGACAGCGGGAGAGTTAGTTAGGAGAATGTGAGAGTAGGAGAGGGGGCGGGCAGACTGGAGGAGCTGCAGAACTCCCACACTACTCTGGCAGGGGATGGGGGGAGTGCGGGGGGGGGGGGGCGGCATTGTTTACATATCTGCTGATTGTTTACAATCAGATATTTACTGGTTGTTAAGGACCCTGGCGGGTGCCCGCTCCTTAACAACCAGCATCTTCGTGCTATGTGAACCCAAAAACACACTTAAAAACACCCTGGTGCATTTTTGGTTCCTTTTTAGTGCATTTCCCATTGACTTAATAGAGGGTGCATGTTTGGTGTGTTTTTGAAAAGTGCATCAAATATGCTGTATGCAGGACTTTTCAAACCACATCGCAAACGCAGAGCAGCAGCGTGAAACGTTACATAGGATTTCATGCGAAATGCGTTTGATGCGATTGTGTCGCACTGGAAATATGCCTTCTAGCGTGGCAAAAGCTCATAGGTGTGAAAGGGCCCAAAGGATCTGCTAGTGATGGCTTCATGCCAGATACCACTGCATATCTTTGGAGGTCTAGTGACATCCCTGCCTTGAAGAGTCAGTGCTGTTTTGGCAGCAAAAAGGGACCTACTTAGTATTAGGTGGGTGGTCATAAAGTTATGGCTGATCAAAGTATATGTACAGTACATGCAGGGCAGCTGTTAGAAATCACAGGGCCCTGTACAGCCTACCTGACGCCCCCCGCCCTCTCGGACACCACCCCCCCCCCCCCCAGGAGCTGCCACCACCACCCTACCCCTCCCCCTTACAAAAACGTCAAAACTATATTTTCACAAAAAATACATGACAATCATTATTAGTGGACACAAACATTCCGTCATACATAAATTCCATCTTCAAGCCAAAATTCTCCCCAAACAATATTGCATATATTCCACCAACTCCCAGTTCCAAGTGTACAGGGGGATGACTGAATCCCTGTAGCTATTCCCCTGGTACATCGGTACAGCCATATTTTCTCACTACAAATGCAGGTTCTGTTTCCTAATTTTCACTGCCACATAAAGCTTGTCCTTTACTGCTCCGTTTCACAATGCAGTCTGTGTACTAGATAACTCATTAAAAACAATGCACTCCCTGTGTGGATGAAATCTTCTGCACATGTAATGCTTGCTCCCTGAGGCAGCTTATCTACAAGGCTCCATTCACACCTGGGCGTTCCAGAATCGCAGGCAGAATTGGGCGATTCTGCCTTTGATTCCAGAATCGCAGCAAACCATGGGATGTGTTTGTGATGCCATTACTTCTTAAAGGAGTTGTAAAGTCAGAAGGTTTTTTTTATCTTAATGCTTTTTGCATTAGGATAAAAAAACCTTCTGGGTGTATCAGCCTCCCTAGCACCCCCCTAATACTTACCTGAGCCCCATCTCTCTCCAGCAATGTCCCTCCTGATTGGCTGGGATACAGCCGCTGCACCATTGGCTCCCATGGCTGTCAATTAAAGTCAGTTAGCCAATCAGGAGTGAGATGGGGAGGGGCCAATCGGCAGCCCCAAATCTGAATGGACATATGGAGCTGCAGCTTGGCTCGGGTGCCCCCATAGCAAGCTGCTTGCTGTGGGGGGCACTCCATAGGAGCAAGGGGCTAGGAGCAGCAACAAGGGGCCAGAGACGAGGAGGGTCCAGGCTGAACAGAGGAGGGAAGTATAATATGTTTGTTATTTAAAAAAAAAAAACAAGACTTTAAAATCCCTTTATTGGCACCCCAATCGCGGTGCTATTTTGCTGCCATTGTCACGCGATAAGTCACGCTGCAATTGCGGCAATTTAGCAACGCACAAAGCTTATCGCTCAAAAAGAAGTAGGAGCTTCTTTTGGACAACCGTGGCACGCGTTGCGATTTGGTGCAATTGCAGTGTGATTTATCACAAGACAACTTTGGCAAAATAGCACCGCAATTGAGGTGCTATTAAGAAGTAATGGCATCGCAAACACATCCCGCATTTTGCCGCGATTCTAAAACGCCCGGGTGTGAATGGAGCCTTAAATGTAAAGAAAAACAACATGAGAGATCAAGCATTTGAAAATGTGAAAGCGATATGAAGTATGAGCATAAACTTTGAAATATATCTAAAGCCAAAACATTTTCTCTTCTAGCTTTGGACAGTTTGGGGGAAGTGTTGAAATCCCTGTCAGGTTTTTATTGCTAAAGAAAGGGGAGATTCTCTCTATTTTAGGCTCTATTCATTCCTGGACGTTCCAGAATTGCGGCAAAACGATAGACATGTTTTGATGCCATTACTTTTTAATGACACCCCAATCGCGGTGCTATTTTGCCGTGGTTGACGTGTGATAAATTGCACTGCAATCGCGGCAAATTGCAACGCGTGCCGCTGTTGCCCAAAAGAAGCTACTGCTCCTTTTTGAGCGACAGTCTTCGCACGTTGCGATTTTGCTGCAATTGCAGCGTCATTTATCATCCCAACCACTGCAAAATTGCACTGCTGTTGGGGTGCCATTAAGAAGTAATGGCTTCGCAAATGTGCTCCGTGTTTTAGGAATCGCGGTCAGAATCGCTCAATTCTTCCTGTAATTCCGGAACGCCCACGTGTGAATGGACCCTTACTGATATTTGAACAGCAAGTTATTGGAAATCTAGCATCTTACGGTTGTTACCAGAACAAGCATGAAGTTTCCATTGGGGGTTACCTGCTCCAGTGACAAATTTTTCTTCAATTCCTGTTGTGCCTCTGGGGCACGGAGTATAGTGAATCTTTGCTCATAGGGCACAGGCAACCAAAAAAATTATACAGATATTGCAGCAATAAGTTAAGATGCTCTCCTTGAAATTACCTTATATTTTGGATTTAAGACAGACAAAAGAAATTGCTGAAATCGCATCTTCAACTATCTGTTGGCCAAACCTCCAAAATTATGTAAGCCAAGTGATGCACAATCCTGGAGGAGTAAAGAAATGCCGGATTTCTTTTTACCTTTTATTATGCACATTTATTCATTTTTATATATTGGATAAGTACTTTATATCTAAAGCCATCATTTTTTTTATCTTGGATAGAATAGGGAATGGTTGAGTTTTTTTTTTTCTTGCCGTCTGTGTCCCAAGGGGGAGATTTTCATTCGCTTCCTGACCTTTAGACATAAAGTGAGAAGAAATGTCTTCAATGTGAGACGTATCCCCTCTGACAGCTGTCAACAAAAAAAAATGACCCCAGTGGAAGTTTTTACCATCCTGTTATGGAGACGACTCAAAATTTTGGATTTCCCATCACTTTCATTCCCAGTCGCAATGGTGACGGGGACAAATAGAGTGGGTGAAGCTCCCCAGTGGGGATACAGACAGCAATAAATCCTGACAGTGGCCTCTATCCCTTCACCACTCTCCAAAACTTTTTTTCCTGTAGCGATGTTATATTTGGTAAATTGCTTACACTAGCTCTAGGGAACACAAAGTACTGTATGTTTGATAGTGTAAGGGCCAATAAACACTACAATGAACATAAATATGCACCCTGCAGGAGGTATACTACCCTCCTCCTCCAAATATACTTCCTTCAGTGCATTGTAATTTGGTGTGTTTACATGCGTCTCCATGCATGTTTTTCTGCACTTTTCAAAGTCATGTTTCCTACAGTAGGTGAGGGTTGCATTGAGGTGCATTTTGACGTGTTTTACACACATTTGCCTGCATTCCTGTGCATTATGCTGCAATATTTTGCACACGTTACATAAAATGGCACTGCTATAAGAGAAACACAGCGTTGTGTGACTGTGACACATAGAAAACTATTCTTTTCTATGTTTCATCTCAGGTAACTGCACACAGTGTGAATGGGTTCTAAAAGACATAGTGTTTTTGCCACATATTTTATAGACAATATATAATAGTATACTGTATAGACCCAGCCACGCATATGGCCGGAGGGCTTTAAACATATGCATATGAGTCGCGGTTTTACATTTTAAAGGAGGTTGTAAACATGCCATAGCAAAAATGATACCCCCTGTTACATTTGGCAGGCAGTACACCCACTGAACGCAGTCCATTCAAGTGAATGGGGCAGCTTCAACATTCTCCCTGCAACTGCATGCAATGTATGGGGTTGCGGTGTGCTGGTGCATGATTTTCGGGGGTTAAAACAGGTGGTGAGGCCGATCAACTGCCCCGTTAAAAGCGAATAAATACAGATCCCTTTTCAGGGAATAAGCAAGGGCTACCTCCAGGCAAAGGTTTCTGCTTCGTTAGCAGCAAAATGTTGAACGCCCTTTATACATGGGGTAAATCAGTTTAGGATCCCAGATTATTCAACACTGAAAATCTCAAATTTTTGTTTTGTTTGGGAGAACTTTGCAGTTAGTTTATGTAAACTAGGAGGAGTGATCCCTTTAGGTGATGCTGCTTCTGTCTAAACTGTTCCACTGATTGTAAGCTCTGGGCATTCTCAGAAAATGCTGGAGAAGATACTGTATAGCAGGGCAGGCCCTGCCATCGGTCCCACTGGGTCCATTTGCCCCAGGTAGCACTTTGAGAGGGGCGACAAATTGAAGCCCAAGATTTTTTTTTTTTTTACGGCACGTTACGGGAGGCATTTCCCCATCTCATACTGCCACCCATAGTGCAAAGTGATAAGTATGAGGAGGTGGAGCGTCTCCTTCAGGGAACGTCAATCGCGTGATCGTGGTGTGCGCATGTAAATCTGACTTCCTAATAAATTTAATTTTAGGTTTTAATTATCATGATATAAAATAATGGATGTGGGGGCCTTTTTTTTTTTTTGGGGGGGGGGGCAGCATTTTATTCTTGGACCCAGGCAGCACAATGTCTTGGACCAGCCCTCCTGTATAGCTATCAGGTGTCCTGGTTACAGTTTGGATTTCTCCAAGAACTACTTGAGTGCCCTGTCAGATTTGCCTTGGTTAAACACACTATATTGTGGCACAAGCTGTCAAACAATAACTCCTCTAAAACAAAAAGGAACAGAGAAGGGAGCATCTAAGGGCAAAAAACAAAAAACAAAAAAAAAAAAAAACTCACATTTGATAAGGTGTAAAGCTCCTGTCAAGAACTTTATCCACTGGGGGTTGTCATCCAGACCACAACAGCACATAGCACATAGCAGACAGTGGGGGAGATTTACTAAAACTGTTGCAAACAGAATCTGGTACAGCTGTGCATAGTAACCAATCAGCTTCTAGATTTAAAGTGATACTAAAGCCTTGTTTTTTATTTTTTCAAATAACAAACATGTGTTACTTATCTGCTCTGTGCAGTGGTTTTGCAGAGCAGCCCCGATCCTCTTCTTCTCTGAATCCTTGCTGATCGCTCTTGGCTCTTCCCTCTTGCCGGGTGCCCCCACAGCAATAAGCTTGCTGTGGGGGCACCCAAGCAGGAGCACTCCTGACCTGCGGCTCTGTCTGTCCATTCACACACGGAGCCTTGGTTCAGCCCTGCCCCCTCCATCTCCTGATTGGCTCACTGGCTGTGATTGACAGCCAACATAATAGAATATTATAAAATACTCACCTTGGAATGAAGCCCTCTCCAGCACCTTAAAGTCACCGCTGAGAGGGCTGACATGTTCCCCCTGTCTGTCTTCCGGGTTCACAAGCTCTGGCTATGTGATTGGCCAGAGCCGCGATGACGTCACTTTCCCACATGCGTGCAGGAGCTGCCGTTTCTGGCACGGGCTCTGAATGTCTGGCACTGTAAGCCGGACCTTTAGAGCGCATTCACGGATAATGTCATCGGCTGCATGCACTCTGAATATCTCCTAAACTGTGCAAGTTTAGGAGATATTCACAGTACCTACAGGTGAGCCTTATTATAAGCTTACCTGTAGGTACAAGTGGCAGTTTACTACCACTTTAAGGGCTCTTTCACACAGGCATTAAAAATAGGCAGCTGGGTTGTGTTTTTAATGCTTCCCCAACACCTATTAACCACTTGCCGACCGCCGCACGACTATCTACGGCGGCGGTCAGCCCCTCACAGGCAAAGTGACGTAGGTCTACGTCGCTCGCCTGTGAGGGTTTAGGGAGCGAGCGCGCGCTGCCGGAGGCGCGCTCCCGCGTGGTCACGGACCCCCCCGCGCGTGTGACCGGCGGACCCGATCGCCGCCGGCCACTCTGCGATTGGCGGGGGAGAGGAAGAAAGTCAGGCAGCTTGTGTAAACAAGCTGCCTGTCATTCTCCTCTCTGTATGAGAGATGATCACATGGATCTACTATGTAGATCCATTGATCACTCTGCATACAGTTGAAGCCACAGCCAATCACAGTTAGAATCACGCCCCTAGGGACACACACAGCCCCTCCCTCTCAAATAAAGTTAACCCCTTCACTACCAGTGTATTTTTACAGTAACAGTGCATATATATAGCACTGATTACTGTAGAAATGTCACTGGTAACCCCAAAAGTGTCAAAAATGTCAGTCAAGGGTCCGATCTGTCCGCCGCAATGTCGCAGTACCGCAAAAAAAATCGCAGATCGCCGCCATTACGCGTTAAAAAAAAAACAACAAAAATGACAAAAATCTTTCCCTTTGTTAGTAAACGCAATAACTTTTGCGCAAACCAATCAAAATACGCTTTTTGCGATTTTTTTTTACCAAACATAGGTAGCATAAAACAAATTGGCCGAAAATATTAAAAAATTTTGATTTTTACATTTTTTTTGGGGGGAATTTCATATAAAAAAAAGGGAAAAATATTGCTATTTTTGCAAAATTTACGCTCTTTTTTTGTTTATAGCGCGTGATCAAAAAATCGCACAGGTGATCAAATACCACCAAAAGAAAGCTCTGTTTGTGGGAAAAAAAGGACGCCAAATTCGTTTAGGTACAGCGTCGCACGACCGCGCAATTGTCCGTTAAAGTCACGCAGTGCCGAATCGCAAAATACCCTCTGGTCGTTTAGCAGCCAAATCCTCTGGGGCTTAAGTGGTTAATGTCGCTCAAAATTGTTAAAATAGGGAGCGGATGGAGGTGTTCACACTCCAGCATTTGTATTACTCCAAACAAAATGTGGTGAATGAACCACTTTTCTCCTGCGCTCAGAAAACGAGGCTTCCCCAACTGCTTTTCCGACTGGACTTTATAAATGGCGTCTCTGATGGCTAAAGTCTTGCTGCCCTAAAGGACTGGGGCATTCCAACAATACTGCAAACAAAAACACAAAAAAAGGGCGCACCGACCTAGCGCATTATCCTCAATATAGGCTGTATTATTAAAACATAAAAATGGCTACTCACAAACGCAGGTGAAAATCAATCACATCAGACTCATGAACTTGAGTATCAGAAGTAGTCTATACAGGTGTCCATAGTCTCATTAGGTAACGGCTGACACGTTTCGAGGCATATGCCTCTTCCTCCAGGCCACTGTGGCATGATCTACTTTTTTTTTTTAACCATTTTTAGGTTTTAATAATAAAGCCTATATTGAGGATAATGCGCTAGGTCGGTGCGCCCTTTTTTTGTGTTTTGTTTGCAGTATTGATGGACTGCCCCAGTCCTTTAGGGCAGCAAGACCTTAGCCATCCGAGACGCCACTTATAAAGTCCAGTCGGAAAAGCAGTTGGGGAAGCCTCGTTTTCTGAGCGCAGGAGAAAGGTGGTTCATTCACCACATTTTGTTTGGAGTAATACAAATGCTGCAGTGTGAACACCTCCATCCGCTCCCTATTTTAACAATTTTGAGCGACATTTGTATTACCTCGCATAGAGGTGAGGAAAAAATAATGCTGCCTGCACAGTTTGGAAGACATTGATTCTTTGCAACGGCCTGCATTCACTTCCATTGAAATGTACCGCAAGCGCAGAGTAAACGCACTGTAAAGTCGCCTGTGGCGTGTTTTGGATGTAGGGACAGAGTTGCATTGAGGATAAGAGTGTCATTCAGAATTTGGGTGTGGGAAACAGCAATCAATGAACACAACATACTGTGCTGCGGACATTTCATACTTTTATTGAAGTAAGAAAATAAAATACAGTGATCATATTAGGCCCATCAATTATTTTTCTTCAGATGCACTCATTGTGCAATGTTACACTACAAAATATATATTTTAAAGAAGGAATAACCTGGAAATAAAGAATATCCGCACTGGAAAAATATAAATATAAAAAATTAAGGATTCTCGGTTGCCTGGATTCATTGTGGTAAACAGAATAGGCCATTCTCTAGGGATATCATGCACAGGGAAAACTCACCATAGAGTTTAAATATCTGTCTCTAGCAACTAGTCAGTAGTGTGGGAATTTGAACTTTTACAGCTAAAAATATCTTGATGCATACTGCACAATTATTTCACAGGCATAAATAATTAAGATGACTTAAGTTTGCACAGTTCATTATCTTCAATGCATTAATACACTCGCTGTATCGTTCCCTTTCTGCCCGATTACTGGGTTTCCTTTCACATCATTAAATGCCTTTAATTCCGGCTTCATAATTCACATGTATTTTTCATTTATAGCATGATCTTACTTTCAGAATTTCTTACATTCATTTTTTAACTCTTCCTTGTCTGTTTTATGGATTTTCATTTTGTTGTAATAGTCTTACTTTTTTTTTTTCATATGAAGCAAATATATTTAAATGTAGAATGTTTATGGACCCAATTAACAAACAGGTGTTTTTACTAAGGGATTTCAAAAGAGGGGTTTATCAGAAGCGACCTGTTTTGGGGTCACACTTCCTACACAAATAAAAACATAATTAAACCCTTAATCTAGATTTTTAATTTTCATAGGTAGGACAAGCATGTTTGGCCTTATTGTAAATGCAATTTTTTTTTAAAGTCGGTTGAGGGATTTGAAAACATTCTTCTGCTGCCCTTGGATGATTTGGACGCTAATACAAAAACCATTAGGCAGATAAAACTAGTATTTATTTATTTATTTCATGTACTTATATAGCGCTGTCAATTTATGCAGCACTTTACATATACAGTGGGTACGGAAAGTATTCAGACCCCCTTAAATTTTTCACTCTTTGTTATATTGCAGCCATTTGCTAAAATCATTTAAGTTCATTCTTCTTCCTCATGAATGTACACATAGCACCCCATACTGACAGAAAAACACAGAATTGTTGACATTGTTGCAGATTTATTAAAAAAGAAAAACTGAAATATCACATGGTCCTAAGTATTCAGACCCTTTGCTGTGACACTCATATATTTAACTCAGGTGCTTTCCATTTCTTCTGATCATCCTTGAGATGGTTCTACACCTTCATTTGAGTCCAGCTGTGTTTGATTATACTGATTGGACTTGATTAGGAAAGCCACACACCTGTCTATATAAGACCTTTCAGATCACAATGCATGTCAGAGCAAATGAGAATCATGAGGTCAAAGGAACTGCCTGAAGAGCTCAGAGACAGAATTGTGGCAAGGCACAGATCTGGCCAAGGTTACAAAAAGATTTCTGCTGCACTTAAGGTTCCTAAGAGCACAGTGGCCTCCATAATCCTCAAATGGAAGACGTTTGGGATGACCAGAACCCTTCCTAGAGCTGGCCGTCCGGCCAAACTGAGCTATTGGGGGAGAAGAGCCTTGGTGAGTGGTAAAGAAGAACCCAAAGATCACTGTGGCTGAGCTCCAGAGATTCAGTCAGGAGATGGGAGAAAGTTGTAGAAAGTCAACCATCACTGCAGCCCTCCACCAGTCGGGGCTTTATGGCAGAGTGGCCCGACGGAAGCCTCTCCTCAGTGTAAGACACATGAAAGCCTGCATGGAGTTTGCTAAAAAACACCTGAAGGACTCCAAGATGGTGAGAAATAAGATTCTCTGGTCTGATGAGACCAAAATAGAACTTTTTGGCCTTAAGTCTAAGCGGTATGTGTGGAGAAAACCAGGCACTGCTCATCACCTGTCCAATACAGTCCCAACAGTGAAGCATGGTGGTGGCAGCATCATGCTGTGGGGGTGTTTTTCAGCTGCAGGGACAGGACGACTGGTTGCAATCGAGGGAAAGATGAATGTGGCCAAGTACAGGGATATCCTGGACAAAAACCTTCTCCAGAGTGCTCTGGACCTCAGACTGGGCCGAAGGTTTACCTTCCAACAAGACAATGACCCTAAGCACACAGCTAAAATAACGAAGGAGTGGCTTCACAACAACTCCGTGACTGTTCTTGAATGGCCCAGCCAGAGCCCTGACTTAAACCCAATTGAGCATCTCTGGAGAGACCTAAAAATGGCTGTCCACCAACATTTACCATCCAACCTGACAGAACTGGAGAGGATCTGCAAGGAGGAATGGCAGAGGATCCCCAAATCCAGGTGTGAAAGACTTGTTGCATCTTTCCCAAAAAGACTCCTGGCTGTATTAGATCAAAAGGGGGCTTCTACTAAATACTGAGCAAAGGGTCTGAATACTTAGGACCATGTGATATTTCAGTTTTTCTTTTTTAATAAATCTGCAACAATGTCAACAATTCTGTGTTTTTCTGTCAGTATGGGGTGCTATGTGTACATTCATGAGGAAGAAGAATGAACTTAAATGATTTTAGCAAATGGCTGCAATATAACAAAGAGTGAAAAATTTAAGGGGGTCTGAATACTTTCCGTACCCACTGTACATTTGCACTTTCACATCAGTCCCTGCCCTCAAAGAGCTTACAATCTAAAGTCCCTAACTCACATTCATACATACACATGTAGCACCCTCCTAGATAGGTGCTACATAGGGAGGATAGTTTTGCTCTGCCTGCTTATCAGGGGAGCCTGATCAATAGTTATGTCTGTTGCATGTGTCCATCTGTGATTCATCTGGGCTGAGGGAGTGTCCCCACTGTATCCAATAGGGGAGCCTGTTGGACAGTGAAGGAAACCCAGCCAGTGACACACAGGCTTTTGTAACTATCCCAGTGGGTTGGCACAGACAGTGGTGCATCCTGGGATATGTTATAAAAGCCAAGGGCACATGTGACAGGGTGTCTTTGGGCAGGAAGCCAGGTCCCAGGAGGGGGTATGACGGCTGTCTCTCCGCCAGTCTGTATGGAAGGTGGTCACAGTCGGTCGGCCTAGTGAGTCAGAAGTGCGGTGCTGAGCCAGGAGGTCCAGTGTATGCTGAGGGATTGAACTGAAGGCAGAGCAACCTTGGGAAAAACCGTGTCCGTGAGTACCGGGAAGCTTGCCAGGGGTCTGCCCAGGGAGGGGACCACTCCAGTGGAGAGTCACTGGACAGGGGCTAGCATGCACAGCAAGTGAGAAAGGGGGTGCCAAGTTAGGACCCTGAAGAGAAACTAAAATCAGGATCATATTCATTATCTTCAATTCAGTGGCAAAGGTGAAGCAGCGGCCTTGCCGCACACACTACAGTCAGTTGTGCTTTTAGATTTGTGGATAGTTCATAGTTGGAGTATCCCACTCATCCCTTCTCCCATTCCAACTCTATATAAAACACGAAAATCAAATCCCCTGGACTGTTGTTTGTCTGAGCCAAGTGTCTAAAGGGATAAGTTCTACAGACTGTTGCTACGGGTAACCCAGGGGAATCCAGAAAGTGCAATTCTCAGCAGCACTCTAGGGGGCAGTGCTACACACATAATAGGGCCAATTTAGACAGGATCCAATTAACCTACCAGCATGTCCTTGGAGTGTGGAAGGAGACCTGAGTACCCGGAGGTGACCCACACATGCACAGGGAGAACATGCAATTTCCTGGCAGGTAGTGTCATGGTTGGGATTCGAATCAGTGACCCTTTTGCTGCTAGGCAAAAGTGCTAACCACTACACCAATGTGCCTCCCGGTGATCATAGTAAGTGATATTCAGGCACTATGCTCTGCATTGTGGTGCTTTCCAGATATGTGGTTTAGCCACAGAGCATAGTCTCTAATTCCAGTGCAATGGCATAACTGCTGGTGTGCCCGGTCCCTACAAATCTCGCTTTGTGAGTGAAACTTTGGGTGTGACCAAGATAAACCTGGTAGGGCATCTTTGACAGTGATCTCTGCCTTATGACACTTTCCGTACAGTACTTTAATTTCTGTGTCAGTTATCCACAAAGCATAGTCTCCAAATCCAGAGCAATGGCACATCCGCTCTGGTGTAAGTAAATCCGTTTTTCCAAAGTTTTTTTTTTTCTCCCTTTTTTTATAGTAAACCTGAATAAAAAAAAAGTGGTTATTCAATACCACCAAAAGAAAACTCTGTCAATAAAAAAGGAAATAAAATGTAATTTGGATACAGTGTTGCAGTGTTAAATTTGACGTCAAATTTTTAGTTTTAGTCACAGTCTTTTGACTAAAATGTCATCTGAATTGTTGTAGTCGTATTTTAGTAGACTAAAATAGTGTTAATTTAGTAGATGAAAATATTTTAGTCGACGAAATTAACACTGGAGTTGCATTACCTAGTAATTGTAAGTCAAAGTATCTTAGAATTGATAACTGATGATCTAGTGGTACTAAAGTAGGTAATCTAGAGCAGTGGTCTCCAAACTGCGGCCCGCAGGCCGGATCTGGCCCTTTGCTTGCCTTTATTTGGCCCTTAAGTCACCATTCCTCCCACTGTCAACCTGGTTGAGGCACAATTCCTTCCACTGACTCCCAGTAGTGGGTCATTATTTTACTTCACTGACACCAATGATGGGGCGCTATTTCTTCCACTATGCCAATGTATTATCCCTCCTCCTACAAACCACATGTCTATTCCCACTGATGCCGGGGGATATTCAACTGGCAGCAATTCAGCCCCCCTAAGGTCTGAAGGACAGTAAACTGGCCCTTTGCTTAGAAAGTTTGGGGACCCCTGATCTAGAGTAGGTTTTTCTCTTTCCAAGGAGAATTTATTGACCAGTGGCTTCTGCTTACTGTGGGCGATCCAGTATCCCACCTTAAACATATAACCAAAGAGGTTTTCACTGATTTCTACTTAGACTCTGTCCTAAGGTATCAGTTTGAGCTTTCTGGTACATCTGTTTGTCCTATTTTGGCAGTCATTCAAATTTGTGCATCTCTGCACAATGTCTGAGTGGATTAACTTTTGTGTTTTAGCTGTTAGGACCCTTTCACACAGGCGGACCGTTCAGATCCGCCTGTCCGTTTTTTTTGGCGGATCTGAACAGTTCCCCCATGCATCCCTATGGGGCATCGGATGTCAGCGGAGACATGTCCGCTGACATCCGATCCGTCAAATCTGGACGGATGGAAACCCTATTTTCCATCCGTCTATCGGAATCGGATGAGAATGGACCGACGGTCCCCCATAGAGATGTATGGGGCTCTGACAGCTGTGTCTCTGATAAGAAAAGGCAGTTTATATTTACTATAATAATTGAAATTCCATGTTGTGCGTACTGTGGGAGAACAGATATAGTGAATGCAGGGTCCTGGGTTTAGTAACAAGTTTGCCTTTTGCATGGACCTAATCTCTATTCATATGCAGAGAGAAAAGATAAGGGTCCTTTCACACAGGCTTTCCATCCGTTGGACTCCGTTTTGCTCTCTGCGCTGAGACCAACCTGTCAGATCCCAGCTCTCCTCTATGGGAGATCGGATGAAAAACAGACCGCCTGTCTGTTTTCATCCAATCCTATCCGATGCGATCCTCCAGACGGATGGAAAATAGGGTTTTCATCCATCTGGATTTCATGGACAGGATCAGATCGCAGCGGGTGTCATAGTTACATAGTTACATAGTTACATAGTTAGTGAGGTTGAAAAAAGACATAAGTCCATCCAGTTCAACCTATGATGTGTGTGTGTGTTTGCTTTTAACCGTACATTGTGTACCCCTGTATGTTGTGGTCTTTAAGGTGTCCATCCAATAGTTTTTTGAAACTATCAATGCTCCCCGCTGATACGACTGCTTGTGGAAGAGAATTCCACATCCTTACCGCTCTTACAGTGAAGAACCCCTTACGCACTTTAAGGTTAAACCGCCTTTCCTCTAGTTTTAGTGAGTGGCCACGAGTCTTATTGTATCTCCTTTCTCTGAATAGTTTGTTCCTTATGCTAGGGTCGCCAGTACAGTGTCAGCAGAGATATCACCACTGACATCTGCTGCTCCATAGATGTGCATGGAGCAACAGGCGGACCTGATCAGAAAGCATGTGTGAAAGGGGCCTAAGACCCCTTTCACACTGTCCGTCCGTCAGACGGACTCCGTTTATCTCAGCAGGGGATCGCCCATCTCCCGCTGAGCAGGAGGATGACAGCTGTTCTCCGCTCTGTGTGCGGAGACACAGCTGTCAGTTCCCCAATACATCTCTATGGGGAAATGGGATGGGAACAGACCGTCAGTCCGTTCTCATCCGATCCCATCCGCTGGTCGGTTGGAAAATAGGGTTTCCATCCGTCCAGATTTGACGGATCGGATTGGGTGTCAGCGGACATGTCTCCGCTGACATCCGATGCCCCATAGGGATGTATAGGGGGACCGTTCAGATCCGCCAAAAAAACGGACAGGCGGATCTGAACGGTCCGCCTGTGTGAAAGAGCCCTAAACCTGTGCTCAAATCCCAATAGTTTATACATTAAACTATCAGGTGCTAAAGCGGTGTGACCGCATGTTAACACTACAAATTCTGGATAAACCTTCTGCACACCGCTATACACCCTTTCCAGCAAACTATGCTATAAAAAACATATGCAATACATGTTTAAGCCAGACAACTATGTGAAAGTAATGCAAGTGCTACAGTGGACACAATGCCAACATGGGCATACAGACAGAAGGTGGGGGAGAACCACCCGGTTTAGTTCTGGTCACTGACCTGCATTTCAACAGAGACAAGATATACCTGTGCTCAATTCCCAATAGCTTGTACTTTAGACTATCAGCATCCATATGCAGGAAGCAGAAATCTGTTACAGGACTTTGTCTTGTGTTTACTGTTTGCTAATGGAAGAATACATTTTTATCTTTTGGAACTCAGGACAGCATGCAGAATTAGGGCTCTTTCACACGGGCGGTCCGATCAGATCCGCCTGTCAGTTTTTTAGGTGGATCTGATCGGATCCTCCATGCAGCTCTATGGGGCAGCGGATGTCAGCGGAGACACCTCCGCTGACACCCGCTGCCATCGGCATCCGATCCTGTCCGTGAAATCTGGATGGAAACCCTACTTTTCCATCCATTTAGGGATCGGATCGGATGAGAGCGGACAGACGGTCCGCTCTCATCCGATCCCCCATAGAGAGCAGCGGGAGCTGTGACACCTCCCTCACCGCACTGCAAGCGGAGACGGAGCTGTCATCCGCCGCCTCAGCGGGGATCGGCGGATCGATCCCCGCTGAGCAGCACAGATCCGCCTACGGAGGCGGACCGTGTGAAAGAGCCCTTACTGTACTTGGGAAGATTCATTATTTACTCTCCCTTTAAGCCCCCGTTCACATTGGCGTTATTTGACATGTCAGATCACAGCCTATTGCCGGCAACAGCGCTGTCCCAGTCAGTGCAAGGCCGACTTTGCGGTGCCACACGGATTTCCAAAAGTAGTTCCTGCACTACTTTTGGCGACTTCAGGGGCAATTTCAATATACATCTGTGCATGAACCTGCACAGATATCATTCAAATCTCCTCCAAACTCACACTGAAATTGTGCAAGTTCAGCGGAACTCTATTTCTAACCCCGGTTCAGTGTGAACGCAGGCTAAAGGTTTTATTTTCTTCTCTCTCTGGTGTATACATCCCCCCCACCATAGCAGATCTGCTAATGAGGGGGATAAAGTGCATTTTTCCTCTGCTGTTAGTCCCAGTTCACACTGGGGCAACTTGTTAGGCGGGGCAACTCAAGTTGCTCCAACATAGAAAAAGGTTCCTGCACTACTTTGGGGGCGACTTGCATTGACTTCTATTAGAAAAGTAGTTTGCAAGCCCCGCTGAAGTCACACTGCACGGGGCGGCTTCAGAGTTGGGCGACTTTGAAGCCACCCCAGTTTGAACCGAGCCTTATGGGCCATACACACTATAAGATTTTCTGAAGACTTTAAGCTGGATACAGACTATCCAACTTTTGTTGGTAGATTTCCATTTACCTTCAACTATGTAGTGCAAGGGCCTGCCTGATTGCGGAGACACAGCTGTCAGTTCCCCATGCATCTCTATGGGGGAAATCGGATGGGAACTGACCGCCGGTCCATTCTCATCCGATCCGATCCGCTGGACAGATGGCAAATAGGGTTTCCATCCATCCAGATTTGACGGATCGGGTCGGATGTCAGCGGACATGTCTCCGCTGACATCCGATGCCCCATAGGAATGCATGGGGGGACCGTTCAGATCCGCCAAAAAACTAATAGGCGGATCTGAACATTCCGCCTGTGTGAAAGTTTTCACACATACGGTCCGTTCAGTTCATCAGTTCAGTCGTCAAAATGTATCAGTTTTCCATCCATTTTTCATCCGTTTTTCGTCTGTTGTTATCGGTTTTTCATCCGCTGTCATCCGTTTTTCATCCGTTGTCATCCGTTTTTCGTCCGATCCATTTTTTTGATGGATGAAAAATAGGGCATTCATCCGTTAAAAAAAATGGACATTGACGGAAGCGGATGAAAACTGATGATCATCCGTTTTTACATAGAGATACATTGATGTCCGTTTTTCATCCGTCAACGGATGGATGAAAAACGGACAAATGGACAGCATGTGTGAAAGGGGCCTAAGGCCCCTTTCACACCTGACGATCCGTCGGCAGACTCTGTTTTTCTCAGCGGGGGATCGATCCGCTGAGCAGGCGGATGGCAGCTCTGTCTCCGCGCTGTGTGCGGAGACAGAGCTGCCAGGTCCCCACTCTTCTCTATGGGGGAATAGGATGAGAACGGACTGCCTGTCCGTTCCCATCCGATCCGCCAGACGGATGGAAAATAGGGTTTCCATCTGTCCGGATTTGGTGGACTGGATCGGATCGGATGTCAGCGGACATGTCTCCGCTGACATCTGATGCCCCATAGAGATGCATGAGTCATCCGTTCAGATCGACCTGGAAAACTGACAAGCGGATCTGAACGGTCCGCATGTGTGAAAGAGGCCTAAAGGAAAAAATCTAAAAAAAATGGTATAGTGTGTATCCAGCTTTACAGCAGTTCTCAAATGACAAACAGGGGTTGATTTACATAGGCCCCTTTCACACATACGGTCCGTATGTCCGTTTTTCATCCATCCGTTGACGGATGAAAAACGGACATCAATGTATCTCTATGTAAAAACGGATGACAACGGATGATCATCCATTAACATCCGTTTTCATCCGCTTCCGTCAATGTCCGTTTTTTTTGAACGGATTAATGCCCTATTTTTCATCCGTCAAAAAAACGGATCGGACGAAAAACGGATGACAACGGATGAAAAACGGATGAAAACTGACGAAAAACAGATAACAACTGACGAAAAACAGATGACAACTGACGAAAAACGGATGAAAAACTGGTACATTTTGACTTGACTGAACTGATGAACTGAACTGTGAAAGGGCCCTTTCCTCCATGCAGCTCTATGGGGCAGCCGATGTCAGCGGAGACACCTCCGCTGACATCCGTATCCGATCCTGTCCGTGAAATCTGGACGGATCCGTTCAGGAATCAGATCGGATGAGAGCGGACAGGCGGTCCGCTCTCATCCGATCCCCCATAGAGGGCAGCGGGGGCTGAGACACCTCCCTCTCCGCTCTGCAAGCGGAGACGGAGCTGTCATCCGCCGGCTCAGTGGGGATCGCGGATCGATCCCAGCTGAGCAACACGGATCCGCCTACGGAGGCGGACCATGTGAAAGAGGCCAAAGGGCCCTAAAACAGAAGAGTGCAAAATCTGGTGCAGCTGTGCATGGTAGCCAATCGGCTTCTAATCTCAGCTTGTTCAATTAAGCTTTAACAAATAAACCTGGGAGCTGTTTGGTTTCAAGGCAGATCTGCACCAGATTTTTCACTCTCCAGTTTAAGTAAATCAACACCACGATGTCTTTTTCTCATTAACCTCTTCTGTTCAGGCCCCGCGTTGCTGTAGCTTTTTACTTTCTGAAACTTGAAATAAGTCATGTTCCCCCCTGCTTACTACTGCCTACTCACACTGCTACAGCATAGATTATAGGGAGAAGCTGAGCAGGGATAGGAGAGACTTTACCTTTATAAATGTAGCTTTCCTCCTAACTTTGAGACAGTGGGGGTATTACGGTGATTGGGCATCCTGCTCACCGGTAGCTGGCCGGGGATACTGGTCCCCTGAACAGGAATAATGGGCCATACACACTATAAGATTTTCTGAAGACTTTTTCCTTTAGACTTACCAAAACCATATAATATGAGGTCAAACCTAAACACTTTCAATTTGTATGCAATCTGGCAGGCCCTTGCACTACATAGAAAAGGTAAATCTGAAGGAAATCTAACCACAAAAGTTGGATAGTGTGTATCCAGCTTTAGGCTCTCTTTATGAGTGTCAAGGCTGTATTAAACAATGGATTACAGGCTACATAGGCAACCTGCACATAAAACACAAAGGTCTCATTCATTTGGGAGAAATGTGCCCTGCTGAGGATTCCTGCAGTCAGGATCATTGGCGGCGTGTACAACTGAATGATGATGATTGGAACACCTGGGATCCTGGTCACAAGTTTTCACCATATAATAGCCACAGGAGTGTTTTTTGACCCGTGTCAATTAGGTCTAAAGGTTTTTTTTGCAATGGAAGGTAAGTGCTGCATCATGTTATATGTTTGTCTGTGGCTGGAGTAGGGTTTTTTAAAATACAGCACACCATCATTAAAAATGTTATTAGGCACAGATATGATATGCAGTTACCCCTCTCAACCATTGCACAGTTATCTTAGTATTTGTTTTAGGCTGGATTCACACTACTGTGTTTTTTCATGTTTTTTTGTAGAAATGCATTTCATTTTTTTTTAACACAGGTTCCCATGGAACATGTTCACATCAATGCATTTTTTTTTTTTTTTTGTGCCTCTGCATTTTCGGAAAGGGTGAGGGACTTTCCCCCCCCCCCCCCCCCCCCCCTGCAAAATGCAGCCTTTTGCATATAATAGACTTCAATGGACCTGCATCCAAAGTGCAAATATTGCAAATTTTCTTCTTTTTTTTTGCCATGATTTGTGTTTTTAAATCTGCCCAACAGGGCTTACCTGTAGGTAAAAAGTGGAGTATACTACCGCTTTATGGAAGACAGGCATTTGTTACTTTCCATTGGAAAGGAGCTACCCTTCAAACGAATCCTGTATTAAAAGAAATCTGTAGGTTTCTCTGTGATCACCAGTGGATTACTTCAATTTAAATGTAGACTCTATGAAGGATATAGATATATATATATATATATATATATATATATATATATATATATATACGCTGCAACAAATTGAGGAAGTGCAAGGTGCAGTACTTCCACTCTATGGTTTTTGGCTGATGGCAAACCCGTTTCCACTCTATGGTTTTGGCTGATGGCAAACCCGTGGGGCACAAAATGATAGACACAAGACTGTATTCATAGTCCATATTGGTCTGTTTCAGTTCAGTCATTGCCTTCAGGCTGACCAATATCCTAGTTAGGTTTCAGCAGGATTTATTTTCAAAATCTGGGTAATGTTTGAGTTCATATCCTCATAGCTGCATAGAATATTCTGTTCATCTCCTTGCAGGATTCTTTAGGTTTGGATAGTGTCAGTTTTTATTGCTGTCTGTGCCCCTGTTCTGGAGATTACCCTCTTTATTTGTCCTGTTTACTATCATCATTGAAAGTAAAAGAAAATCCCCCGAATTTTGGGTTATCCCCAGAAAAGTAATATGGGATACATTTTCCAATATGGACCCTAGTTCTGATGGCCTTTGGGTCCCCAAGAAATTCCTATAACTTTCAGGGATTTCCTCTCCTTTCCTGTTTGGCTATTGGACAGGAAGTGAAGGGAAATCTCCACAATGGGACAGATGGGGGGGGGGGGGGGGTAAACATTTTTGCTTATAGTTCTACTTTAACCACTTCCCGCCCGCCCTATAGGCAAATGACGGTGGGAAGGTAGTTACATTATCCTGACCGGACGTCATATGATGGCGGCAGGATAATGCGCTCTGCGTGCCCCCCGATTGGTGATGCGGAGTGTCACTCTGACACACCGCATCTCCGATCTGACGTAGGCTCTTTACCATGTTACCAGCTGTGTCCAATCACAGCTGGTCACATAGTAATAGGAAGTGCCGTTGATCGTCTTTCCTCAGTTCATGCCTAACAGGAACGAGTAGAGTAGAGGCGATCTCCTGACAGAGGGGGGGGGGTCTGCACTGGTAATCAGAGCATTGATTACCAGTGTAGACCCTTGGGGGGGGGGGGTGCCACTAGAACCACCAGGGATGCCCACCCATGACCCCAGGGATGCCCACCATGGCCAGCAGGGATGGCAATCAGGGCTCAGGGAGCCCGCCAGTGCCCTCACCATCAGTGCCCATCATTGCCATCTATCAATAGTGCCCATCAATGCTGCCTATCAGTGCCCATCAATGCTGCCTATCAGTGTCTCCTCATCAGTTCCTGTCAGTGCAGCCACATCAGTGCTCATCAGTGCATGAAAAAACGTTTCTATTTACAAAATTGTATAACCTAAATAAAACTTTTTTTTTTTTTTTTTTTTTTTTTTTTTTTTTTTTCAAACTTTTTGCTCTTTTTTTATTTGTTTAGCAAAAAAGAAAAAACCTTGCAGTGATCAAATACCATCAAAAGAAAGCTATATCTATTTGTGGGGAAAAATGACATAAATTTGTTTTAGGTACAGTGTTGCATGACCGCGCAATTGTCATTCAAAATGCAACAGCGCTAAAAGCTATAAATTGGCCTGGGCGGAAAGAGGGAAAAGTGCCGGTATTGAAGTGGTTAAAGGCAACATTGGGTTGAGTTCCATGCATTTTCATGTCTCTCTATCCATCTATCTATCCACATACCAGTTCAACTGCAGAGTATGTAGATTGAAATCGCCACCTCTACCTGCTGCCACAATTCATCATCAGAGCTGTAATATTAATGAATATTAGGACTCTTATGCAATAATAAGACAGATCTGGTGATGGAGGGTGCCTGTGTTAAATTTAATCTGCATACTGTGTGTTCCCTGGTGTTAAACTGCTGTATGTAGGTGTGTGTGTCTATACAAATAAAGACCGGAAAATGCATGGAACCCAACGTTGCCTTTGGAACCTGAAAGGAGATTCAACGTGACTGTCAGGATATGAGATCAAGTTTAGGCATTTTACTGGCAGTGATCTCTGGGCATCTTGATTTTTTTATAGATTTTATATTAGTATAATGGTGCAAATGGAAAGCCTGTTTCTCTTACGTCCTCCGACAGTCGCCGCCTCTTCATATTCGTCACATATGGGGTATTAGACTTTGCTCCGAAGGAGTAGCTAGGCAACAGAATATGTTAACATTAAAGCTTTTAACATATCCCACCCTCAAGGGGTGGTCCCCTCAGTCAATACCCTCCTACTTCCTGCAACCATATCTCAGTTTTAATGTCTAGCTTGTCAGGAGTGGCTGGCTCTCTCTGTGCTGGGGCTTTGTGCCCCAGACTCTTTCTTCTTTTTTGATTTTTTGTTTGAGTTTTCTCTCTACCTTTACTTAGCTGTTCTTTTTGTCAGCATTAGTTAGTTCTTCGGATGAAGAGGATCATGCGGGCTGGGTCTCGGGCTGATCCCCCTGGTCGCAGGTCGTGGGTCAGTGGCTTCCCAGCCTGCCATCGAGCGTTCAGCCAGGTAACGCTCCTGGCACAGTGAACGACCCATCCCTGTTCGGTGCAGGGATGATTGGTGAGGTGGCTACCTCACTGGACGCTGTGCGGTTTCTTAACCCCCATTCTGTGCGTCTTGTATGCGACTCTCCCTGCCTCATGTGCAGCGGCTTGTTTGCCTGTGCGGGTCCCCCACGCCACTGTGAGGTAAGTGTATTTATGTGGGGACCTGTCTGTCTGGGGGGGTGTCAGTCTGGGACTGTGTAACCTGCCTCTGTTCACACTGTTTGTCTCCCTATCTCTCGGCTGCATGCTGTGGGCTGCAAGGGGGGGGGGGGAGCTGTGTGACACTGTGTGTGTCAGCCTTGTCAGTGTGTAAAGCTGTGTGCTGTGGGGCATGTTTGGGCATTATACAGCGATCGCTGCGGCGATCTGACATGTGTGCATTACTGTACTGTGGAGCGGCGGTTTCGGTGCCAAACGGCGCCATTTTGCCTACACTCGCTCCGGCCGCATGTTCTACATGCATGGCGGCCATTTTCTTGTAGCCTCCCATAGGCGTTCATAGAGCGCCCTGGCAGCATCACTTCCTCTTCTCCAGGAACACCGATCGAGGCAGCAGCAGCGGCGAGGGTCTCCTCAGGTTATATCCTTCCTATCCATTGCCTGTGTCAGTTTTATTGTCCCTGTGGGGGTCTCATTGTGCTTGTGTGTGGTGCGGTGGGCTGCGCTCGCCGCGCTTGTTAAAGGGGCAGTTAACCCTTTATTATCCGGCATTTGTTATAGGGGCAATGGATTCTCAGGAGGGCAAATTTCCTACCGCCTTGGTGAAAAGCCAGGGGACCGCTGTTTCCCCCCCAGGGGGGGATTTAGCCACTATTGTGGCTGGCCTTGCTGCTCAGGTGCAGATGCTGGTGGCTGCTCAATCTACTAAAAGACCCAGAGTTGCTCTTTCCTCTGATTCTGAGGGTGAAGGTGATGGGGTTGTTATGGTGGGGGCCTCCTTATCGGGGTCCCGCTCCTCCCTGGATCTAGTGGGGTCCGAGGTGGAGGCTGAAGTTGAAGGGGTTGATAATTCTCCCCCTGGCTCGCCTGAAGAGCTTGCAATCATGGATGAATTGATTGCTTCCATAAAACAAACGCTGCGTTTGCAGGATGAAGTGTGTCCCCCCGCTGCCTTGGCGGCTTATGGGACGCAGAGAAAACGCAGGACGCGCTGATGATTTTCAGCGCGCTGTTAAGGAACAATGGCGCAATCTACGCAAACCTTTTGCTGTACCAAGTAGGTTCAAGCTGCGTTATCCTTTCTCGCCTTCCACTGATGAAAGGTGGTGTGTGCCACCCGCGGTGGATCACGCTATTGCGGTTTTAAACAAATCCACTGCGATTCCTGCAGAGGATTCCCCTGTGTTCCGTGATGCCACGGATAGGAGATTGGAGTCTCTTGCCCGTCATACTTATTCTGTTACGGGTTCTATGCTTAAGGCTCTGTTTGCCTCTCTCATGGCGGCCCAGGCGGTCGCAAGTTGGACGCAGATGCTTAGGCGCGTCCTAGTGGCCGATTCGGCCTCGCCGGCGACCCTGGATATGGTGGATCAAATCCACCAGGGTGTCATGTATCTGTGTGATGCGGACTTGGACCTAGTCCCGTTGGCTGCACGTGTGCACAGCGTGGCGGTGTTGTCTCGCCGCCTGGTTTGGTTGAAATGTTGGTCGGTGGACCAGTCTTCGCGTAAGACCTTAGCCAATCTGCCTTATAATGGGTCTCGCCTTTTTGGGGAGTCCTTGGATGTGTTGATTAGGGGATCACCGGAGGTAAGAGCACTCTCTTGCCCCATTTCCCCAAGGCTAAGGGGGCTTCTGGGAAGAAGCATGCTAATTTTCGGCCCCCTCAGGGGTCCCTTTGTGCCTTTCGGTCGCACTACAAGGGCAAACCGTTCAAAGGTCAAGGCTCTCAGAAGAAGCCCTGGTCTGGAAAACAGAAGTCCGGTCAATCCGGATCCGCAGCCCATAACAGTGCGGCCTGAAGGGGCGCCCTCACCCAGTTTTGGGGTGGGGGGACGTTTGCTCGGTTTTCTTCAGCCCTGGTTGACCCGCATGCGGGACAGATGGGTTCAGGAGATCGTTCGATCTGGTTACAAGATCGAGTTTCTCTCTCGGCCGGAGAGCAGATTTTTTCCCTCAAATCTTCAGCTGTCTCCAGAGCGTTTACGGGACCTGCACCTGGCGGTGCGGGACCTGAGGGCTCAGGGAGTGGTAGTTCCGGTGCCTCATCGGGACAGGTTTCGGGGGTTTTATTCCAATCTGTTCACCGTGCCCAGAAAGGAGGGCAAGGTTCGTCCAATTCTGGACTTGAAGGCTCTGAACCGCTCTGTGCGGGTTCGCAAGTTCCGCATGGAATCCCTGCGGTCGGTGGTGGCTGCCCTGGTTCCGGGGGAATTCATGGCCTCCATCGATTTGAAGGATGCGTATCTTCACATCCCCATTTTCGAGGGTCACCAGAGGTTCCTTCGATTTGCCATTGCGGAGGATCACTACCAGTTCGTGGCGTTGCCTTTTGGTCTCGCCTCGGCTCCGCGGGTCTTCACCAAGGTGCTCGCACCGGTTCTGGCATTATTGAGGGCCCAGGGCATTTCTGTCCTGGGGTATCTGGACGACATTCTGGTTCGGTCTGCGACCAGCCAGGGTCTGGAGAAGGACCTGTCTGTCACGATGCAAACTCTGCAGGAGTTTGGTTGGACGATAAATTTTCCAAAGTCGACACTGAGTCTGTCGGTTCATCTTCCCTACCTGGGAATGATTCTGGACTCGGTGCAGGCGAAGGTCTTCCTGCCGGAAGACAAACTCAGAACTCTTCAGGAGGAAGTCAGGTCCCTCAGGGACGTTCCGCACTCGTCTCTGCGGACGTGCATGAGATGTCTGGGATTGATGGTCTCGGCCTTCGAGGCGATTCCCTTCGCCCAGTTTCACATGCGGGGTCTCCAAGCGGAGATCCTGTCCATGTGGGACGGGCGACCTCAATCTCTGGATCTTCAAATCTCGTTGAGTCATCGCACCAGAAGAGACCTTCTGTGGTGGCTCCAGTCCCCGATGGTGTCCGGGGGCAGGTCGTTTCGTCCTATCTCGTGGACGGTGATCACCACGGATGCCAGCCTGTCGGGCTGGGGTGGTGTTCTGGGCGTTCTGTCCGCCCAGGGAACTTGGTCAGAGGGGGAGTCTTCCCTTCCGATCAACATTCTGGAATTGCGTGCGATAAATCTCTGTCTTCATCGCTGGACGGACCGGCTGCAGGGCTGCCCGGTTCGGGTGCAGACGGACAATGCCACGGCGGTGGCCTACATCAACCACCAAGGGGGCACCAGGAGTGCCCGAGCGGCTCGAGAAGTGGCCGACATTCTGTCTTGGGCCGAGACTCATGTCCCGGCGATTAACGGCGGTTCACATTCCTGGGGTGGAGAACTGGCAGGCGGACTATCTGAGTCGCCAGACCCTGGATCAGGGGGAATGGTCTCTCCACCCGGCTGTCTTCCAGATGTTGTGCGCGAAGTGGGGTCTTCCAGATGTGGACCTGTTCGCGTCTCGTCTCAACAACAAGGTGAGAAGGTTCGTGGCAAGGACGCGCGATCCTCGGGCAGACGCGTCGGACGCGTTAGTGGCCCCGTGGCATCAGTACAGGCTGATGTACGCATTTCCACCGATTCAGTTGCTGTCCAGGTTCCTTCGCAGGTTACACTCGGAACGCAGCACGGTGATTCTTGTGGCACCGGACTGGCCTCGCCGGTCCTGGTACGCAGACCTCGTGAATCTGGCGGTCGACGCCCCGTGGCGTCTGCCTCTTCGAGACGATCTCCTGTCTCAAGGACCAATATTCCATCCTGCTTTACAGTCGCTGGCTTTGACGGCCTGGCTGTTGAGACCGAGGTCCTGAAGGAGAAGGGTCTCTCCCCAGAGGTCGTTCATACTTTGATCAACGCGAGGAAGTCTTCCTCGGGGAAGGTTTATTACCGTACTTGGAAGGCCTATTTTGCCTGGTGTGAGTCCAGGGGGTTTTCACCCCGCACGTACTCGGTTTCCCGAGTGCTGTCCTTCCTTCAAACGGGTGTCGATCAGCGTTTGGCGCTGGCTACGATAAAGGGTCAGGTGTCTGCGCTGGCCGTTCTGTTTCAACGTCCCGTGGCTTCCAACTCCTTGGTTGGCACTTTTGTTCAGGGTGTGCGGCATCTGGTTCCTCCTAGGAGGGATCCTTTGCCCCCTTGGGACTTGAATCTCGTTCTGTCTGTGTTGCAACGTGCTCCTTTTGAACAGATCAGGGAGATCTCGTTGTCTATGTTGTCCAAAAAGGTCGCCTTTTTGGTGGCGATCACTTCGGCTCGCAGAGTGTCGGAGCTGGCAGCTTTGTCCTGCAAGTCTCCGTATCTGGTTGTTCATTTGGATAAGGTGGTCTTGCGACCTAATCCTTCTTTTCTTCCGAAACGAGTTTCGGAATTCCATCTTAATGAGGATATTGTCTTGCCTTCGCTGTGCGCGAAGCCTAAACATTCAAAGGAGGTGAGATTACATTCTCTGGATGTTGCTCGGGCGATAAGGGTTTACCTTAATTCGACTGAGTCTTTTCGAAAGATGGACTCCTTGTTTGTTCTTCCAGAGGGTCCTCGGAAGGGCATGGCGGCGTCGGCCTCTACCATCGCCAAATGGATCAGGCAGACCATTGAACAGGCCTATGCCTTGCAGGGGAAGGTTCCCCCTGTGCCTGTGAAGGCGCACTCTACTAGATCTCTGAGTACGTCTTGGGCCTGTCGTCATGGGGCTTCTGTAGCCCAGGTGTGTAAGGCGGCGACTTGGTCGACCGTACACACTTTCACAAAATTCTACAAAGTAGATGTTCAGGCATCGGCGGATGCTTCCTTTGGCCGCAAGGTTCTTAGTGCGGCAATTCCCTAGGGTCCCTTATTGGGGACCACTGGCTGTTGGGATAAGTTTTTTTTATCTCCTGGTTATTTGTCTTTTCCTGGGTTGTTGCTCCTGTTGAGCACTTGTTTTTCCTGTTGCCCAGCTGGTTTCCTTCTTTTGGTAAGGTTCCTTTCTTTGATGCGGAGACTGCGTTGCCTTTTCGGCGCGGATGCGTTTCCCACCCCTCATGTTTGCACTGCTTTGGGACGTCCCCATATGTGACGAATATGAAGAGGCGGCGACTGTCGGAGGACGTAAGAGAAAACGGAATTTTTGTAAAATCTTACCTGTAAAATTCCTTTCTCTGAGTCCTCCGACAGTCGCCGCCCCCGCCCCTCTTTTGGGGTTTGGTTGTATACTCTACTGCTATTCCACTAAAACTGAGATATGGTTGCAGGAAGTAGGAGGGTATTGACTGAGGGGACCACCCCTTGAGGGTGGGATATGTTAAAAGCTTTAATGTTCACATATTCTGTTGCCTAGCTACTCCTTCGGAGCAAAGTCTAATACCCCATATGTGACGAATATGAAGAGGCGGCGACTGTCGGAGGACTCAGAGAAAGGAATTTTACAGGTAAGATTTTACAAAAATTCCGTTTTTGTAGTCAGTGTGGTCTGGACATCCATGCTGTTTTTAGAGTGGCAGCGTCATTTTTATATTGTTGTGGATGTTTTTTCTAACTTTTTTGTACAATAAATGTATTTCCTATATATCTCACACTGGGACCTATGTAACTTTCTTATGAATGCATCTGTGGCCATTAGACTATTTTTGTGAGTGTTCAGAGGTTATGGGCCAGCATTTTGGATGAGCCAGTCTGATTTGGTTTAGTAAAAGCTTCTGGGAGCCTTACCTAATTTAGAGTCTTTGGTTGAATGAAACACAGATGTAGAAAATGCATCCCTGAAACTCAAATGCATCCCTGAAACTCAAGGCGGCACTGTGCCAACATCCTGTCCTTGTAGCTTCAAATTTCTCAAAGGATTTTGTTGTTCAAATGGATGCGTCTTATTTGGGACTTGGAGCTGTTTTCTCACTGAACATCCCTGATAATGAGCAACCTCATTTTATTTCTTAGTTGGAAATTTAAGGATGAGTTCACTTTTGGAACATGTTACATGTCCCATCCCTCCAACCCCCCTCCCCTGTGACAGCAGGCCAATGATCTTTTCCCCGCATCCTCTGTCACTATTTAAAAACTGCGCGGCCGATGCGTGGCTCATAGTCCATTGATCTTCCTTCTCTCAGGTTACTGCCTGCCCGTACAAAGTATGGCATACAGTTACACTGAGAGTCTGCAGAAGACTGAGATTGCACCTGTTATCTGCTGTTCACGGGTGCAATGCTCTGCAGGCCTCTTAGAAAAAAATAAGAGCACATTTTTTTTTTTTTTTTTTTTTTTAGGAACTTATCCTTTTAACTTCAGTGGTACAGTAGGAATGTTTGGTCATTAAGTGAACCTTAGAATCTCTACAATACTACCTACTGGAAAGGAAGTTCCACTGGTTTCCAACCATGCAACGTTCACATTAATGCAACAGCATAAAATGACAAATTCCCAGATAAGCCGGTGCTCCACTGGTGCCTCCACCTCCATGTTGGATAATGGGTAGAACCTGTTTGGATGTTGGACACACATGGGAGAATGCACCACACCTGGCTGAGCCATGTGGTGCCACTGTGTTAGACGCACTTGCAATAAAGCTTCCTGGCTGAACTTGGCCTTCTCTTTCCTTTAGTTTTGCTGGGACTAATGATACTTGAAAGAAGAAGTTGTGTTCTCGTTTTGTTGATGTAGACTTGTAGGCAGGTGCAGTCTATTTTCTGCACTGCAGGTGGCGCTCACCTGCAGGGGGAGAGGAACATGGTTCCTCTATGGTTTTCCTGGGTCACTGGGGAAGCTATCAAACTGGATGCTGTCACCCCCCCCCATGTTACCATAGCAGCCATCTTGGTTCAGGCAGAGGCTATTTAAGGCCCTGGCTCCCAGGCTTGGCTCGCTTTTTGCATGTGGGCAGTGAAGGAACAGGTCACCTGTCTGACAGGGACAGTGATTAATGGCACGGAGAGGTTTCAGACAGGTAGGGAAAGGCTATTCCTTCTGGGGACCTCCCAGATGTGGGCTTGGACTGGCAAGGCTGCATTTCACCCCTCAAGACAGATGCTGTCAGCACATCCAAGATCAGCTCTGATACACATTGCTGATATTACTGTGAGGGTTTTCAGTTGGGTGCCTCCCCACTGGGTTTGTTGTGAACTTCTGCATTCTGCATTAAGTTCTGTTCTCTCCAATCAGACTCTGCATGTTAACTCCACACCAAGCTGCACATCCCCACAGTGTTATGGACCGCAAGATGAGTAGCAGTAGCTCCCAAAAGTGACAACAGAGTGCCTGGTTCCCCACTGGCAATGGCTCTCAATCGTGAAATGTGTATGAAAAAAGTGTGCTGGTATTAAGTGTAGGTAAGCTGCTACCTTAGAGTAGTAAATAATATAATGGGTAAATTAAAAATCAGGTGTGCTGAGAAGCCAAACACCACATGTGAAGGGTGGCAAGATAGAGGCAATAGCAGCAAGGAGGACAAGATATATGAGATTATACCAGAGAACCATTTCATACTGATTTCGTGCAGGACAGGATTATAAGATTACTCAAGGCTCAAGTTAACATCCCTTCTGGTAAGAGTCTAGCTACTCTCTTCGGGGAACAGTGTTAACCTAATTTACGTGGAGCTTTCCCGTTTTGCTGCATGATCTCTGGAGCAGAGTTTCTTTCTTTATGCCCTTAAAACTCCAACCTTTTGGTAAGAGTAAAGCTGGTGGTGGGACGCTGAACCTTTATTCACGTGGTCTGCACATTTTCAGTTTTCCTGTTTCTTCACCGGAGAGTTTTGGATTTAAATTTTTGATTCAACGCTCCCATTCCATTTGGACTGTTTTTGACACTTACCTGGATGGACATTATTGTTTGAGATACACGGTTGTTTTTTCTGTTCAAATGTATTGATTTACACTTGTTCCATTATTGTGCAACTTACACTTTGGCACCAGCATCCATTTATCGTCACATCACGGACTTTATCATTTATGCTTTGATGTATATGATTGTTTGTGTTTCTTTTGGTTAGCAATGGCTCTCAATCACCCAGTCGTCCTAGTTTCTCCAGTCAACTGTCCAGCTCTTCACTAGTATATTACACTTGACAATGCTGAGGCCAAGGTAGAGCTATTGTTAGGTTTTAATATAAAAGTGAACTTAGCAGGAGATTACAATTTCGCGCCCCCCCCCCCCCCCTTTTTTTTTTTTTTTTTTTTTTTTTTTTTTTTTTTGTATTTCTCTCTTTTCCCTTCCCTCCCCCCCTCATTCCTTAACCCCAATCAAGCCTTCGTCAACAAATACTTAAAATGATTGCCAAAGGTATAGCTGAATTAATGTTGTAGACATTTCACAGCAACATAATTTTACAGCTGTCTAAAAACAAAAGAACAGCCACTCCTTCCTATCCACTCTTCGAGACATGTCCCCTGCAGAGACCTATAATTCACCATACTGTACTACGCTCCTGTCTAAAATTCTCTTCCGGGGACCCAAGACTCGTTAAGCAGGTAGAACTGCATCGTAATGACAGAGGGGGTACTAATATACTTGCTCAAAGTTACATCAGTTTCCCTGTTTAGAAGATCCTATCTTACTCCAACATACTACAGTATCCCCTTTAGGATCTCAAAACCCCCATCCATAGTTTCCATGAGCTACATCACTATACAATGTATCTAGCAGTTCATTATTCTTCTTTGGTTCATTAGTTGTATTTCTAAAGACCCCAACATTTGTATACCAGAAGAATGTTTTCTTGTACGCTGTATACTTTACTTTATTATGTTGTACATTTTGAACTTTTTTTTTTTTTTTCCCTCCAAAAAATTAAAAAGTTTTTGGAAAAAAATATTCTCTAATAGCCGTTACAAAAATGCTCTTTTTGAAAAAGTGTGTGTGTGCGTGCCAAAACATTGTTCGTTTGTAGAATCTGATTAACACCTCACATGATTCATGTTCATAGATTGGTATTACCATGGGCCTTCGACACATGAGAAGAAAAGTGAAGTTCCACATCCCCCTACTTCCCAAATACCCGGTTTGAGTGACCTTGCGGAACCTCATAATGATTTAATGACTGGAAGCCGCAAAAAATGGATCAGAGATACTGATTCTGACTATGTCAAACTAGCCAAGCAAGGAGGTCGACCAGGTAAGGACCACATTTGGGCTTATAGTGATGTTAGGAACATGATCAAAATATCTAATCCCATAGTTTAGTCTTTATATAGTTACTATATACAGTGCATTATAGGAATATCACATCAATCAGTAGGCATGGTGCCCTGGGGTGCTTTTTGGGTTCTCCCAGGTTGCTATGAAAATGGGACACAGTTGGCCTTGGATCAGCATCATGCATTGTGACGATGCAAGCTGGCCATCCACCAGCACCATAACAATATATAAAGCTCTGGGCCCAGGGCCTGGATGCATGGCATTCCACCCGAACCATGGCAACACGTAACACTGATCCAGGGCAGATCGCAATCAGGAGAGGATAGAAGTGCACCTCTGACCAGACCTGCTCTGTCTCCCGGCCTCTGCCATGCTATTGGAGCCATAAGATAGAGCTCTGATGGGAACAGGGGACTCTGTAATGAGGGAATCATGTATTTGGGGGGGTAGGCTCTGATGTGTTGGTTATACTCTGATAGAAAGGGTGGGCATCTGATGTGATGAGAGGATTCTTAGATGGGGGGATCTCTGATGTCATAGGGGACTGTAATGTAATGGGGGAGACGGTTGACATACACAACCATAATATAAGGTTATCAAGGTCAGAAAGTCTGCCAATCAGTGGTAGAGACTTTTTTTTTATTTTTTGCTGTGAGTAAAAAAAGGTTTGTATAATATCTGATGACTGTATTTATGAATTGTGTGTATGAAAGTGAATTATCTTTTACATGTCTAGGCTGTGTACAGATGGGTCTATATTCCACTGACATATTATTATGCAGATTTTTGATATATGAGGAAGATGAGTGGGAGCCACATCCTTATGTTTTAAAATGCTTGGAGAACAGAAGATTGGCTATAAATCTGCATTTGTTCACATGGGTAATTTAACTGTATCAAATGTAATGAGCAGGTTGTGTAGCAGTTTAAGGCCCCTTTCACACTTATGCGACCTAAAAGTCACACGATTTTTTTTGACTGGATTTGAAGCAATGCCTATGTCTATGGACCTCAAAGCCCAAAGTAGTGCAGGGACTTGAAGTCACACAGATATGAACGGTTCTCATTGAAAATCATAGATTTCGACTTGTCATGCGAATTTGCAGTCCCAAATCGCAGGACAAGTCACACAAGTGGGAAAGGGGCCCAATCCCGTAATTGGCAATATATGTCTTAAGAAAAAAACGGGAAATAAAAATACTGTTGTAGTAAGGCTGAGCCATGGGCAGTAAAATGGGTTGGGGTTACTAATAACTTATTGCAGTTTTAACTATTCATTGCCAAAATTACAGATATTACAGTAGTAAAACATTTGAAAGATTGATTTGCTTTTAATGTTGAAAATAATCGGTTGTGTGATTTACATATCAGATTCTAAATTTAAAACTACATAATAAAATTGTGTAAATTCTTTTTTTTTTTTTTTTTTTTTTTTTTTTTTTTTTTTCTTGACAAATATTTTCCAAACCTATAAGACCTGTTAAAGCACATGACACCTGTACCAAAGAAGAATCCCCCAGCGTCCTATGCAGCACCTGACTGGTACACCTATGAGGATTCATCTCCCCCACCTGAACCAACTACGTAAGTTTATTTTTATTTTATTTTTTTTAATAGATTTGCATTGAAATTTTACAAGGGATTGCTTTTCAGAGAGCTTTGCAGGCATTGCTGACATGTATTCAGGAGACAATGCTGCTGAACAGGGTTTTTGAATAGGAGCATTTCTTCTTTGCTGAGATAATCCATCCACCTCACAGGTGTGGCATATCAAGATACTGATTAGACAGCATGATTATTGCACAGGTGAGCCTTAGGCTGGCCACAATAAAAGGCCATTCTAAAATGTGCAGTTTTATCACACAGCACAAAGCCACAGATCTGGCAAGTTTTTTGAGGGAGCATGCTGACTGCAGGAATGTCCACCAGAACTGTTGCCCATGAATTGAATGTTCATTTCTCTACCATAAGCTGTCTCCAAAGGCGTTTCAGAGAATTTGGTTGTACATCCAACCGGCCTCACAACCGCAGACCACGTGTAACCACACCAGCCCAGGACCTCCCAAGATTGTCTGAGACCACCCACCCAGACAGTTGCTGCAACAATTGGTTTGCATAGCCAAAGAATTTCTGCACAAACTCTCAGAAACCATCTCAGGCAAGCTCATCTGCATGCTCATCTTACTCATCGGGGGTCTCGACCTGACTTCAGTTCGTTGTCGTAACCGACTTGAGTGGGCAAATGCTCACTTTCTATGGTGTCTGGCACTTTGGAGAGGTGTTCTCTTCATGGATGAATCCCGGTTTTCACTGTACAGGGCAGATGGCAGACAGCGTGTATGATGGCGTGTGGCCCATGGTGGCTGTAGGGTTATGGTATGGGCAGACGTATGGTATGGACAACGAACACAGGTGCATTTTATTGATGGCATTTTGAATGCACAGAGATAGCGTGACGAGATCCTAAGGCCCATTGTTGTGCCATTCATCCACGACCATCGCCTCATGTTGCAGCATGGCAATGCACAGCCCCATGTTGCAAGGATCTGTACACAATTCCTGGAAGCCGAAAACATCCCAGGTCTTGCATGACCAGTCACCGAACATGTCGCCCATTGAGCATGTTTGGGATGCACCGTAATGGCGTATACAACTGCGTGTTCCAGGTCCTGCCAATATGCAGCAACTTCACACAGCCATTGAAGAGGTGTAGACCAACATTCCACAGACCACAATCAACAGCCTGATCAACTCTATGCGAAGGAGATGTGTTGCACTGCCTGAGGCAAATGGTGGTCACACCAGATACTGACTGGTTTTCAGACTCCCCTCCCCTAATACAGTAAAACTGCACATTTTAGAGTGGCCTTTATTGTGGCCAGCCTAAGGCACACCTGTGCAATAATCATGCTGTCCTATCAGCATCTTGATATGCCACACCTGTAAGGTGGATGGATTATCTCGGCAAAGGAGAAGTGCTCACTAACACAGATTTAGCCAGATTTGTGAACAATATTTGAGAGAAATAGCTCTTTTGTATACATAGAAAAAGTCTTGGATCTTTAAGTTCAGCTCATGAAAAATGGGGCATAAAAAAAAAGTGTTGCGTTTTTATAATTTTGTTCCATGTAGAACAGAGTGGTAACCTTGAAGGATCCTCCAGACAGTTCATCCAGTTCTGATCAATCTGCTAAGGTTGTTTTTGCTCCACTGACATCGCTAGAACAGGAAGGGGGGGCTCTCTCTAATGTGGAAAAAACTGCAATATAAATCTGATGGAGGCTTTACCCTAAAAAAAAAAGTATAATTCATGTTCTTTTGCCCAAAAAGTTGAATACATTAAGATTTAATTTGTGATTGCTTGAATATTCTTTTTTAAACGTATAGCAATAATCCATATGTTGGTATTTTTATTGCATCTTGCCATGACAGTGCGCCCCTGAGAAATGTGCCAGACTACATGATCCATGAAGAATTTGACAAGGAAGAAAGTGAGCAGACATATGAGGCAAGAAAAGGCCCATTTGATTTTGATCAGAAAACCATTTGGCAACGTGAATCTGAGGAAACCGAAAAAGAGAATCCTAACAAAAAGGTGCTTCATTTTAAAATTAAAGGCCTAATACTACTTTTAAAGTAAAATGGCTATCTGTTAAGTTTAATATACATCAGATTTCAAACACTTATTTGCAAGTTTGCACTTTCACTGCTTTGGTACAACTTTTTGTAAAGAAATTGAAACAATACTATCAAGACTCAATATTGATTTGGCCCACCCTTTGCAGCTATAACAGCTGTAACTCTTCTTGGAAAAGAAGTCCACAAGGTTTAGGAGTGTGTCTTTGGGAATGTTTTCTTCCAGAAGAGCATTTGTGAGGTCAGACACTGACGTGGAGGAGAAGGCCTGGCTCGCAGTCTCCGCTCCAATTCACCCCAAAGGTGTTCTATCAAGTTGAGGTCAGGACTCTGTAGGCCAGTCAAGTTCCTCCACCCCCAAACTCGTTCATCCATGTCTTTTATGGACCTTGACCTGTGCACTGGTGCGCAGTCATGTTTGAACAGGTAGGGGGCCAGACCCAAACTGTTCCCACAAAGTTGGGTGCATAAAAATTTTCAAAATGTCTTGGTATGCTGACGCCTTAAGTGTTCCCTTCACTAGAACTAAGGGGCCAAGCCCAACCCCACACCATACCCACCCAATGATTTGGACCAGTGCACAAAGCAAGGTCCATAAAGACATGGATGAGCGAGTTTGGGGTGGAGAAACTTGACTGGCCTGCACAGAGTCCTGACCTCAACTTGACAACACCATTGGGATGAACTAGAATGCAGACTGTGAACCAGGCCTTCTTTCCAATGTCAGTGCCTGACCTCACAAATGTACTTCTAGAAGAATGGGCAAACGTTTCCATAGTCACACTCCTAAACCTTGTTGACAGCCTTCCCAGAAGAGTTGAAGCTGTTATAGCTGCAAAGGGTGGGCCAACTCCATATTGAACCCTACGAACGAAGACTGAGAGTGCCATTAACTCCCTTAGCGGTAACCCCGAGCATGACTCGGGGTGGTTTTTTCATGCTACTATCGGTATCCCCGAGTCACGCTCGGGGTAGATGTGCAGAGCCTGCAGCTGGGTTCCTTACCTTCTCCTGGCGATCCAGCGATGATCTCCCATTGCTGTGATCGCTGCCGAGATCCCCGCCACTCGTTCGTCGCTCTGACTTCCTGGTTCCGTTCCCTGCAGCAGCAATTCAGGAAATTCAAATGTTGCACAAAACACACACACTCAAAAAAAGGTGGTGATACAGTGTAATCTAAGAGGATTACACTGTATCACCTTAGTATCAGAAAAATATCAAATATTATAAATTGTATTATTTATATACTATATTTATTAATAAATATTTATATTTTATAATAAATATATATATATATATATATATATAATGTGTGATTTCTGCTAGTGATTCAACAGATTCCTAGCACTAGTATTGATGGTAGATGACAAAAGACTGAAAACCAGAAACAACACACACTTGCAGTGAAATATATTTTTCAGCATAAAATACCTGAAGAATTTTCACATTCCCAGAGAGAAAAGAGAACAAGCCTCCCAAAGGGGAGTTCTAGGCAGTTGTATAATGTGAAAATAAATGCAATTCATTAACCACTTCAGCCCCTGAAGGTTTTACCCCCCTTAATGACCAGGCCATTTTTTTTTTTATTTTTTTTTTGCGATACGGCACTGCGTTACTTTAACAGACAGTTGCGCAGTCGTGCTGATGCTGTACCCATGTACAATTGTTGTCCTTTTTTTGTTTTTCCCCACAAATGGAGCTTTCTTTTGGTGGTATTTGATCACCTCTGCGGTTTTTAGATTTTGCGCTATAAACAAAAAAATAGCGACACTTTTGAAAAAAATATATTTTTTGCTTTCTGCTTTAAAACATTCCCAATAAAAAAAATTTAAAAAATCGAATTATCAATTTAGGCCAATATGTATTCGGCTACATATTTTTGGTAAAAAAAAAAAAATCTTAAAAAGTGTATATTGGTTTGCACAAAAGTTATAGCATTTACAAACTATGGGATAGATTTTTGGGCTTTTATTTTTTTGTTTTTATTAGTAATGGCGGCGATCAGCATGGTGTTTCCCCCCCCCCCCCCCAATCTCGGGACTGCAACATTGCAGCGCACAAATCTGACATTAAGTGACGCTTTTTGGGGACCAGTGACACCAATACAGTGATTAGTGCTAAATAATACGCATTATTACTGTATAAATGACACAGGCAGGGAAGGGGTTAAGTGTGTTCCTAAATTGTGCTTTCTAACTGTGGGGGGGAGGCGCTCATCAGAGTATTGTTTTGTTCTTTTCTGTCTAGTCACACACTGTAAGAGTTATTATACTGCAGCCATGGGTGTCGCTGCATTACAGTTGCTTGCTTCTGCCTTTCAGACTGCAGATACTGTGGAAGTACAGCGAAGCTCCTTCCACAATTCTGATGTGCATGGCATGGATCTCTATACTGGGGAGGTAGGGTAGATCTTGATATGGGGGGGGGGGTAGGCTGTACTAAGGGGGCAATTGGGGGCATTGCACTGTGGGTAATTTGAAGGGGGGGGGGGGAATACGGATGTGTATTGGGCAGAAATACGGGGGTTGTGGGAGATTTATGCTAGGAGAGATATGGGGGGTGGGAATCTGTACTTGGCGATTGTGAGGAAGTGGGCGGGTAAGTGATTTGTATTGGGAGTTGTACACTGGCCTGTGTGTTTCTGACCACCCCCCCCCACATTCTACATTCTTATGCACTCTAGACCTCTTGCACTCGGGTGTTACACACTCCTGATCCCTACTGTCTGTAATTTACACATTACTGACCTGTTGTTTGTACCTTACGCACTCCTGATTCCTGGACACTGCATTATGCACTCCCGGCTTTCTGCGAATTACACACACGCTTCTGACTCCTGCCCTCTCCATGGTACACTCTTGAGCACTATATTCTTTGCAATACATACTTTCTTACCTCTGTGCAGTAAGGGCCCTTGCAAACATGAAATACTAAACAGAGGGGCGTGATTATAAAAGGTGTGTGTGTGTGTGTGTGTGTGTGTGTGTGTGTGTGTGTGTGTGTGTGTGTGTGTGTGTGTGTGTGTGTGTGTGTGTGTGTGTGTGTGTGTGTGTGTGTGTGTGTGTGTGTGTGTGTGTGTGTGTGTGTGTGTGTGTGTGTGTGTGTGTGTGTGTGTGTGTGTGTGTGTGTGTGTGTGTGTGTGTGTGTGTGTGTGTGTGTGTGTGTGTGTGTGTGTGTGTGTGTGTGTGTGTGTGTGTGTGTGTGTGTGTGTGTGTGTTTTTTTTTTTATTATCTTCATGCATAAAGATAACAAACCTTCTGCCTTAACAACCACTTTAAAGCGGAGTTTTACCCAAAATTGGAACTTACGCTATTTTGCTTCACCCCCCCCCCCCCCCCCCCCCCCCCGATGCCACATTTGGCACCTTTCAGGGGGGAGGGGGGAACGGGTACCCGTTTTTGACAGGTTCCCCTCCCCCTCTCCGCGGTGCAGTGCTACGGAAGTTCGGCCCCCTCCTCCTTGCCCCCCCCCGCCACTGACCCAATAGGAATGTGAAGCGCGCTCCCTTTCCCAGAATGGTGGCGAGCCGATACCAAAATTGGATTCGGGTGCCAACACCGCTGGACTCCAGTACTACAGTATGTGTAGCTGCTGACTTAATTTTTGTTAGGGGAAGGCGGAACTTCTTTTTAAGTTCAGTCAGTACTTTGGGCAGAGAAAGATAAGTAATATCCTTTTACTGGTACATTCCTGGCTGGGTCTGGAGTGGATGGTGGCGGAGGAAAGTCCCCTGCCTGAAAGTGAGAGAGAACCCCGTTATGCAGCAAGCCTCAGGTGGCTTCATGGGTCAGCTGCATTTCTGGAGCTTCTGTCAAACATAAGTGTAACAGAACCACGACCCACACTGTGCTTGTGGACTTCAATCAGTATACGGCTTCCTTCAGTCTTGAACATAAATACCAATATGTTGGGGACCTGGGCTGACTGCCCAGCATCCCTGGGATATAGAGGTGAAGACCACAGTCCCATCCACTACCACAAGAACTCCATCTTTTGTACGTTGAGGGCAGAGGCCAGCTGCACTCTGCTCTGTTGCCAGCTCTTCTGCTGGGTTGGTGTCCTCATTCTGGGGCACCGTCTGCTGCTGGGAAGGGGAGTCAGCTGCTCCATCTTCCTTGCCCTCATCTGGCAGTTGGGATAACCTTTCTCTGGTACTGTCTCCCAGATGTACAGATCCTGGCTGCTGAGGGAAGACAGTTTCCTCCGCTCTGACTGACTGTTGGGGAGGGAGGACCACAACCTTCTCACCCTGGGCCTCCGGAACTGCTTCACTTATCAGCTTGTCGCTGGGGCAAGGGGCCGAATTTTTTTTTTTTTTTCCCAGCTTCCTGGAACTCTGTAGCTGTTGCGGATGCTGGGCAGAGGTTGGTAACACTCTGCCCTGTTGCCAGCACTTCTGCTGGGGACTCCACATAATCCGCTCCGGCTAAATGTTGGGGAGGAAGACTGTGGATCTCTCGCTGGGGGAGGAAGTATGACCACCTTCTTCGAACTGTGTAGCTGCTGTTGGGGAATGATCAACACCTTCTCACCCTGGGCCTCTGGAACTGCCACAGGTGTGGGGCAGAGGTCTTGGGCCCTCTGTTGAGCTGGAGAAGTTTATTGTAACTCCACAGATGCTGCTGGCAGGAAATCCCATGTCCATGTCAGTAGTGTAGGAGAAAGGCCAGCTGCCTCTTTTCTCTCAGGAAGGCTGAAGCTGCTGTTGGTGTTGGACAGCGCTCAGTGATGTTGGGCCCTGATGCCAGCTGTTCTGCAGGAAAGTAAACTAAAAAGTCAGTGGCCTTGCACACATCTTCCTGGGTCACCAATTGTTGCAGGCAGTGGTCAGCAGCACTATGCCTGGATGCCGCTCTTCTGCTGTAGGCTCACTTGGATGTTCCTCCTCAGCAAAAAAGTCTATTAAATCCCCAGCCTCTGGAAATGCTAAAAGTCCAGAGCACAGGCTGGTGGCACTCAGGCCCAATGCTGACACTTTGGCGGGTGATTTATCAGATCATCCATCCGTGGTTGGGGAATGAAGATGGCTTCCTCTTTTCCCATACCTTTTATCCAGCGGCTGAACAGATGCATTCCTCCATCCAAGCTCATCCTGTGCAGAAACAGGTTCGTCAAGCTGAGTCAGCACTTGCTGCATCCACCATAAGACCTCTGCATCCAAAACCGTGGGTGCAGGTGAGCAAAGCACAGTAGTACAGTGCCACATTGTCGATTCTTCAGTCAGGATTTCTGGACTGTCAGCTGGTACTTCTGGATATTTCCAGGCAAGGGGAGCCCAGGCCCATCGCTGAGCAGAGTCTATTAGTCGTCTGTAGGCGATCTCCAGCTCCCATTCCTGATTGGCTAGAAATTCCAAATCTTCCAGTGCCCAGAACACTTCTGAGATGTTCAGGATCTCTTCTCTGTAGTCCTCAATGTCCTCTAACTGCCACTCCAAATCCCTTCCAATGTCGGGGTCCTTGGACAGCCTCTCTAATAACAGCCCGGGGCCACCGTAGCAAAAGCCTTCCGTTGGGCTGTCGTCCGCTGTCCATGGGCACATTTGGGTTAAATACCAGCGGAGGGCTCTGTAGCTCTCGTCCAACTGCATCTCCACCTGGACCAGCCTGCTTAACTCAGCTTTCCATTCCTTTTGCGTCTCCCCAAAAGCACCCTCTTCTGCTATCCGGACCTTGGATCCCGGTGGAGGTTTGGATGTCCCAGACTGCAGGAAGCATCCCACCATTGCCACCAATGTAACGGATCCGCGACCCTCACTATGCTTGTGTACTTCCGTCAGTATACGGGTTCCTTCAGTCTTGAACATATATATCAAATATTCCAGCCGCCCCCCCCATACAAAGCTAGCCAACAACTTAGCTTGTGCTGGAACCTTCTCCTTTATTGAGACACACAGTTTATATACAGCATGGACATTTCCCCTCCTGATCAGATTACCCCCATCTGGTCAGGAGTTGTCTGATTACATTATCATATGCAGATGAAATTGTATACAGAAATATAATCTGAACTAATTATCTAGCCATCTGGACAGACAATATGTGAGTCCATTAACAATTGGACAGAGAGGCTTAACAGAACACACATCACACCTCAATACACAGACAATAGGAAGTGACCGCCAGTGACAGATTTGTCTGTCTCTGACATTGAAGTACAATACACATTATTATAAGTGTAAACGCAACCGATTTTGACGCAACCACACCATATTCTCAGCGTCCATTAAGTATCTGTCTTTCACTCCCAGTGGTGGTGAGTACCGTCACAATAAGCCTGTATGCGTGAGTACTCCATGCAGGAAGGGGTTAATGGTGAAGTGACCAGGAGAATTGGGAGATAGGTCTAGGCCTTTCATTTGTGCATGTGACTGTATATGGTTTGAAATTAATAATTTATGACGCCCTGCAACGTGTGTGTGTGTGTGTGTGTGTGTGTGTGTGTGTGTGTAAAATATATATATATATATATATATATATATATATATATATATATATATATATATATATATATATGAGGATCCCACCCACACTTGACAGCCATGTGGAAATAGGTTGTATCCACCTTTACACGGGTCTTTCACAATCCACAGGCTGCAGAAGATGCCAAACAGCTGTAAATCTCAAGAAGGAATAAACAGCAATGTAAACTTTTTTTGGAAGGTAAACCGCTCCCATTTATGTAATTCATACATGCATCTAGCAGTTTGCTTGGAGTTCAAATTTAATGGAGGCACTCAGAAGAATTGTAACCAGTAGACTCGTGATGGAGAATTGGTCGTTGGGTCATGAAAAAATTAAAAACCGCAATAGCATAAAACCCAACAACAAACGATAAATTGTGACTGTGGACACCAATGTGATTTTCGGTGGTTGACACAGAAAAGGTGCTCAAAAATAATAGAAATGGTGTGACCACCACCAATTAAACTGCTTAAAAAATTAAAAATGTGTATAAAATAGGCGTGCAAAAAAAAAAGATTAATGAAGAACCGTAAATCCCATATAGACAGGCACCTTAAGGTACTCCTTACCAAAGTATATCAAGGCAATCACTTATAACACCCAACAGTGCTATCCTTCACCAGAAGAGGTCGCCTCTTACCGAACAAAGGTAATAAATACGCCTGCGGGTAGATCAGACTCCAAATAGGAACAGTGGTATCTAATTCTTCTAGTTAGAGACAAGTTCTGACCCAGATTCCTCCAGGAGATGACCCCAAGTTCCGACCCAGATTCCTCCAGGAAATAACCCCAAGATGATCACGCTCAGTGTTGGAGGCGTCTGCTGCGTGTGTTGTCACCTGTCCCCGCCGATGTCCTTCACATGCCCTGGTCCTCCCAGTCTCCCTCGGGCTCTAATAATCACACCTAGCCGGATCTGATCCTCTGCACGTCCGCAGCTTTCAGGCCACAAGAACCGTTCTGGAGGGTTACTGGTTCCAGTTTTCCATCAAGTGGATAAAGATTCTGTTATAGAGAACCTGCTTTCAAATTTTACCTCTCTGGTAAGCATACATCCATGAGGAGCCTAATTTGAGAATCAAGGATTGTACGAATTTATGGACTTTATATGGACTTTAAGTTGTTCCATTTTCATTGCTTTAGCGCGACTTGAGTTATAATTTGTTTCACTGGGGTGTGGTCACACTTGAAGTTGCAGCTTTTTATATTTTTTCCATTAGCGCGGTTATTATTTCTATTACACTCAGAAGAATTGATGTAACGGTTAAATATTGGATGTTTTTGTGAAAACTAATATGCAAACTTAAAATGGATTATATAAAGTTAATTCTTATAAAACAGAACATGTCTGATAATGTGGTACAGAGCTATCAGCCAATTCTAACTTCTTCTTATACTGGTGATATTTGCATGCTACACAGTGTACCATTGACATCTTTACCGCATAATTCTAGGTACAAATATTAAACAAAGGGCTTATTTTTCCTGTCAGTTAATCAGCTCAGGCTTGTTCTACAAAATCATCAGTGTCAGGGTTTAACGAACCGTATTTTACACACTAAATAGTGTGGGTGGACAGCTTGGCTGACAGTCTCTAATATGGATATGCAGTGTTGACTTGAGTTAATTCTAAGTACTTTAAATTCAAGATTCTCCTTATAATCTTCCACTAGTATCTATTTTTTTTTCTTCTTCTTTTCTTTCAAAATGAATCGCCCTTTTTTTTTTTTTTTTTTTATATCCTTTACATTATTATTTCAGGCCCAGGTTGTTCTCTGCATATTGTGGATATTATTATTTTTTTTTTTTTTTTGCAACAGTTCCTCTGTACAACCCTTTTCCCCTTTCTTTCTTTTTTAAAGCAGTGTGGGATTTGATAAAAACAAACATGCATACTTACCTCCATGCTGCAACATCTGTGTGATGCTGCAGCTATCCCACGTTGGCTCTAATGCTGATAACTGAGCGACCACATGATCACTGATTGCTTCGTTCTTGGTATGCATAGTGCCGAGAGAGTGAGTGTCATTCATCACTCTTTGCCCTGCTTCTCCAGTGCTTACTGAAGCCAGGCTGCAGAGGGAGGGAGCAGCTGGCCCTAGTTTGCAGCGATGGGCTGAGCTAGCTTCTGATCAGGCATCTGGGTGGAACCCGGGAATACTGTCCACTCCTTGTAGATCCTGAAGCTGCTCTGCCATATCAGCTGATGACAGGCAATAGCCCGCTATTAGCTGACTCTAACTTACAAGAGAGCAAAAGTAAGTGCACCTCTGTGACCCACAAGAGAAGTCTCGCCAAAATTGCTCTTTAGCCACTTGCAGACCATCCTATAGCAATTTTACAGTTGCGCAGGATTGTGTGTGTATGTATGTGTATATATATACGTGATCCTGCACTTCTGGGTAGCGGGCACGAGTGTACGCTGCCAGTGTAAAGCAGGAACCCCCGATTCATGGCTTCCACAAGTAAAAGTACCTTCCCCCTACTACACTAAAACACTAGGCACACAGTTAACCCTTTGATCACCCCTGATGTCTAACCCCCTTCCCAGTCAGTGTCATTAGTACAGTGACAGTGCATATTTTTAGCACTGATCGCTGTATTTGTGTCACTGATTCCCCAAAAAGTGCTAATTTCCGATTTTTTTTTTTTTTTTTTTTTTTTTTTTTTTTTTTTTATATCGCAGTCCCGCTGATTGCCGCCGCCATTACTAGTAAGAAAATAAACTCCATTTTTATTAAATGTAACTGTATCCCATAGTTTGTAGGCACTATAACTTTTGCGCAAACCAATCAATATGCGCTTATTGGAGTATTGAAAAATACTGTGTGTGTGTGTGTATATATATATATGTGTGTATATATATATATATATATATATATATATATATATATATATATATATATATATATATATATATATATATATATATATATATATATATATATATATATATATATATATATATATATATATATATATATATATATACACACACACACACACACACACACACACACACACACACACACACACACACACACATGTGTGTATGTATATGTGTATATTTTTTATTTTTTTTTTTGGCCGTTTTTTGTTTATAGCGCAAAAAGTAAAAAAACGCAGAGGTGATCAAATACCACCAAAATAAAGCTCTATTTGTGGAGAAAAAAGGACATGCTTTTTATTTGGGTACAGTAGTGCACAACCACGCAATTGTCAGTTAAAGTAATGCAGTGCCATATCGCAAAAATTGGCCTGATTCTAAAAGGCTAAAGGAGGTAAATCTTCCGGAGCTGAAGTGGTTAATAGATCCTTTTTGAATTAAATAATTGGTTAATGTCATCTAGAATAACCATAATAATGTCTTGGAAAAAATACCATTTGCTAAAGTTTATCTTTTATTCTAAATAAAGTTCTTATATAATATACTAGACTAGACCCTGTCGTGATTGCTGCCTGAGCTTTCCATAATTTCATGTCCCTGAGACACCAGGTGAGAGAAAGTATCGCCTTTATAAGCTTTCAACAAAATATGTATCCCCTTCAGAGATTTCTCCTATTCCTATTGACTCTGTGACATCTGCATAGTTCTAGATTTTCTTACTTTCTGTCCGATTGTCAAAGGACTCTCCAATGTGCACATGACCATCAAAACCACAGAGCTTCTAACCCTTCTCTGCTCAGCGCTAATTAAATGAATTCCAATATAATCTACCAATTTGTTGCCTTCAAGTCATTAAGCCCTTCCTGACCCCTACTGTAAATTAATGTACATGCAAGAAGTAATTAGTGCCTGTAGGCTAATAATTACAGTCCTGTGTTTACAACAGCAGCACCCCAAGGAGATCACTGTAATCTCCAGGTGGGGGCTGCAGACAGTGTGGGGAAGGAGGGGCTCTGAGACATTTTATGTATTATCACTCTGGTTGTTTGCTGGTCTAAATGCAATGAAAGGGCAAAATTAAACCCTATGATAATGATAGTGTTCACTCCTGATATTCTGCTATGACTGAACCCAGAAGTGCTCAGCTGTAGGCACTTACTGTATAGGTCAGAGATCTCAAACTACCAGCACAGATATAGAGTGTACAAGTAGACTAGGACTCTGTCCCAATCTGTTTTTACTAGTGACATGGAGGACCTCAATGGTCTTCTGTTTTTACTAGTGACATGGAGGACCTCAAGGGTCTTCTGTTTTTACTAGTGACATGGGGGACCTCCAAGGGTCTTCTGTTTTTACTAGTGACATGGAGGACCTCAAGGGTCTTCTGTTTTTACTAGTGACATGGAGGACCTCAATGGTCTTCTGTTTTTACTAGTGACATGGAGGACCTCAATGGTCTTCTGTTTTTACTATTGACATGGAGGACCTCAATGGTCTTCTGTTTTTACTAGTGACATGGGGGACCTCCAAGGGTCTTCTGTTTTTACTAGTGACATGGAGGACCTCAAGGGTCTTCTGTTTTTACTAGTGACATGGAGGACCTCAAGGGTCTTCTGTTTTTACCAGTGACATGGAGGACCTCCAAGGGTCTTCTGTTTTTACCAGTGACATGGAGGACCTCCAAGGGTCTTCTGTTTTTACCAGTGACACGGAGGACCTCAATGGTCTTCTGTTTTTACTAGTGACACGGAGGACCTCAAGGGTCTTCTGTTTTTACTAGTGACATGGGGGACCTCCAAGGGTCTTCTGTTTTTACTAGTGACATGGAGGACCTCAATGGTCTTCTGTTTTTACCAGTGACATGGAGGACCTCAAGGGTCTTCTGTTTTTACTAGTGACATGGAGGACCTCAAGGGTCTTCTGTTTTTACTAGTGACATGGAAGACCTTAAAGGTCTAATAGAAGTTCCAGAGTTCCTGTCACTATTATAACAGGCGGCTAATGTAATAAACAAAAAATAAAATGTAGACTTACACACTTGTTATGCATTACCACAGAGAGATATGATAATGTCAGGCTGTCATTTTAGTTTAACACTAAATTGATGGTCAGCATCTTCATTTATAACTTTGGGTACTTGTTTTTCACAACTTTTAGCTTCGATTTTAGTTCTTATCTTTAACATTAACTCAGACCAGTAAGTGAATTACAGCCATTTTATCAAAACTTGCACTTATTTGGGGTCATGGTACTCAGGTTAATAAATGAGAAAATAATTTTAGGAAATATTTTGGAAATAATTATACAAAATAGGTAATGCCACCCACATTATTTAATTGTACATACATTTTTTTTTTTTTTTCTTTTATTTACATTTTTTCTGTTTTTTTTTTTTTTTTTTTTTTTTTTTTTTTTTTTCTGCTTATTTGAAAAAAAAAATAGGGTTATTTTTAAAACGAATTACCAAAAGATTAAATGTGTTAAAAAAAAAATGTATTTTTTGTGCTGAGCAAACCACTGTGTACAAATGTGTCAAAATGTGTACGTCTGGCTACAAAGATTTTAATTACCCTGGGATCAGAAATCTGCTTTTGTGCATGTAACAGAGAGCTGCTTGACTCCTTCCCCATCAGCACGGCTTGGTTGCTTCTACTTGAGGTTGGTAGGCAGAGCTTGCTTATTAATATTGGATACCAGTCAGACCATTCATACATTTAAAAAAAGTTTGCCTAGCCATTCAACTCACTTTTTACATTTTATAAATGTCATTCTTTAGGTGACGCTGCCAGCAATAAAGCATGACAACAATGTGACTGCATCTGGTAAAGGACCTCCTCCCACAAAAACCGGGCATGATAGGCCTGGGAAAAAATGTTTCTTTCCACCAATGTAAGTATTTTAGATGCATTTTAGCTTTTACTTGATGTGCATAATTACCAAAATCTTGATGTCCGTGTAGATATGGAAAAAAGATTAACATGAAGCACATTTTACAAAAAATTTATGGTGCGTTATTCTTGTTGCCATTGTAACAAATGCTAGCTAATTAATAACAGTAAAATTACATTTTTGGCACATGAAATATCTTTGGACTTGTATATTTGGAATTGTCCCGGTATTTTGGCCTTTGTGTTTTTATAAAAAAAAAAAAAAAAAGGGGAAATGACACACATTATTGTAGTAAAAATGTAGTAAAAATGTAATTCTTTCTTTTGTGTGGAACTATTCATTAACCTTCTTTATTATTAGTTTGAAATTGAACTAGGGACCGAAATAGGCCATGTGCCAGGACTGGGTACTGGTCATTCATCTTTGTGTGGTTTTTTTCCTGTCTGCAATAACTCATCACATCGCCCCTACACAATAGACACCAGCCCTGTATTGTTTTAGTGTGTGTCGGCTGGTGTGAATGAGCCTTAACTGGAGATGAAAATGAATGAATCTTGGTATGATATTCATCCAGTGAATGCCATAGTGCAAGTAGTAACAACTTATTAGATGAGGACAAGGATTGGGTAATTGGAAGTCACAGGGATATTTTATTTATTACTGGTACTTGTATAGTGCCGGCAATGTACATAATTTATGTAATGGGGACAGACATGGTTTCTTTTTTGCCGTGTGTGTGTGTGTGCGCCTTGAAACCCAACCCTAGACTAGAATTGGAATAGAGCAGGAAAAAACGAAAACGTCTGTTCATTTTTTTTTTTTTAATGCTGTAAACCAGGGGTGGGGAACTTTTTTTCTGCCAAGGGCCATTTTGGTATTTATAAAATCATTCGGGGGCCGCACAAAATTATCAACTTAAAAATGCGCCTATTATATTTTGTCAAACATTTAATTAACTCACCCCTAATGTAATGGCTGCAACTGCCTCTCTTTGGTGAGGTGTGTGATGTTAACTGGTATTGATGATGTTGCTACTGGCAACTGGTTTTCCAGGTTTGCGTTAGTCAGTCTTGAGCGCAGTCGACTCTTTATGGTGGTAAGTTTTGAAAAGAACTGCTGGCTGGTAATGCTGTGGGTACTGCTGGTACTGTGCTGGGGGTACTGCTGGCTCAGGCTGGTACTGCTGTGGTTACTGCTGACTCAGGCTGCTACTGTGCTGTAGGTACTGCTGTGGCTACTTCTGGCTCAGGCTAGTACTGCTGGCTAATATTGCTGTGGGTACTGCTGGCTCAGGCTGGTTCTGCTGGCTGATAGTGTGCTGTATGTACTGCTGTGGGTGCTGCTGGCTGGTACTGTTGTGGGTGCTGCTGACTCTGGCTGGTACTGATGTGGGTACTGCTGGCTCTGGCTGGTACTGCTGGATCTTGGTGCCCCCTTAAATCAGATTGATTGGTGCCCCCCCTTAATGCAGAGTGTTTGGTGCCCCCCCTTAATGCAGAGTGATTAGTGCCCCCCTTAATGCAGAGTGATTGGTGCCCTCCCCCCTTAATGCAGAGTGATTGGCGCCCCCCCCTTAATGCAGAGTGCTTAATGGCCCCCCTTAATGCAGAGTGCTTAATGGCCCCCCTTAATGCAGAGTGCTTAATGGCCCCCCTTAATGCAGAGTGCTTAATGGCCCCCCTTAATGCAGAGTGCTTAATGGCCCCCCTTAATGCAGAGTGCTTAATGGCCCCCCTTAATGCAGAGTGCTTAATGGCCCCCCTTAATGCAGAGTGCTTAATGGCCCCCCTTAATGCAGAGTGCTTAATGGCCCCCCTTAATGCAGAGTGATTGGTGCCCTCCCCCCTTTAATGCAGAGTGCTTAATGGCCCCCCTTAATGCAGAGTGCTTAATGGCCCCCCTTAATGCAGAGTGCTTAATGGCCCCCCTTAATGCAGAGTGCTTAATGGCCCCCCTTAATGCAGAGTGCTTAATGGCCCCCCTTAATGCAGAGTGCTTAATGGCCCCCCTTAATGCAGAGTGATTGGTGCCCCCCCCCCTTAATGCAGAGTGCTTAATGGCCCCCCTTAATGCAGAGTGCTTAATGGCCCCCCTTAATGCAGAGTGATTGGTGCCCCCCCCCTTAATGCAGAGTGATTGGTGCCCCCCCCCCTACACTACACTGCCCACTGCACTACACTACACTACACTGCCCACTGCACTACACTACACTACACTGCCCACTGCACTACACTGCCCACTGCACTACACTACACTGCCCAACCTACAATATTCCTATACTGAACTACACAGCGTGACCGAAACTGCTCTCCCCTAACTCACTCTGTGTGGCTGCTGACTTACCGGAGATCCAGGCTTGAGGAGGAGAAGAGACGTTCGCGGTTTACAGATGCGGAGGTGGGACTCCAGGAGCAGGATCTGAGACAGGCCAGGCCCCCCTGCTGCTGCACATGACCCTATTCGCCCAATAACAGGGCGCAGCCTGACCGGGGACATGGCGGCCTGGAGTGCGGAGACATAGCGGCTCGGGATGACACGGCGGCGTGGGATTTCGCCCCCCTAAATTTTGCACCGCACCCCCCCACGCTACGCCACTGATGGTAGGGCCGATCCTGGGCGCCCCCACCCAGGATCGGCCATGCAAAGCGGGGACAGTGTCTTCAGTCTGGGGACATCTGGTCACCCAAGTACAGGGGGCCGGATCAGATGACTTTGCGGGCCGCAGGTTCCCCACCCCTGCTGTAAACCCTACTGGGGAGAGTTTACCTCCTTCTTCTTTTTTTTTTCCCCACTGTGAAAACCTAAATAAAACCATGTTCTTAATTGAACCTTTTCCCATTCTAACTATAATAGTGTTTGAGCTGGAGTAGAGTTGGACTTTTTAGCTATTACGCAGTATGTGTTTCAATGCAGGTAAGATTTGTACAGCAAATTCTAAGCATAAAACAATCAAAACTAACTAAATTCCTAGCTCCCCATAACAAACCGGCAGTATTGGCACTTTGCGGATGATATGCGGACATAATGTAAGTCTATGGGGATTGCGGATGTCAGCGGATGACACCGCTGACATCCGATTTTCCTTCCTTTCCGTTTTTTGAACGGAGGAAAAATAGGGTTCTGTTCCGTTCCAAAAAACGGAACAGAACTGAAAGGAGGAAAATCGGATGTCAGCGGATGGTATTCCGCTGACATCCGCAATACCATAGACTTACATTATGTCCGCAAATCATCCGCAAAAAAATAGGATGATTTGCGGACACACGGAGCGGCCGTGTGAAAGAGCCCTGTGTCCGCAAATCATCCTATTTTTTTGCGGACATAGTGTAAGTCTATGGTATTGCGGATGTCAGCGTAATACCATCCGCTGACATCCGATTTTCCTCCTTTCAGTTCTGTTCTGTTTTTTTGCAACTTAACAGAACCCTATTTTTCCTCCGTTCAAAAAACGGAAAGGAAGGAAAATCGGATGTCAGCGGTGTCATCCGCTGACATCCGCAATCCCCATAGACTTGCATTATGTCCGCATATCATCCGCAAACGGATGGGATGATATGCGGACTTACGGAGCGGATGACACAAATGTCATCCGCTCCGTGAAAAAAAAAAAGTCCCGCAGCGGAGCTTTCACACGAAGCGGCCGTGTGAAAGAGCCCTTACAAACATCTTGTGATAAGAAGCGTATAAAGATGCAAATGGTAGGCTGTCAGCAGAGTAGGAGCCTTTCTAGTGTGACGGTTTATCTGCTTTAACATCTTCACCTCAACATCCGTGGTTTGCCTACCTGTTTCGGATCATCCATCCATAGTTTAACAAGCTGGTTTGACCCAGGTGCTATATGGCACTCTGAGTCCTACGGTTCTGGTGAGCTTAATATATCTCCACATCTTGTTGGTGTTGGAACCCAGTGAGCAATTGATTATCACCGCAGTGGACATTTATGTCACTTTACACTTGGGATTGTTGATTTCACATTCACCTCAACTCCTTTTGGATTTGTTATTTTGGGACTCCCTATTCATTATTTATTTTTTTATTTATATGTATATATGTTTTGATTAATCACTTTCATGTGTTCTTTATCATTTCAATACATGTATTGCTCACTAGCGCTGCACTTGTATAGATTATCTTGTTACCACAATCTTTTTGCCAGTTGTTTTGTGCAGCAGCTTTCGTATGGTTAGTGCAATAATTTCTTTTCTTTTTTATTTTCTTGTTCATGCTAAAGGCCAGGAAATAAAAACGACACAAATTTTAACAAGTTGCTTAGCAATGGTTATGGGGATGATTGGTTTCGTCATCACGATGATCAAGAGGCAAAGGCTACACCGAAGTCCAAGACATTCAAAAGTAAGTGTCCTAGAACTTAATTATGTCTAAACTGAAGAACAAAAAGTTCTAAAAGTTGAAAGCTTACCATTCCTTAGATGTTGGTGGCTACATTTGTTTTCCTTTTCAGGCTAAGTATATGTTTTGCAAGTACAGAATTGGCTTTCTCAGCTATCTTTTTGTGAAATAACACCACCTCCCTATGATACAGAGAGGGGGAGGTGCTTGCAGCTCAGGCCAGGAGAACAGCCTGAGGTAACGAGGCTGCTCCTCCATAGATAGTTCAGAAAGTGTTGTTCCCCCCCCCTAGGACAGGAAGTGTATTGCTTGCAGAATTACCAGGTGAAGTAATTCCAACTGATAACTTCTATCAGTGTTCACACTGGTGCGAATTGGATGAGGGTTTCCCTGCATTCAATTTGCATGTCAGGAGACTGTGACCGGTTCATACAGACCTGAGATGGCTACGGAGCCGTTTGCAGAAGGGTCCTGTGCGTCTTCTGGTCAGAATTCAGCCAAAAATTGGGACCCAAAACGGTGAAAAGGGAAGCACCAGACCCCTGTTGTGAGCCGCTCTGCACATAGTGTGAACCCAGCCTTAAGGCAACCAAGTAATAGATGGCTGAACACACTATTTATTTGTGGGGTTTACACTCCAACCCAGATCAGACTTCTAGCCTGTAGTCACTAGGATCGTAAACAAAAAGTCTGTGTGCTGGGTAAAGCCCCGTACCGATTGTTGGCCGTAAATATTCGGCCGGCGACCGATCGGCCGATTGTAGGCTTGTTAGTACGATGCTTCCGACAGCGCATTTTCGGCTGAACAGAATCTGTCGTGCAGGCATTAAAATTTTTGTTGGCCGTCACCAGAACGGCCGATTGTTCGCCAGTCAGTACAGATTTTGGCCGACAGACAGCAGATTTGCAAGACTGGGCATGCTCAGAAAAGAAAAAAGACAAGGAAAGTTAACCATCACATGACATCACTTCTGCAGTCGGCTGTTGTTGGCCGACAAAATTCGTGTGCAGTCTTTTGCAGTTTTCAACAGACACAACAGCCCTGGACAAAAGACGGCCGATCGTTCGGCCGACGATCAGTACGTGTGTACGGGGCTTAACTCAACACGTTTCAAACTTTTTATTCTTCCTAAGGGGTGAGGGTCCACTAGGATTCCTATACAGAAGTAATTGTAACAGCCCCATAGTGTTCATAAATACCAAAGGTCCTTTCATTGAATCCTAAGGAAAGCTTTTCTTTCCAATTAGCCAAACACATAGGCTCGTAAAGGACCACATGGGCCAGAACCATTCAACCTTGCATAGTGGTCACATCCCTTAGCTATCCAGCATAATACTAGTATTACTATTCAGTAAATTATGCTATGGCTTCTATAACCAACTTTATTATTAGAATTTTCTTTTTGTTTAAATTTAATTAAAGCTGAAAATCAGAGGATCCAAACAGAAAAAAAAAAATTTAGGGAAAATTTTCAAAAGTTTTTAGGCTTTAGGTTAGCTGGGAATAGCCCTACCTGAAAGGTCTGCATATTTAGGGCAAAGTGACAAACTCTTTAATGCCCATCCCTCAAACCAAGATCTACTTACATTCTTCTCCGATTAAGGCGACTTGTAGGAATAGGGCAGCCAATTATCAGGCCTGGGAAATGTCTTGAGAGGTAGGAGGTGACCCCCATCCCACACAGAGAGCTTATATAGGGTTAGAACTGTAGAGGAACACACCCCTGAGGAAGCACAGGGAAGGTGAGGAGGCTGTACTATAAAGAAACTCCAAGGTTTATTTACTAAAGCTAGAGTGGGGAAAATTAGTCACAGTTCTGCAGAGAAACCAATCAGCTTTTAACCTCAGCTTGTTTAATTAGGCCTTAGCAATAAAACCTGAAAGCTGATTGGTTTATCTACAGCAGTGGTCCTCAACCCTGGTCCTCAGGGCCCACTAACAGCCAGGTTTGCAGGATAACTGAAATACATCCCAGGTGATATAATTTGTTGCTCAGTGATTGCAGTATTCTAGTCTGCATCTCCCCAAGGTAATACTTAAAATCTGGCCTGTTAGTGGGCCCCGAGGACCGGAGTTGAGGACCACTACTCTACAGCATTGTGACTAATGTTGCCCTCTCAGTAAACCCCTCTGTCACTGTCTCTTTTAATATAACAAACAACATTTTTAAATATATAAATCCGATTAATTACTTTCATTTTATAATCCATTTATTTCTTTTGATATTTTGTGTTTTTCAGATTTTGGCTGAAAGAATGTATGAAGAATCGACAACATTCCTGTTTTTCATAGTTTGCCTACTGCATTGCTACAAAAGCACAAATAATCGCATATTTGGAACATTTCTTAATAGTTAATCTGGAAGCACTAGATTTATTTCTCTTTTAGCCAGTTCAGTAGGAAATGAAAAAAGTTTTGATCGACAGTTAGACTGCTCTATCAACAGTGATCTGATGTATTAACAGCATGTTACTTTAAAAACTGGTACACCAGCTAATTATCATTCATCCTCATCATTATTGACAGATCTGGTTAGTTAACCATAATACAGGATACTGCCACTGTATATTTTGAAGCTGAACTCCAGGCAAATATATAAAAGTCACTATTTAATCCAGTTACAAATTTATTAAAATAATGAGGTGTATTTTCACATAGAATCAGTATATTGCCTAAATGAATCTTCTTTATTACAGATACTTATATAGCACTGTCAATTTATACAGCACTTTACATATATAGTGTACATTCACATCAGTCCCTGTCTTCATGGAGCTTACAATCTAAGGTCCCTAATTCCCATTCATACATATACTAGGGCAAGTTTGGACACAAGCCAGTAAGCCTACCAGCATGTTTTTTGAGTATGGGAGGAAACCCACACAGGTACAGGGAAAATATGCAAACTTCATGCAGGTAGTGCTGTGATTGGGATTCAAACGAATGACCCGAGTACTGCTAGGCAAAATTACTAACCACTTAGCCACTGTGCTACCCAGACTTGATATCTGTCTGTAATTCCCTGTGCATTATGACTCGCCACAGACATTACAATCTGTTTGTACAATCTCCTTTACATATGCCAGCACATTTGTAATGGGAGGGCCTGCCTGGATACAAATTGTTTAAATAGTTTAGGAAGTTAATAAAGGAAAAGAAAAGTTTTGGTAGATCTAAAGTAGATTGTATAGTCTGGTTTTAACGTCTATGTTGAGCCTATTATTGAGCACTTCCCGCCTATCAGGTATTTATTGCTGTACGAAATGCTGCCAGTCTAACGCTGGCTGAGCTGAGAGCAGCGGAGGGAATCAATATTTTTTTACTAATGTACTGTTTTATTGGCCAATCACAGTCTAGATTTGATCCTGGGCCAGGCTGCGTTGCTTACATGGGAGGACAGGCCATGGTTATGCTGTCTGGCATAGACTGCTAATTGCCTAGATCAAAAACTGATTATCCTAATTCAAATTAGTTTGCAGGTAAAGCAGTTCACATATATGTATTTGAGCTGTGTATTTTGCCGTGTATCTGGCCTGGAGTTTAGCTTTAGGGAATTTTGTGACATCAGGTATAGGGCTAGATGACTCACAAAAGATCAAGTGTATATATCCAAGAGATTCTAGTTTGGCTGCTTTACATCACAAGACCTGTGTGGTTACGTTACTATTTATGTGAATAATAGATATAGAAAAAAAAAAAAATACTTCCTGTGTTTTGCTTCTAATGTTCTTGCCAGACTAGCAATACTATTATTAGTGGCACCTTGCCAGCCACGGGGATGATGCATTAATATGGTGTTGCTTCCTTCTTGGCCCAAAAGCTTTAGGACCTTGCTTTCCACTGAAAGAATAGCATGAGTAGAAGCAGGTAAGTGGTTTCTTTGTTCTCCTAGTGATCTTGTTGCTGGCATGTTACTGTCAGCAACAGGATCAAAAGTTTGACATAGGCCTAAATGCAACTGTTATACAGTACGGTATTTAAATATCATAAAATGCAGCGCCAATAACTCAGTGAAAAATTAGTGCATGATAAATAACCAAAATATATTCTGGGGCATTAAATTAGTAAATCATCTCACAATAATGTTAATAACCAATCACTATAATTTAGTGCGTTTTTAATTTAAAAATAATCTCACAATAGTAAATATATCTGTACAGATGAAATTCATATAATTGTGTCATTGAAATTGATCATGTGCATAATAAATTAATCAAAAAATAAAGTCCCTAAAAATGTGCATAAAAAAAAATGTGCCAAGAAGCATAAATCTTGAACGAAATCCCACCGGGCCCTGCCAATAAAACATAATTGTGCTGGTGCATCAATCCACATGAAAAGGTGACAAAGTGCACTCAAATCTGTGCTCACATGCTTCTCACCTTAATGTTTGACTCATATATTCCAATGATGTGGGATGCATGCCGCCCCTGCTGACTAATTCATTGGTTGACGTAACGCGTACGGAGGTAGAGCCTGCGCACGGACGCCACATCCTGATCAGCCTACAGAAGTCCATGAGAGGAGTCTGTTTAAGCCCGCACTGCTGAAGTACCGTGTATGTGAGTGTCATTTCATGCACTATATGTTCAATAAACTATTATACTGCGAGCACTAGAGGTATCTGCCCCTTTTTTTTTTTTTTCTCTCCATATTCTCGGATACATAATGGGCAATTATATCCTGGAGGAAAGGAGAGGAGTGGCGATTGATCTAATTAACACCTCCTAGATGTAAAGTGTGTGTTGACTTATTGGAATATATGAGTCAAATATTAAGGTGAGCTGTGTGTGAGCACAGATTGGAGTGCACTTTGTCACCTTTTTCATGTGGGTTGATGCACCAGCACAATTCTTGTTTATTGGCACGGCACGGTGGGATTTCGTTCAAGATATATGCTTCTTGGCACTTATTTTTATGGACTTTATTTTTTGATTAATTATGTACATGATCAATTTTAATGACACAATTATATGATTTTTATCTATACAGATATTCAGTATTGTGAGATTTATTTAATGCACTAAATTATATGGATTGGTTATTAACATTATTGTGAGATTATTTACTCATTTAATGCACCAGAATATATTTTGGTTATTTATTACTTATCATACGCTCATTTTTCACTGAGTTATTGGTGCTGCATTTTATGATATTTAATTGGATTTCTGTGTTCGGTGAAAAACAATTTAGGTAAGCTGCCATTGCATTTATACAGTGTAGCTTGGGGTTGCACCGATTTAGTTATATATTTTTTTCACTTATACAGTACGGTATGTTGTTACAAAAGCTGAAGAAAACACAAGTCCATCTAGTTCAACCAATAGAAGAAAACACAAAAATAGAAAACCTTCATATACATAATCCTACACTCAGTCAGGGCTGTCTCTAATATTGATTGGACCCTGGGTAAACCTTTTCTTGACCCCCCCCACTCCTGAGACATATAATAATTAGCCTGAAATCAGTTTACTGCAGCAGATCAGGCAGCGATTGCGATTGGTTGCTAGAGGTTGCAGCATATCATTGCCGCACACTGGTTGCTAGAGATTACTGCACATCATTTCTGCTTCTGGAGTGGGTACTAGAGGTTACTGCACATCATTACTGCTTACTGATTGGTTGCTAGAGATTACTACACATCCTTGCCGCTCACTGATTGGTTTCTAGAGGTTACTGCACATCATTACCTCTGCATGAAATTGTAGGTTTGATGTGGGATTGTGGCTAAACTGCACTAACAGTGAGGCATCGTTATATACCAGGATTGCAGGGGTGAGGGTGTGCACTGTGCACGGAGTGCAGGGTTGAGGGGTGTGCTATGTACCCCCCAGTACAAAGGTTTTCTCCCGTCCCAAATCCTCTCCCTACATTTGGAAAACTTCACAGTTTTGCTACAAAACAGCAACTACAGCTTACAACTTACAGAGGACATCCATGCAGGCTCCTGGCTTCACAAAGAGTTCAGCTTGTGTCTGTGTAGTTCCCCCCCCCCCATCTCTGTTGTCTGCTCTTCCTCTATTCTCAGCGCTTCTGTATTTGCAACCGACAGTAGTGACCAACCAGCGGGGGTGGCGGAACTGCGGCTGAGAGAAAGACCTGGCTGGCAGCAGCGCAAGCTCAAGGGGCAGCTGCTTTGGGCCCCAGAGCAATGATTGGGCTCAAGGCCCTTTTTCCCCCCATGTTAAAGACGGCCCTGCTCACAGTTGATCCAGAGGAATGCAAAAAAAAATCAAAACAAGCATGGTCCAGTTTGCTCCATCGGAGGAAAATAAAATCCTTACTGTTTCCCTGGGAGTTAATCAGATATTCCCTGGATCAACAATCCTTAGGTTATTATCTATAAATAATGTTGTTACTACCATTCTGCTGGAGTGATCCTGGTCTTAAAAACTAGCCATACATGATTTGAAATTCGATTAGTTTACTAGGGACTAATGAATTTCGATTCATGTATGGGCAGGCTGATTGTACCTAAGTCAATCCATTGATCGCCTTGGGTATAACCGACCTGTTGGATTTTTCTGCTATAGGTGCTAGCATTAATCATTGTATTCTGCCCCCCAGTAGAATACAATCGCACTGCAGGAGGTACTCCCCCATCAACACTAACTGTGTTGATAAGGAATTCATGCAATTTTCTTTCCTTTCACCTGTAGAAGGAAAGAAAATCGATTCATCTATGGCTTGCTAAAGTCACAGCACAGAACTAATGCAAAGATTTTTCACTCTCATAGAAATAAGTGCTACCAGGCATATAGCATGTTAAAGTCTCCACATATATGATGAACGAGAAATACTACCACTTTTCAAATCCTCCCCATGCTTTTTTGCAAGATTTTTCCCAAAACTTTAGTGAAACATACTCTAGCCATCCACACAATGTCAGATCCTTTATCACAAGTAATAACTCAAATCTATTTAAAGATCACAAAGTTGGGCTTCAATGGATTAGTATTTTTTCACTAAATCCCACAGAATGGATTGAGACCTGGAGACCAAACCTCAGAATCACTGTTGTGTTCCTCAAACCATTCTTGGACCATTTTTGCAGTGGCAGGTCTCATTATTCTGTTGAAATAGGCCACTGCCATCAGGGAATGCCATTTCTATGAAGGGGTGTACTTGGACAGCAACAATGTTTTGGGTTGGTGCTATATGTCAAAGTAACATCCCAATGAATGGCAGGACCAAGGTTTCGCAGCAGAAGATTGCCCAAAGCATCACCCTACCTCTGCCACTTTGCCTTCTTCCCATACAGCATCCTGGTGCCACCTCTTTCCCAGGTACACTAAGTGATGCACACACCTACCCAGCCATCCACATGATGTAAAAGAAAATGTGATTCTTTGGACCAGGCCTCCTTCCTTCATTGCACTGTGGTCCAGTTCTGATGCTCACGTGTCCATTGTAGGCACTTTTGGCTGTGGGCACAGGTCAGCATGGGGACCCTAACAAGGCTGCAGCTAAGGAGCCCCATAGAAAACAAACTGCGATGCTCATTGTTTCAACTTTAACACAACTTAACGGACAACATGTTTACTTGCTGCCTAATATATACCACTAATTTTCAGGCACCATTGTAATGAGACAATCAATGTTATTCATTTAACCTGTTAGTGGTCATAAAGTTATGACTGATCAGTGTATGTACCTCTGAAATGTGCTTATTTTAAAACCTTCTAATAGCTGAGGTGAGAACTGTCCAATTCCATTGACCAGTCGCCATGATGGAAAGCCTTACTGGCCAGTAGGAAGATGGGGGAGGTGGAAAGGAGCACTGTTAGGTAGTGGCAAAATAAGCTTAACAAAAACATATCAGGAGTCAAGGCCCTTAAGAGTGCACCCAAAGAAAGTTTCTGCACTTTACTCTTTGTTCTGGGCATTTATCCCTGAGTGCATAGGTTCTTAAATTCAAGTACCGCCCAGTACAAAGTTTAGCGTCGTCCCCACAAGGCCTTCCTATGACTTTGACAGGTTGTCAGCAGCAGTGTTGGAAGTGGGGCAAGCTAAAACTGAGAGAGGGACGCACAGCAGCCCTGTGTGAAAGGGAGCTAAAGTGAACAGAAATCACCTTGGACAGTGGTCACAGAAACAAGTGTCCCTATTAGAAGATTTCATCTTACTTTTTGTTCTGGTGATCAAAAAATTTTGAATTTCATGTGACTTTTTGCTCAATTACACTGCTCTCTAGAAGGTGGGAATGTTACGAACTTGGACACAAACTGTAATAAAAACCTAATGGAGGCACTAACTTTTCTATTACTTGAATTTGAAAACAAACATTTGGTTCTAAATGCTGATTAAGCTCAAATTATTGCACACTGTAGTACTGAAGCCTGTATCTTTACCATTTATAAAACAGAGTGCATTTAGCTGCAAAATGTTGCTTTCATGCATTAGAAAATGATTTACCTGAAGGGCAAATAAATACCAAGGGTACGAAATATAATAACAGTAATGTGTATGTGAATGGTGTTTCTTACGTTCTGGTATGCAACGCTTGAGAAAAAAAACAAAAGAGCAGCAGTTCTATGGCTGAAAACATGTTTGGGAGAATGGTCAGTTTTGATCAAGCTAACACTGGTTCATAACTGCTTATTTAACCACTCTTTACAAATGAGGAATACAAATGCCTATATTTAAATGCAAACAGGTTTACCCTTAAAGAGAATGAGCTACAGCGGCAAAGATTGATTGAAACTGGAAAAAAATAGTCTTTTTAATCTTGATTTCTTTTTCAATAGGAGCATGGTAGGTGGGGGGGGATAGGTGTATGTGGTTTGAGTCCATGAATTCATCCTATCACATATAAACAATTGCAGCTGCTAGAGCAGTAGTGTTGGGAATGTTTGTCTCTTTTTCTATTCACTACTGCTAGCAAGATAATGAGCCATGTAATAAGGCAGACATCATCTTAGGATGGTTTCATAAATATAGCAGCAACATCAAAGTATTCCAATGCAGTCTTCAAGTCTACAAGCACAACTTTAGACAGTTTTTGAGGAAGAGCTAGAACTTGTAATTTTTTTTTTTTTTGTCTTTTTAGGAACTTTTAGGGAAAATCTCTCTAACAGAGACACACGTGGCAATTAAGGGTTTTGGAGTTTAGAAGAGCTAGAACCTTTATTAGGTATTCATTTTATTACTGAAACACCACACCATAGAGCTCACCCCTTCATGAGGGCTGGAATCAAGAGGTGATGGATACTAGACAGAGTACATAATTTGTATTTTGTTGAACAAATTGTTGAGCAGAGTTTGTCAACAGCTGGTTTAAGGTTGTTATTGCTCTCCTGAATAGAGACCCTAATTCCTGTATCATTGTGTTTGGTTGTGACATGTTTCCCTGTAAAAGGAGTGAATGGAAATGTAGTAAGAAAGAGACAGCTATAAGGACAGAGGTGCTCTCACTGAAATCATTAGGTAGATTAGACGCCACACATGGTGCTAGCCTCGGCTCACTTCCGTGGGATACATGTATCAAAAAGAAATGACTGCACACCATGATGATACAAGTCCATGTATTGCAACATCCCAGTAGCTATAAGGGCCACATTCCTGACAAAGGGTTCCTGTGTGGCTCTGAAATATTACACAGTTTTTTTTGTAATGTGATCTTTCTGCAATAAAGCTTTGGACCTAATTTGAAGGTTGCTGCTCTGAAGAATGTCCAAGGACAAGGGATTGGGATTTTGTACAACGCTGTCCCTGGAAAGTATGCTACATCTGGCAGTCTCTTCCCTGCTATGCCCCAGGGTGTGCTGACAGGGCCGATCCTAGGGTAACAGACGCCTGGGTGCAGAAATATTTATGGCGCCCCCGTGTGGGCGTGGTCATCTTACTAACTCCTCCCCTTTCCTAATGGGACATGGAGGGGGGTCTTTCCAAGGAACACAGAGAGGGCCTATGTTAGAGAGTCTGTTAGAAAGAGCCTCCACCAGGCCCCATTAGAAACTACAATGGGGTTGTATCATGGGACCTGGAGGAGGATCTCTCTAACAGAGGTCATCTCTGTGTGCATTTTAAAGTCTATGTTAGAAAGACCCCCCACCAGGCCCCATTAGAGACTACAACGGAGTCTAATGGGACCTGGAGGGGGGTTTATCTTACAGAGGCCCTCTCTGTGCCTATTGGAGAGTCTCTGATAGAAAGAGTCCCCTCCAGCCCCCATGAGAGACTACATTAGAGTGTCACCGAACAATAGAAAAATAAACAATATTATATTAATTAATAGCACTTTGATGCCCAGGCCCAAGACTAGAAGACTTCACTTACCTTAAATAATGGGTACTGGGGCTGGCTGCTGGTCCTGGGGCCTGGCTTCTGGGGCTTTGCTGCTGGTCCTTAGGTCTGGCTGCTGGGGCTGGCCTGCTGGTCTTGGGGTCTGGCTGCTGGTCCTCCTGATTCCTGGTTGCTGGTCCTGTATTCCGGCTGCTGGTCCTGGGGTCTGGCTTCTGGTCCTGATTCTTGGCTGCTGGTCCTGATTCTTGGCTGCCTGTCCTGATTCCTTGCTCCTCTGTGGTGTGCTGGTCTCTGTGATGCTGGGCTCTGGGGTGTGCTGGGCTCTGGGGTGTAAAGCTCTTGTGTGATATCTCAGCGGGGCTGCGGCTGTCACTGTGAGAACGGCTCCTCCATAGTCCTGGCTCACAGACGGAGTGATATCACTAAGCCTCCATACAGGGCTGCCGCTAGAAATCCCAGGGCCCCATACAGCCTATTTGACAGGGCCCCCCCCCCACTTCCGGCGAAAATATCAAAATGATTACCCCCCCAATCTCTCTTCCTAGCACAAATCCCTCCCAATCACCCTTCCCAGCACAACCCCCTGAATCCCTCCACAAATTCACAACCCCATCCCCCCAGCACAAATTCCCCCCTCCTAGCACAAATGCCCAAGCCCCGCTCCTAGCACAAACTTTCCCCCCAATCCCCCCTTCTGGCTCAAATCCCCCAAACCCTCCTACAAGCACATACCCCCCCCCATTCCTCCTTCTATTAAATGCCCTGTCCCCCAAATCCCCATTACACTTTTACACTTTCTAGCAACGAGAGTTGCCAATCCCTCAAACATCCCAGGCATAAATTATTTTCCCATTATTATTTCTGTAAGCCCCCCAAACCGACAGGGAGAAACCACTACTAAGCCAGGAGGGGGTGCACTGTGTTGTGCTTTCCCCTCCTGTCTGAACAACACACAGCATAAGAGACAGGATCGCTCTTACATTGCATCGGACTGTACACTCACACACACCGTTTGATTACCCCCCCACCCACATTTCCTGCTGTCGGGAGATGAGCAGCCTGTGGAGAAGGTAGGGGGTGGTAATCAAACTGTGTGTGTACAGTGCGATGCAATGTAAGAGCGATCCTGTCTCTTATGCTGCATGGACGAGTGTTGTGCAGACAGGAGAGGAGAGCCCACAGAGCACCACACAGCGTACCTCCTCCCACGTCTTACCTCTCCACGACTCCACCACTTCTCCAGACTGCCGCCCCCGTGTCCCAGCTCTGAGGGTGGGGGGGGACAAACAGCTGAAAGCCGGCAAGAGGGGGGAAAACCCGGCTTTCAGCTGGTGGAGGAAGAGGCAGACAGTGCATCGCTCTGTCATTGATCCCTCTCCCCACCAATCCTCCTGCTGCCCGGGCCCCATACAGGAGTACTGGCTGTAACCCCTGATGGCGGCCCTGCCTCCATATACATGAGTTCTTTAGAGCCCATTCATATGTGGTGCAGACGTGTAACCTGTGCAGGGCGCTCTGTTATCAGCACAGGGATGTACGGGCGCTGTGTGCGTCCCTGTGCCAGCGTCCCATTCATTTCTATTGGCACCTGCATCTGTGTGTCATAGAATACAGAGACTGTGTCCATGCAGACTCATGTCCCAGTAGAAATGAATGAGGTGCTGGCACTGGGATGTGTACACCTATGTAGCCCCCGTGTTGATAAAAGACAGCCCAGCATGGGAGACACATTGTTTGCACCCCTTGTTAATAGGTGCTTACTAAAAATAGAACAGTTGTCTGCACAGCCATATCAGGGACTAAAAAGCCTGAACTTTTTACCTGTTAGCTGAGTAGATCGTACTAGACTCAGCAGCACAGAGACAGGAGGATAAAGAGCACCATTCAACTTTGCTGTACAGCTAGAGGAGGGGGTCAGAGGAAAGGGCACAGGAGGAGGAGGGGGGGGTCACTACAGAGGAGGGATGAGCTCTGAGATCGTCCAGAGCAGGGAGAGATAAAAACAGAAGGCTGGGGGGGGAGGGTGCTGATGTCCCACGGACATCAGGAAGCTGTGGGAGAAATCAGGAGTGATGAAAAGGATTAGATAGGGGAGGGGAAGCCGCTGTTCAGAAGCAGGAAAGTTATACAGTGTGCATCTATTCTGGAGTCATCAGGAAGCACTGATAGTCGGAGCTTTCCATCCTCACCTGCCCCGCCTCCTCCACTCTGTCACTTGGGGAATAGTACAGCGCGCTGTGCAGGCAGGGGGTGGGTGATACCATCTACTCTACATGTAGGTACATAGCTGCTCTCTGTGTCTTACATTCGGCAGCATATTCTGTGCAGGGTTGTACCCATCAAACTGCGCCCTCTTCCCATACTGGTCCTGCTCAGTACTATGTGGAGCAGCGGCGATTCAATGAGAGGCAGAGTGGTGTCATCCTCCCCCCGTGGACACCCTGGTGCGGTCCGCCCCGCCCCTCTCCTCAGCTCACAACTGCAATGTATATAGCAGCTCCGAGGCTGCAGTGAGAGACTTGCGGCCAGGAGAGGATAGTGCGCCCCCCACCAGGCGGCGCCTGGGCGCACTGCACCCGCAGCGCCCGCCTGGGATCGGCCCTGTGTGCTGAGGTAGTTGCACTGTCCTTTGCTCTCTGTTGCACTGGGCAACACTTCTGTTCAGTCCTCCAACTGTCCACATCTTCCCATACCAGCCCAGATGTCTTCTGCACAGAACCCATAGGTAATGGAGATTTCTATCTTGGGCTTCCTCTCCTTTTCCTTCAGCTCCCATCCTGGAGGCAGGTCCCCTCCCAGGCCACATGACAGCAACCTCAGCACTCCCTCTTCCATCCGACTCCCCTGCTGCTCAGGTTCCATTATATTTAAGGGCGTATCATGCCACCCTGCTGGTTGGCCAGATTCTCTTGAGTATGCAGGGCCTCCTACCCTCGCCCACTAACATCCAGAAGCTTCTCCAAGCTTCTGGAACCAGAGGGAGGTATCAGAGACCTGCCCTCCAGTCTGACCTAGAGTAAGCCAAGCCAATTACAGACTCACACAGCTACCATGAGTCAAAAAAATAAAATCACCTACACTAGTTGCACATTAGAGGGTGCTACATAACTATATATATTCGGGTATATGTACACAATTCCACCAGGACTCCTACCTAGTGCTTTGCTGATCATACTTGTTTGTACGTTAGATGTATGTACTATTATTAATCTTTTCTTATATAAAGCTTGTATTACTTCCATACTGCATCAACCTTATACAGCTATGATTAATGTTATAACCTGGGTGCAGTAGTTCCTCTGTTCCCCTGTCCTGGGTGGAGGCACTGCAAACTTCATTATTAAACACACTATTCCTCTTAGCAAAGATTCTGGATAACTCATTTATCCACAGGTTTAGCCTAATATTCTGTTTGGGGGAAGATCATTTGTCATAACAACAACCCCCCCCCCCCTAAAGAGGGCTAAACCCATCATCGCAGGCAGCTATATTGAAAGCTCAGTGTGTGCTTGCGACAGCAAATTACAGATCATCACATGCTCACTGCTTTCAGATTCCATCCTAACAAGTACACGATAATCCTGTACACTGTCATGCAGAACAAACAGAGAGGAGATGCTTGTGTTTTTTTGCATAAGAACTGTATATGTTCATCAATTTTGACAGGTAATTGTGAGCACAGATACAAGTATTTCAATATGAAGCTGTGTTTGCTTCATCCAACTTCATGCCTGTGCTTTGCTTATTGCTATTTTACGCTGCTGCTTTGCTTGTTTCCCACTGATAAACAATACTCTGTGTAAAAAAAAACAGAATGTCACATATGGTTGGTGATTGTGGACCCTCCCTGCAACATCCACGCTGGATGGTGGTGGGCTCCGAGAGCAGGCTACAGATGATCAATGTACAGGGAAGGAGAGGAGACTAGGATCTCGGACAGCATGGAATGCTGAATTCATATTAATGGCAGTAGTATAGTGTAGCACTGAATAGCTGGCATTACAGGCAGGCAGGACTACTACTAATGCAAAGAGTATACAAGTACACAGTACATACAGCACTCCTAGGAGAAGTGCAAAGTCCCTTGGTCCATTGCAACTTTCATCTGTATCTGTAGACCATCAACAGGGTGGAGGAATGGATGAGGCAACTGGATGGATGGATGGATGAAAAGGAGAAGGGACCAAGATGGGAACCTCTGCAGCTCCTGCTGAAGATCTGGGTAGGATCACCTCAATGTGGAAGAAAATGAATAGCAGGGCGTTGAGGTCAGTATCAAATAAAAAACACTTTATTAAAATAAGCAGCATACTTACAGCATGGATTCTCACTCACTCACAGCATGGATAGGGAACACCTGGGACCAAGCAGCTGCAATCAGTGTGAGGCTGTAGGCCTCACTGGGTAAATAAAGACCAAGGATGACTGGGAGTCAGCCAGCCCAAAGTATGGCTATTAGCAGCCGCGTTCCAGGCTGCACAGGAGGATGACAACTGTCAAAATGCCTAAAGGGATGACGGGAGAGGGGGTGTGCATAATGCGTTTCCAGGGACTTGCCCTCTTCTTTAAATGCACCCGTCATCCACCAGGCATTTTGACAGCTGTCATCCTCGGTCTCTGTTTACCCAGTGATGCCTACAGCCTCACACTGATTACAACTGCTTGGTCCCAGGTGTTCCCTGTCCATGCGGTTTCCTGCTAACTTCTATGTAAGTGTGCTGCTTATTTTAATAAAGTGTTTTTAATTTGATACTGATCTCAATGCCCTGTTATTTGTTTTCTTCCACATTGAGGACTGCTACAAATAAACCTTTACAACACAGGGGTGTTGGGCTCACAAAGAGACAGGAGTACAGGGTAACAGTGTGTACAAGGAACATAAAGGTGTATAGGTGTTTCAGAAAATGCAGCTACACAAGATACAGTAGGAGTTCACAAGGAGTCAAGGATGTGAAACCAAGAGAAGGTGAGAAAAGAAAAATAAGCTTTAATATTCATCTATGGATAGGATTCTTAACCACTTTAGCCCTGGAAGGATTTGCCCCCTTTCTGACCAGGCCCTATTTTGCAATTCAGGACTGCGTTACTTTAACGGACAAATGCGCGGTCGTGCGATGCTGTACCAAAATAAATTTACGTCCTTTTTTTCCCACAAATAGAGCTTTCAATTCATAAGCTGTCGTCTTCTATACTAGCGGTTGATCTGAGATCATGCCTGATTATTTTGTTAGTATGTTTTATGGACTCCCCCAGTGATCCCGCTGCGTTCCCTTTACTTAAAATCATTGTATCACTGTATTTTTGCCTTCACTAACCTCTGTACCAGAGTGCAATTATGGCCTATATGATAAATGCCAATATTGACCAGGAAATCCAGTCGGCCTTCTCCAGAGAACAACACATGGGGACCCAGAAAGGGATTTCCTTAAAAAAAAATTAAAAAAAAACATAAAAAGTTAACTATAATGTTTCTAAATATGAAATGGGATATTTCCTCAATAATCTCACATATATCTAATGGGGTAATACCCATGGGGGTAAGAGAAAAAGACATTCCAGCTGAGTATCTTCCCACCCCAAGATTTCTGGAAGAATGAAAGAGCGAATGTGTAGAGCAGGACGTTAAGTTAATGCGTCTGATAGTAGACGAGGAGATATCACAACTGCACGAAATTCATAAAGAACTAGACAAAAGTGCCAAACAGAGCCCTTTAGGGAAGATAAGGAATGTGAGAAATAAGCAAGAAAAATTTAGACAAAATCTCCTTGACTGGGAAAAGGGTGACCCGACTAAGGAAAGAGGGAGGAATAGATCCAGACGTTTCCGCTCTAGACAATGTACCCCTAATAGACAAACTCAATCCTCCTCCAACCGCGATATTGACAGTACTGATAAATCTATCTCTTTTTTTAGAGGAAGTAGAACAAAGAGGCAGGATTGGATCCCAGAAATATAATTACCAAAACAATCTATAATAAAAGAAGGAGCAAAGGCCACCACAGATGAAAAAGGAAAAGCAATAGAGCTAACCAAGGGTCAAAGGAGTGGGAAATTAAGGAACCCGAAAAAAAAGTATGGGGATGCACAACCTGATAGCACAGGACATGAAGGTGGTTAATCTGTCAAATTTTCATCTCTAAAGACCTCAACATGTTCTATTTAAGATATTGCACCAAAGGTGAGAGTCCAATACAGACCCCTCTATAGATGCCACATTAGATGATGGTGAGAGGGAGGCTATTGACAACTTAATTTCTCTGAAAATTTAGACATTGACCCAGAACCTGAATCTACCCAACCAATTAGGTGGAGTTCAAATTTACGTATTCGATCCACTCAAATGCCAGAAGTCTACAAAGAAACTACTGTATAGCACATGGTTACATTCATTGAACTTTTGTCAGGTAACAGTGACATAGGAACCTCCTGTATAAACCTGTTGTTCCATCTGACACCCAGTCATATTCCAACACTCTGACAACTGAGAGTCGTGAACCAGCACTAAATGTGATCTCTGAGATGTACTTTGAGCTTCATCTAATTATTTAGATTAGAAATGATGTTGTGCTTACTACAGGAATACTGTCGTTCTAGCCCTCCATCTGCTGAGAGTGACTGTGTGTATGGATGATTGCATTTGCAGCTGTAACCCCCAGTCCTAGACAACTTTGTCTTTTATTTTAATATAGATGTGCTGAAGGCCACTATATTGGTGCTTTTTGTTTGCGATGAAATATTTTTTCAATAAAGCTGTTTTTTACTTCAACTGTAGTGTTCTATCTATGTGACTTTCTTGGTAGACAGCTGTCTTTCTTATTTTATGCCTGTTTTGGTCACGTGGACTGCACCGTTTAACTGACTGAACTCTCCGTCCGCTGATGAGTGGTTGATACAACTGCGACAGCTTTTAGCTCATAACCTGTCGTCTGCTATACTAGCGGTTGATCCAAGATCATGCCTGATCTTGGCCACCCATGCCGGTCCTGCAGAGCCCTGTGCTGTGAACGGCGGGAATGATGTAATCACAGCTTCAGCCAGTGACAGAGCTGGAGTCCGCGAACCCTGAAACAAGATGGGTGAAGATGGAAGCAGCTTCTGTGATGTCATTTTCACATAATGTGCTAGTATGCATTGCATACTTTTTTTGTTACTCTGAAGGAACGGCCATTATGGCTTTACCTTGCAGGCAAGAAAAAAAACACAACGTCCAACGGTTTACAACCGCTATAACCTTAACAGCTGGGAAAATGTGGATTAACCTTCTGCAGTTACTTGTACTGGCACCCAGTGTTGAACATTTCAATCAGGTACACTGAAAATGTCATGTATATTGCTGCAGTGTTTTTTGGAGGCCATTCTGTCACACACCTAGAGGGCTGTAGGTTTGGGGCAGAAACAGTAAAACAATTTTAACCACTTCCCGCCCGTCATATAGCAAAATGATGGCCGGAAAGTGGTTACGTTATCCTGACTGGGCGTCATATGAAGTCCAGCAGAATAAGCCGCTCGTGTGCTCCAGCGGGATCGCGCAGAGCGACGATCAGTGGTGCAGTGGTCACTCTGACACACCGCATCTCCGATCCCGTTAAAGAGCCTATGACATAGGCTCTTTACCATGTGATCAGCTGTGTCCAATCACAGCTGCTCACATAGTAAATAGGAAGTGCCGTTGATCAGGTTTCCTGTATATTAGGGGTACGTTGTCTACGTTGCCGATCGGCAGCTCTCCTGAAAGGGGGGGGGGGTCTGTGCTGGTAATCAGAGCATTGATTACCAGTGCAGACTCTTCGGGGATGCCACTAGAGCCACCAAGGATTGCCCACCCATGCCACCAGGGATGCCAATCAGTGCTCAGGGAGCCTGTCAGTGCCCTCCTCATCAGTGCTGCCCACCAGTGCCCATCATTGCTCATCAGTGCTGCCTATCAGTGCCCATCAGTGCCGCCTATGAGTGCCCATCAATGTTGCATATCAGTGCTACCTATCAGTGCCACATTAATGCCCATCAGTGCTGCATATCAGTGCCAACTATCAGTTCCCATCAGTGCTGCATATTAGTGCCTCATCATCAGTGCCACCCCATCAGTGCCTCCTCATCAGTGTCTGTCAGTGCGGCCTCATCATTGCTCATCAGTGCAGGAAAAAACGTATTTATTTACAAAATTTTAAAACATAAACAAAAAAAATGTTTTTTTAAAACTTTTCGGTCCTTTTTTATTTGTTTAGCAAAAAAGAAAAAACCTTGAGGTGATCAAATACCACCAAAAGAAAGCTCTATTTGTGGGGAAAAAAATAACATAAATTTGGTTTAGGTACAGTGTTGCATGACCGCGCAATTGTCATTCAAAATGCAACAGTGCTAAAATCTGAAAATTGGCCTGGGCAGGAATGGGATGAAAGTGCCCTGTATTGAAGTGGTTAAGCAAAACACAAACATTTACAATTTTGAAGCAGATCTCTGCCATCCAAATTGAAGATCAAAACTGGCAAACTGATTTCCTCATTTGTCCTGGGAAAATTGTATTTAGGCAAATTGGCTAGCAAGAACAAAAATATGTGCAGGTCCAGTGGGGTGGGGAAGCAACATTCAGGGCAACTTTCAACTGTAACAGGGGTGGAGCAGTAGTCTAAAGACCTGGAGATACTGACAGCATCTGCCACGAGGAGTGGTATGTGGCCTGGCTGTTCTAAGCCCAATGGGGAGGTTTCCTAAGAGAGGATGGTGTAGTCCCTGCACTTTCCCTACTCCTCCGGAACCTTTCTCTGACTCTAAGTACTGTCCCTGACAGCCGGGTGTCCAGTCCCTATGCTATTCACTCGCAAAATGGGTGCCAAGCCAGGGTCCTAAATATGCTCAACCCTCACCCAAGATGGGTGCTAAAGTCACATGGGGCGTCAGCATTCAATCAGATAGCTGTCTCCCTGTAACTGAGGAAATCATAGAGGAACCAAGTTCCTCTCAACATCGTCCCCATCTGCATTGCCGCTGCGGTTGAGCACCACCTGCAGTGGAGAACTTAGACTGCACCTTCCTACACACCAGAGTGTTTTTGCACAAGTCCACAGATCTACCAAACACACAGGGGGAGGAATAAAGTAAAAAGGTTGTTGCAGGGAGTGTATTGCCACTTTAATCAGCGTTTCTTCCATAAACACCTCCAGTTCACCACAAATACATGCACAAATCCCAGTGGAAATTAACTCACTAGATTGAAACAACCAGTTAAATCAATAAATTGATCTTAAAGCTTGTTTTATTACAAACTCATTTGTCTTTTATGACGGATGATGGCCACCAACAACTTTCAAGGATGACATAAGAAACAAAAAAGATGACCCCTCATAGTGTAACCAAATTTATTAAAGATTTATTTATTATTTATTAATTAAGAAAAAAAATTGCAATCTCAGCACAGGGTAAAATGGCTGCAGGTATTTGGTCCGGAGGAGCTCACAGAGCTGCCCTAGAGCTTCTGCCCTTACTGCATCCTCCTCCTATTCAGAAACGTGATGATCTTACACGTTCTGTCAACTTGGACATCATCAGGAGCTCTTTTAGCACTCTTCCGATTTTGTGCTGGGAGGGAAGATATTGTGAACAAAAAAGCAAAGCAGCTGAGCTGGCACTACAGAGGTGTCTGTGACAATTGTGAAGGACAGTAATGAGTTCCTTCAAAAATCACAGCTTCTAACCTTTCCTGCACTAAACCTCAGTACTGTCACCTATATTTTCATCAAGCTGTGCTGGGAGGTTTTGCAGAGCCAGCTGAATTATAGGAAGGGAGGTGGGACAGGGGAGAGAGGCAGCACAACAAGGAATCTGACATTTCCAAGAATGAAATTCTTGAGAATTACAGTGCCTCTAGCAAGAAGAATACTGAACAGAACTGCATAACAATGAGCATATATGTAAGTGGTTAAAATGACAATAAACTCTAGTTTAGTTCATATTCTTAACGCACCAGGGATCGGTTTTAGGGCAGCCAATTTTCCCAGAAACCAGGGAGGATGGGATATTCAGAGTCTCTCTTCAGCCCCCCTTCACACCACAGCCCCCCTCTACAGAACAGTCCCCCCTTTAAATCAGTTTTCCCTTTAAAGCAGTCCCACAGTGTTCCTCTTCGCATTAAAGCCCCTCTTTACATTACATTGCAGTCCCCTTTACATTAATGTATTAGGGACTGCACTGTAAAGGAGCAACTGTGATATAAAAGGAACTATAATGTAATCGGGGGCACTGTGATATAAAGGGGACGGCACTGTGATAAAAAAGCAATGGCACTATAAAGGGGGCCCTATGATATCATTGGGACTGCACTCTAAAGGGGCATTGTGATATAAAGGTAACTGCACTAAAAGGGGACACTGTGATATAAAGGGGACTGCACTGTGATAAAAAGGCAATGACACTGTAAAGGGGGCCCTATGATATAATTGGGAATGCACTGTAAAGGGGTACTGTGATATAAAGGTAACTGCACTAAAAGGGGGCACTGTGATATAAAGGGAACTGCACTGTAATTGGGGGCACTGTGATATAAAGGGGAGTGCACTTTGATAAAAAAGCATTGGCACTGTAAAGGGGGCCCTATGATATAATTGGGAATGCACTGTAAAGGAGCATTGTGATATAAAGGTAACTGCACTAAAAGGGGGCACTGTTATATAAAGGGAACTGCACTGTAAAGGGGCAACTGTGAAATAAAGGGAACTGCACTGTAATCAGGGGCACTGTGATATAAAGGGGACTGCACTGTAATCAGGGGCACTGTGATATAAAGGGGACTGCACTGTAATCAGGGGCACTGTGATATAAAGGGGACTGCACTGTAAAGGGGGCCCTATGATATAAAGGGAACTGCACTCTAAAGGGGCAACTGTGATATAACAGGAACTACACTGTAATCGGGGGCACTGTGATGTAAAGGGGACTGCACTGTGATAAAAAGGCAATGGCACTGTAAAGGGGGCCCTATGATATCATTGGGACTGCACTGTAAAGGGGCACTGTGATGTAATGGTTACTTCACTAAAAGGGGGCACTGTGATATAAAAGGGAACTGCACTGTAATCGGGGGCACTATGATATAAATGGTTACTGCACTGTAAAGGGGGGACTATGATATAAAGGGAACTGCACTGTAAAGGGGCAACTGTGATATAAAGGAAACTGTGCTGTAATCGGGCGCACTGTTATATAAAGGGGACTGCACTGTAAAGGGGGCAACTGTGATGCAAGGAGACCTGCACTGTAATCAGGGGCATTGTGATATTAAGGAGACTGTGCTGTAAAGGGGCACTGCAATTATTACAACACAGGCACTTTTACATTACAGTGCCCCTTGCAATCACAGCCTCCTTCATCACAGTGCCCCTAGCAATCACAGCCTCCATCACAGTGCCCCTTGCAGTCATGCCCCCCCAACCCCCCATCTTTCTTTCTATCATCACACTGCCCATCCTATATCTGCCTCCCCTGTACAGTCCTTTGGCAGGGTAGTAGTTTTCAGCTCATTTGTCCTTTCCCTGGTCTCCCGCCCTGCCAACAATGTCAGCTTCCCAACTTATCATGTTACCAAACGGGTGATTACCCACATGTTACTATGAAAAGACTACCACTCTCTGTGCAGATCTGCAGCTCTGGGAGACCCGGAACAGGACACACAGGCTAAATGGCACGGCTGTACGGCAGGAGTGGAGCAGCAACTGCAGTCTGTGCTAGCCACGTCCAGACTGCGGTCGCTGCTCATCTCCTGCTGTGCGGCCCTGTCATCAACAGGCCATGGACTGGCACCAGTCAGCGGCTCGGAAGTTGAGGACCCCTGTGTTAGAGGGTGGCTAAGTTCATTCTTCATGGTCTCTACTGTATGTAAGAACATAACCACACTCTCTTGCTTGCTCCCACAATAGACTTGTGAATATGGACTGTGAGATTTTTAGTGTGCATAGAGCATTGTACATGACTGGAGCTAACGTGCACTGCTCATTCCAAACAAAAGTCAAGGAAAGAAAGAGAGGTTTGGGAGCTTACAGAGAATGTTGTAAGTCAGAAAAACATAGTAAGGGACAATAGGGTTGATTTACTAATATTGGGGAGTGCTCATTTCTGCTTGTTCAGTTAGGCTTTGACAAAAACCTTGAAGCTGATTGGTTTCTATGCAGAGCTGCACCAGATTCTGCAGTCTCCAGTTTAAGGGCTTGCTGTGTAATGACTTGCTGGTAGTGTTGAGCGAACACGGACTGTATTATTCGTGTTCGTACCGAATAATTGGATTTTTTGTACCCGAACACGGACACGGACACTTTACTGTATGTTCGGGTAAAAATCCGTGTTCGGTCGTTTTATTTCCGGGTTTTGCATGCTTTGGCGCTCTTTTCATGGCGGGCTTTCAACAGCCAATCAACAATCGTTTAACTGGTGTGCCTTAAGCCATCCCAGCCATGCCAGCAAATGTCTTAGTAGCTGTGATTGGCCGTCTGAAGCATGTGACCAAGTCTTTATAAGTTCGAGGCAGCCGCAGCGGCGTCATTATGCTGCTTATATCAGGGACAGAGCACACATCAACGTGCTGGCTGCTGATTAGGGAAAGATAGGCAGGAAAAAACCATTTGTGTCCGGATAGAATTGAGGGACAGGTCGGAGTGTTTAGGCAGGGCGAGTTGTAGGTTCCATTTTAGGGATAGAGTCTGCTGAATTATAGGGTCAGTGTCTTCTACAAACTACAATCGATATTGCTGTGTGGGGGGTGGGGTGAATCTGCACTCAATCCTGATCTACGATCTCTTCTCAATCCTGTTAGGGACAGAGTCTGCTGAATTTTAGGGAAACTGTGTTCTACAAACTACAATCGATATTGCTGTGTGGTGTGGGATTGGAGATAGGCAGGTGTCAGTGATCCACATCCATTTTTCTGTGTGTGAGCTGCAGTGAACACAATCTTTTTGGGCTGCAGTGAACACAATCTTTTTGGGCTGCAGTGAACACAATCTTTTTGGGCTGCAGTGAACACAATCTTTTTGGGCTGCAGTGAACACAATCTTTTTGGGGTGCAGTGAACAAAATCTTTTTGGGGTGCAGTGAACACAATCCTTTTTGGTGTGCAGTGAACACAATCTTTGTGGGGTGCAGTGAACAAAATCCTTTGTGGGGTGCAGTGAACACAATCTTTTTGGGGTTCAGTGAACAAAATCCTTTTTGGGGTGCAGTGAACAACATCCTTTTTGGGGTGCAGTGAACACAATCTTTTTGGGGTGCAGTGAACAAAATCCTTTGTGGGGTGCAGTGAACACAATCTTTTTGGGGTGCAGTGAACACAATCTTTTTGGGGTGGAGTGAACAACATCCTTTTTGGGGTGCAGTGAACAAAATCCTTTTTGGGGTGCAGTGAACAAAATCCTTTTTGGGGTGCAGTGAACACAATCTTTTTGGGGTGCAGTGAACACAATCTTTGTGGGGTGCAGTGAACACAATCTTTTTGGGGTGGAGTGAACAACATCCTTTTTGGGGTGCAGTGAACAACATCTTTTTGGGGTGCAGTGAACACAATCTTTTTGGGGTGCAGTGAACACAATCTTTGTGGGGTACAGTGAACAGAATCTTTGTGGGGTGCAGTGAACACAATCTTTGGGGGGTACAGTGAACACAATCTTTTTGGGGTGCAGTGAACACAATCTTTGTGGGGTGCAGTGAACACAATCTTTTTGGGGTGGAGTGAACAAAATCATTTTTGGGGTGCAGTGAACAACATCCTTTTTGGGGTGCAGTGATCAAAATCCTTTTTGGGGTGCAGTGAACACAATCTTTTTGGGGTGCAGTGAACAAAATCCTTTGTGGGGTGCAGTGAACAGAATCTTTGTGGGGTGCAGTGAACACAATCTTTGGGGGGGTACAGTGAACACAATCTTTTTGGGGTGCAGTGAACACAATCTTTGTGGGGTACAGTGAACAGAATCTTTGTGGGGTGCAGTGAACACAATCTTTGGGGGGTACAGTGAACACAATCTTTTTGGGGTGCAGTGAACACAATCTTTGGGGGGTACAGTGAACACAATCTTTTTGGGGTGCAGTGAACACAATCTTTGTGGGGTGCAGTGAACACAATCTTTGGGGGGGTACAGTGAACACAATCTTTTTGGGGTGCAGTGAACAACATCCTTTTAGGGTGCAGTGAACACAATCTTTGTGGGGTGCAGTGAACAACATCCTTTTAGGGTGCAGTGAACACAATCTTTGTGGGGTACAGTGAACAGAATCTTTGTGGGGTGCAGTGAACACAATCTTTGGGGGGTACAGTGAACACAATCTTTGTGAGGTGCAGTGAACACAATCTTTGTGGGGTGCAGTGAACACAATCATTGTGGGGTGCAGTGAACTCAATCTTTGTGGGGTACAGTGAACACAATCTCATACTTCTGAAGATTTGAGGGTGCTGCCTGTTCCATACTCCCCCTACTCCTCATCTAGCCTTTTAGGGGTACAAACAATAGTAATTGGGGCCTAGTGTGGTTGTGTACGTGTGATATACATACACTTTTTTTGGATCATATTTTCTATTCCGCTATTTAATCAAAAACCTTTGGGGATCAGTTAAATTGGGGGATAGTCTGTGTTGGTACGTGTGAGAGAGATCCACCTTTCCAAGTTGTTGGGGTTCATCTCATACTTCTGAAGGTTTGAGGGTGCTGCCTGTTCCATACTCCCCCTACTCCTAGCCTTTTAGGGGTACAAACAATAGTAATTGGCGCCTAGTGTGGTTGTGTACGTGTGATATACATACACTTTTTTTGGATCATATTTTCTATTCCGCTATTTAATCAAAAACCTTTGGGGATCAGTTAAATTGGGGGATAGTCTGTGTTGGTACGTGTGAGAGAGATCCACCTTTCCAAGTTGTTGGGGTTCATCTCATACTTCTGAAGGTTTGAGGGTGCTGCCTGTTCCATACCCCCCCACTCCTCATCTAGCCTTTTAGGGGTACAAACAATAGTAATTGGGGCCTAGTGTGGTTGTGTACGTGTGATATACATACACTTTTTTTGGATCATATTTTCTATTCCGCTATTTAATCAAAAACCTTTGGGGATCAGTTAAATTGGGGGATAGTCTGTGTTGGTACGTGTGAGAGAGATCCACCTTTCCAAGTTGTTGGGGTTCATCTCATACTTCTGAAGGTTTGAGGGTGCTGCCTGTTCCATACTCCCCCTACTCCTCATCTAGCCTTTTAGGGGTACAAACAATAGTAATTGGGGCCTAGTGTGGTTGTGTACGTGTGATATACATACACTTTTTTTGGATCATATTTTCTATTCCGCTATTTAATCAAAAACCTTTGGGGATCAGTTAAATTGGGGGATAGTCTGTGTTGGTACGTGTGAGAGAGATCCACCTTTCCAAGTTGTTGGGGTTCATCTCATACTTCTGAAGGTTTGAGGGTGCTGCCTGTTCCATACTCCCCCTACTCCTCATCTAGCCTTTTAGGGGTACAAACAATAGTAATTGGGGCCCAGTGTGGTTGTGTACGTGTGATATACATACACTTTTTTTGGATCATATTTTCTATTCCGCTATTTAATCAAAAACCTTTGGGGATCAGTTAAATTGGGGGATAGTCTGTGTTGGTACGTGTGAGAGAGATCCACCTTTCCAAGTTGTTGGGGTTCATCTCATACTTCTGAAGGTTTGAGGGTGCTGCCTGTTCCATACTCCCCCTACTCCTAGCCTTTTAGGGGTACAAACAATAGTAATTGGGGCCTAGTGTGGTTGTGTACGTGTGATATACATACACTTTTTTTGGATCATATTTTCTATTCCGCTATTTAATCAAAAACCTTTGGGGATCAGTTAAATTGGGGGATAGTCTGTGTTGGTACGTGTGAGAGAGATCCACCTTTCCAAGTTGTTGGGGTTCATCTCATACTTCTGAAGGTTTGAGGGTGCTGCCTGTTCCATACCCCCCCTACTCCTCATCTAGCCTTTTAGGGGTACAAACAATAGTAATTGGGGCCTAGTGTGGTTGTGTACGTGTGATATACATACACTTTTTTTGGATCATATTTTCTATTCCGCTATTTAATCAAAAACCTTTGGGGATCAGTTAAATTGGGGGATAGTCTGTGTTGGTACGTGTGAGAGAGATCCACCTTTCCAAGTTTTTGGGGTTCATCTCATACTTCTGAAGATTTGAGGGTGCTGCCTGTTCCATACCCCCCCTACTCCTCATCTAGCCTTTTAGGGGTACAAACAATAGTAATTGGGGCCTAGTGTGGTTGTGTACGTGTGATATACATACACTTTTTTTGGATCATATTTTCTATTCCGCTATTTAATCAAAAACCTTTGGGGATCAGTTAAATTGGGGGATAGTCTGTGTTGGTACGTGTGAGAGAGATCCACCTTTCCAAGTTGTTGGGGTTCATCTCATATTTCTGAAGGTTTGAGGGTGCTGCCTGTTCCATACTCCCCCTACTCCTAGCCTTTTAGGGGTACAAACAATAGTAATTGGGGCCTAGTGTGGTTGTGTACGTGTGATATACATACACTTTTTTTGGATCATATTTTCTATTCCGCTATTTAATCAAAAACCTTTGGGGATCAGTTAAATTGGGGGATAGTCTGTGTTGGTACGTGTGAGAGAGATCCACCTTTCCAAGTTGTTGGGGTTCATCTCATACTTCTGAAGGTTTGAGGGTGCTGCCTGTTCCATACCCCCCCTACTCCTCATCTAGCCTTTTAGGGGTACAAACAATAGTAATTGGGGCCTAGTGTGGTTGTGTACGTGTGATATACATACACTTTTTTTGGATCATATTTTCTATTCCGCTATTTAATCAAAAACCTTTGGGGATCAGTTAAATTGGGGGATAGTCTGTGTTGGTACGTGTGAGAGAGATCCACCTTTCCAAGTTGTTGGGGTTCATCTCATACTTCTGAAGGTTTGAGGGTGCTGCCTGTTCCATACTCCCCCTACTCCTCATCTAGCCTTTTAGGGGTACAAACAATAGTAATTGGGGCCCAGTGTGGTTGTGTACGTGTGATATACATACACTTTTTTTGGATCATATTTTCTATTCCGCTATTTAATTTAACTGGGCCTCCATGCGAGACCTGTGTGCCTTGTTGCGCTGTTTTGAGTACTCCACCAACATGGCCAGTGGCAATGACGCCGTTCTCAGCTTAACTATCCCACTTCTATGCCTCCTTGAAAAAACAATTCGGGCGATGATGGAAGAGGATGTGGCACAGGATGAGGAGGAGGAGGAGGATGAAGAGGTAACATTTCCAAGGCTTTCAGGGCAGTCATTCGCAAGGGGCTCCGAGGGTGGGTTCCTGCACACGCAAACGCCAGGGACGCAATTGTCCAGCAGGGGCACAGTTCTGGAGGATGAGGAGGATGAGGAGGAGGAGGAGCTGGAGGAGGAGATGGAACCATGTTCACAGCAGGGTGGCACCCAGGCCAGCTCATGGCCATCACTGGTGCGTGGCTGGGGGGATACAGAGGACACGGACGATACACCTCCCACAGAGGACAGCCTTTCGTCGCCTCTGGGCAGCCTGGCACACATGAGCGATTACATGCTGCAGTGTCTCCACAACGACCGCCGAGTTGCCCACATTCTAACTTGTGCTGATTACTGGGTGGCCACGCTGCTGGATCCCCGTTACAAGGACAACGTACCGTCCTTAATTCACTCACTGGAGCGCGATCGCAAGATGCGCGAGTACAAGCGCACGCTGGTAGACGCCATGCTGCTGGCATTCCCATCTGACAGCGGGGCCACAGTGGAAGCACAAGGCAGAGGAGGAGGAGGAGGAGGTCGCCAACGCAACCAGGGCACCGCCAGCACCTCAGAAGGCAGGGTTAGCATGGCCGAAATGTGGAAAAGCTTTGTCAGCACGCCACAACAAACAGCAGCACCAGCAGCTCAGATGGAACGTCTTAGCAGGAGGCAGCATTTTACCAACATGGTGGAGCAGTATGTGTGCACACGCCTACATGTAGTGAATGACGGGTCTGCCCCCTTCAACTTCTGGGTCTCCAAATTGGGCACATGGCCTGAGCTTGCCCTTTACGCCTTGGAGGTGCTGGCGTGCCCTGCAGCCAGTGTATTATCTGAACGGGTATTTAGCACGGCTGGGGGCGTTATAACAGACAAGCGCAGCCGCCTGTCCAGAGACAATGTGGACAAGCTCACGTTCATTAAAATGAACCAGGCATGGATCCCACGGGACTTTTCCGTACCTTATGCAGAATAGCAATGGATACCGACCTTACCCACCCATTGTTCCATTTTTGCTCTTTCTCACTCTTTTGGGGTGTACCCTCATTTAAAATTTTTGAAAAGAAGCAGTGTTGGCTACCTCGTCCTCCTCCTCAGGGCCAGATTAATGTAGGGGCTATTGGAGCTGCAGCTCCAGGCCCCTACCTTTTATATAGGCCCCGGGTTGGCCATATTCACTGTTACCGCTCTTCTGTCACTTGTAAACACAGAAGTCTGGCTTCTATGCTCGCTTCCCCAGGCAGCACCCTCAGAACCTCCCCACACAGCGTGAAGGCCGGACAAGGAGGGACAGTTGGCGATGCATGGATGTGTTTATGGGCTTCAGAGACAGCATCCCATGTTGAATTAGGCATGCATGGCTGCACCCTTCCTCCTCTGGGTGCATGGCAAGGCACGGCCCTTAAGGCCCTTCAAAATCCTCAGCACCAAGCCCATGATGCTGTTAATCCGGCCCTGGTCCTCCTCCACCGCCGCTTCCACCTACACCGCCCATAGGTGTGCGCAGCCTATTGCATTAAGGTGTGCACCCCAAAGTTGAAATACACATGCATGTGTTTGCCAGCAGGGAGAGTAATGTATCGGGGCCATGTACCTGTAGGCAAGGAGAAATAGAGCAGAGCAGGTCCCAGGGAGATCTTTCCCATCTCCTCACTGGCAATGCTATGTGCCCTAGGTGATTAGGGTGTGCCCAGGCACACCCAGCACACCCTGTGCGCACGCCTATGTCACCGCCACATCCACCACCACCTCAACCTCCCTCCTACTCCATATGGGCCTCGTCCTTCAGAGATGAAGAAGAACATTGTTTTATTTTTCTGTTTTTTTTTGTTGTTTTAAGTTATTTCCCTATCCACATTTGTTTGCAGAGCACTTGCCATGCTCTTAATTACGTTTTGCTGCCATTTGCAGCACTCTAGCCCTTTCCTTTGGTGTTTTAGAGCCATTTTAGTGCCTTAAAGTTCGGGTCCCCATTGACTTCAATGGGGTTCGGTGTCCGGGAAAAGTTCGGTAAAAGTCCGGGACACGGACCCGGACTTTTTTTTAAAGTTCGGCCGAACCCGTCGAACACGGACATCTAGGTGTCCGCTCAACCCTACTTGCTGGGCCTCCTCTGAATGCCTGCAGACAGTCACTTAGGGCTAGTTCACACATCCATTTCTACTGCCAATGGCTCGTTACTCAATAAACAGTCCAGGGGTTTTGGTTTTTGGCATTTATTGTGGAACTTAGATGGAAGAAGGGAATAGTGGGATACTCCAACTTGAACAATTTACAATTTGATAAGGACAACTCTCACTTGGCCTCACCAAATTACTTATGGAAGCAGTCACACTGCTTTAACCATACTGCCACTTGTATTGAAAGGGTTAAGTCCTCTTGCTCTCTCTCTAGCAACAGACTTGATAAATTACTTTATCTTCAGGACACTCTCTAGCATACCCTTTACTGACACCCATCCACTGACTCTTCTAGCTGAAGGGATGGCCCTCTCAGGACAGGCCCCACGACACAGATCTGTACTCACTGTATACAGCAGGGGTGGGGAACCTACGTCCCGGGGGTCGTATGCGGCCCTCGAGGTCATTTGGTCCGGCCCCCCATGCAGCTGAGTCTGTGTCTCTCAGCTTATCTGTCAGAATGCAGCCAATGCTTCCTGTATAGTTCCGGCTCCATTCTGACAGTCTGAGTGAGTCACAGGCGGAGTGATATCAAATGAACTCCGCCTGTGACCAATACAGGAAACATCGCCTCTTCCTCCAGCGCGGCGCCGCTGCTAGCCAGCATTTCCCGCAAGCAGCACACACAGCAATACCAGCCAGAGCCAGCAGTAACAGCCAGAGCCAGCAGTACCCACAGCAGTATAAGCCAGAGCCAGCAGTACCCACAGCAGTACCAGCCAGAGCCAGCAGTACCCACAGCAGAACCAGCCAGGACCAGCCAGAGCCAGTAGTACCCACAGCAGTACCAGCCAGAGCCAGTAGTACCCACAGCAGTACCAGCCAGAGTCAGCAGTACCCACAACAGTACCAGCCAGCAGTACCCACAGCAATACCAGTCAGCAGTACCCACAGCAGTACCAGCCAGCAGTACCAGCCTGAGCCAGCAGTACTAGCCAGCAGTACCAGCCAGCAGTACCCACAGCACAGTACCAGCCAGCAGTACCAGCCTGAGCCAGCAGTACCCACAGCAGTACCAGCTAGCTGTACCCACCAGCAGTACCAGCCAGCTATACCCACCAGCATTACCTGCCAGCAGTTCTTTTCAAAACTTACCTCCACAAAGTTGACTGCGCTCGAGACTGACCGACGCAAACCTGGAAAACCAGTTGTGAGTAGCAACATCATCAATACCAGCTAACATCACACACCTCACCAAAGAGAAGCAGTTGCAGCCATCACATTAGGGGTGAGTTAATTACATTTTTGACCAAATATAACAAGCACATTTTTAAGTTGGTAATTTTGTACGGCCCCCGAATGATTTTATAAATACTCAAATGGCCCTTGGAAGAAAAAAGGTTCCCCACCCCTGGTATACAGAATCAGATCATTTGCAGTGTCTCCCTTCCAGTCAGCTCTGCAGGACCCCTGGGTTCAGTTCCTCTCTAACTCTCAGGCCCTCAGGTCGACCACCTGAGGCTGCATGGCAACTTCTACAGAGGAGGGGCCACCCCCTCCCGCCAGGACCCCACTCTCCAGCTGAAAGACTCCGAGCAGATGTGCCCTTGGCATTTATACAATATCCCAGCATGCACAGAAGCACTTTCGTCTGCCAATCATCAGGGCTGTACTAAATGCCTGTGCACTCATTTGTCAGGTTTCCTCCCACTGTCCAACATGCCTCCCTATTGGACTAGTGTGAAAAATTTCAGACAAATTGAGCTGCACCTGAGCTCCATGAGCAGACCACACTAGCAGGCCCTGCTCTCTGGTAGGTAGAGAACAATATAGATTTACCTGGCAATCTTTCTGGTAAGCAGAAAAGGTCCAAAACTATACTCTCTCTCTCTCTCTAGCAACATACCTAGGAGGGTGCTACATAGTAAATCAACCCCACTATCATGAAAAACTCGGCCTCTCTCCTCCTTCCCCCGCAACGCGCTTTGCACATGTACACGAGGAAACTGGCTGTGAACCTGCAAGGCTTCACTGCCGATTTACCTTAGCCAAGATGGCGGCAGCAGCACCCGAGAGCTAATTGGATTCGTAACCAGGTAAGCGTGCTAATAGGAAAAGTCAGCAGCTATAGTGTTTGTAGCTGCTGACTTTTAATTTTTTTCTGAAGGAGCCTGGAGCTCCTCTTTAAGTAGTGGATGTATATGGATTATTTTTGGAAAATAACACTATTGTTAATGTCGGAAATGTGGTGACAAAGTCTCTGTAAGAAAAATAACATATTAATAAATGAAAATGCACTATGCTTTCCTTATAAGAGATAACTGGACCCAAATATAACATGTATTGACAAACTAAGTGCAATGTCACATGGGAATTTTTAGATGCAATCATTTTCCTATTTCCCCACACTGAGCTGAAAATTCTGCAATCAGTTCAGCATAAGGTGTTTTTATATGTCACTTTATTCTGTCACACCCTGGAGAAAAGCTGCATGAATCAGGTGGTCATGTGTGTCACACACACACACCCACACAGGTTAAACTAGATTGCCAACCTTACCAACTATGGAAACGAAAGCGACAGTGAATGACCAAATATTAACTAACGCTTTCTTGTTGCTATCCTTTCTCCCAGGCCCAACCTATTTGGATAAACCTACCCATCAAGCTCACTCTGCTGGATAAAATCATTGTTACACAGTCGAATTACATAGATCATGAGTTAGATTACACTGGTTAACCCTTAATACCCTAAAAACGTATACTGTATCTTAGGTGTACTGTGTAGTTCATGTGTAGTGCTACACCCACAAGGGCTGCTGGTAACTGGTTCCCACTATTCCTGCACAGCCAGTTAACACGCATTTCCAACTTGCATCCAGACATAAAAAATCAGTCCATGGGCTTGTTTTTGTTGTTTTATTGGGGAAAAACCCTTGGATAGGGTATAGGGACTATGGGATGTGAAGCTTGATGTGAAGAAACAACAGATGAGGACAACGTCCTTCCTATGTACAGAGAAAAGATCCTGGACTGCTCTCCTTACTTGCCCAGTCTCTTGGATCAGTCCCTTACAGACCAGAAGCTCTCAGCCCCATAGGAAAATAGCACAAAATGTAGCAAAACTGAATGTAGGAGTATCCCTTCTCCTCTTGTAGAACTGCTCTCAGTTCCACCTCCTGCAGGTACTACAAGCCCTCCTGCCTGCTTGTCTACCAGCCCACCCAGCTGCTCAGAAGATCTTCCAGGACAATGAATAAAGGGTTAAGAACAGCGCTGTCCTTTAAGAGCTTGCAACATGTGTCAGTCTCTCCCCTTGTAAATCCCTGGGTGTGCTGATGTACTCACTTTGTCCTCTTTGCTCCCTGCTGCTCCTTGGCAAGATTCCTTCTCAAACAGGACGCTGAAAAGATTCTTCCAAGCCAGCCTGAGCCCCAGTCCCCCACCCCCCCAGATCCGGGGGTCCCCTCCTAGGCCACGACAGCCTCCTTAGCACTTCATTGTCCATCCTGCTGGTCAGGCTGCACCATATATAAGGGCTGACCCAGCTACTCTGCCAGATCTTCTGCCTGGGTATTGGCCAGATTCCCTCACGTATTCAGATCAGGGCCTCCTGGCCTCCGCCCACAAATTTCCAGAAACTTCTCCAAACCTCTAGATCCAGGGGGGGGGGGGTATCAGAGACCTACACTTTAGAGCCATCCAGCCTGATCTACAGTAACCCAAACTAATTAAAGACTCACATAGTTACCATGAATCATACCAAAATACATTTACTACTACTAACACTAGTAGCACACTAGAGGGTGCTACACATGTAATAAAAAAGCAACACTAACATGGGAAAAAAAGTTCATATATTTATTATAACATATTGAATTACTTCCAGGTCACATTATTTATATAACAGATGTTTGTTTTTGCACCAAAGGCTTACAGGGCACTGTTGTCAATAAAAGGAGTATTAAACTCATAGTCAAACATGTATTATATTGCAGCTTGCAAATTCTTTCCTAATGCTGGCCATACATGGATAGAAAATCGTTCGTCAAAAACGGCCAGGATTTAAAAAAATCTGTCGAATGTGCATGCGATAACGCCATCATTGTATCAATAGATGTCGCCCAATTATCAACATATTATTGATCGATAACAACATAAACAGTACATTTTTCCTCGATCGGTTATACAATCAGCGGAAATGATGTAAGTCGTTTTTGACCTTCTTGGAATCCTCCCACTGAAACACGTCATACATCGTTGCCGTGTGCGACACATCTGTCATTGGAAGAATCATTATATTCTGTTGTCGTAGTCATGGATCGTGGTACAGCTATAGATGCTCAGAGGAAGAGGAAGGTACCAGAAAGATCTTTCTGTTCGTTGCTTGTTGCATTGACTTCCGGGGTTACATTTTAAAGCTGAGTTCCGGGCACAAAAACGTTTTTCAATAAACATACCCCCCGGGACAGTCAGGGCTAGTACATTCCACAATGGCTAGCCTCTGATCTGTCCCGGTTCGCACTTACCTGTAAGAAGAAATACTTACTTATAAAATTTCTTCTACAGCGTTGCCATCTCTGTTGTGGGCAGCTGAAGCCGGCGCGATCCTCTTCTGCGTCCTCTTCTGTGTCTTCTTCTCCCAGAATGCGACGGCACCGGCCCGTCTCGTCACTTCCGGCGCATCGCCCTGGAAGTGACGAGGGGGGCCGGTGCCGTCGCACTGATTCCTGGGAGCGATGACGTTCAGCTCCCAGGAATCATCGCAAAGAGGAAGTGACAGCGGAGCCGCGGCACAGAGGGAGGAAGTGGAGAATAGGTGAGTATTTTCTATCTACAATTACAAGGTGAGTAAAAAAAAAAAAATATACCTAACTATCCAATTCCTTTTCAGGTGAAGAAGAGCCAGCGGATGGGCACAAAATCGATTACTCACTTTAACACGCGCATGCGCTGTCAATCTTTCAAAATATTTTCGATCGATTTCACTAATGATCTTTCAAAAATCAAATCATTTCAGGGGAAAAAAACAGACATGCCGGTTCATTTTTTTTTTTTTTGCATTAAAATTGGCATTTCGAGATTCGAAATTAGCTTACTAATGTTTTTCGAAAGTCGAACGATCAAGCGTATTGAATGCTTTTCTATCCATGTATGGCCAGCATTAGACTTTCTTTGGGCTTTCTTTCCTTTATTTTCAACTGGTGATCTGGCCAGTAAGTCCTTTGTTTTTCAACAGAACAAACTCTTCTGCAGATGTAGCAGCTCGAGTGTTGAGTCAAACCATTGACAGGGGTACTTACAATGATCAGATTTTATTTATGTAAAACCTTTATCCCAAAAGGAAAAAAAAAAACAGTTTGCTGTAACTGTTTTTGTAATTTCAGTGTGAGCTGGAGTTTGGCTTCAATTTGATAGTGTATCTAAAGCTGCCCATACACGGTTCTCTTTTTTTTTAATTCAGACAGCCAGCTGAATGAATAAAAAATGAACTGATGCCCCCATTGACACATTCCATGTGGATGCAGGAATCCTCCCCGCTGTGTCACTGTATTCTGATAGCGGCGAGACTGCAGCGCTGATCGAATTAAAATCAAATTCAGATTTCCCAGCAGCCCTGTTTGTGAGAAGTCGATTGATAGATCGACTTCTCATGAAAGGGTATGGGCATACATGGATCTAAATTTTTCTCATTTCTGCTGGCCGACTTTTGATGCATGTATATCCAGCTTTAATCTGCTAGCCAATCTATAGCTCCCATCCACACAGACTGACAGCGCTGCTGTCCAAAGGTGCTCCCTGTGCTCCTTCATCCAGAGTGGAGGGACTCCAATACAGGGAGTGTGTTACTAGAGGATCACCAGGTGAAAACAGAGGAAGAAAAAAAGGAATGCAGCCACCACATCTAATGATTGGTAAACTGCAACATTTTTGTTTTTGGGTTTAATTTGTCTTTAATCTCAAATATCTATATATTTACTGAATGTATAGAACTTAAATCCACATTATAGTCACATACTGCTATAGTTTAGCTGAATGTTGAGGAAAAGTTGCTCGCTTCTGCTTTTTCTATTATAATACTACAGAAAAGTGCCACTAAAGCTAAACAAAGCTGTTTGCAGAGAAATGGACATTTGCTTGCTAATCATTCTGAATGTTCTGGATGTGGGTGGGTGCGTGCTGTGCTTTCCTTACTACACAAAAATTCCCATAGTTAAAATTCCATCTAAATTGATTAATCCGGAGAAAAAAATGTGTATATGTGTGTCTAAATTATAGAAATGGTATACAAAATATAACGGATGCTGTAAATTTTTCTTTTACAATCTGTTCACACCAAGGACATTTCACCAAGGACAACATCTACTCTGTCCGGGAAAAAGCTGGTTTAGTAGAGAAAACAACCAGAGGCATAGCTCTCTAGGCCACACTGCAAAATAGGAAACAGGGATATATCACTTCAATAAATAACAGCAATTACCCTACACAAGGGCGATCCTATGAGGTGCGTTCAATGCATAAATGATAACATGCATTATGTCACATATTAATGTGTGCTGCATAAGACAATTCATTTGCATGGGCTGCCAAAGCACCACAGCAGACTGAAAAATCAGACATGCAAAAACATGCAGTACCACCCGCCGCTGAATGCGACCCATTCAAATCAATGGGGCGCCCTGCAACCACACGCAATGCAAGCAGTTGTACAGGCTAGTACTGGGTTTTAGCAAGCAATGAGGAGGCTATACAAGGCCTCCTCGCCGCCTGTCAAATGCCCTCTGAAGAGCGTTCCAAATACAGATCGCTCTTCAGAGGGCAACGGTAGTGTAAACTAGTCTTTAAAATGATACTAAACACACATTATCCCTTATCTTTCTGTATGTAGATGATGGCACTGTATTAATAATAATAATAATAAAAAAAAAATCGAAATACTGTTCTCCTAATTGATATACAGCTGTCATATGATCCAGCTCTCTCCTAGACTGTCTGCAGGGAAACAGTGGCAGGAAGAGCTTCTAGTCCCCCGCTATTGTTCACATGTTAAACATTTAAATAAAAGCTTTTGGTAAACAGAGTAAAATATCAATAAACTGTTTTTGCCATACAAATATATTTTTGAAATTAAATCTTTATTTTTTTTTGGTAATAACATGATATGGGTGGATTTCGCCAGACACAGGCTGTGTTTTAGAATTACAGGGAGGTGAAGCCTCCATCAATCAAGATGTAATATCCCGACCCCATTGTGTTTAGCTAGTTAGGGGGCATGGAGGAGGAGAGAGGGAGTGGACTGTGTATACTCCAACATGTGTGACTCTATAGTCACATGAGCTGCTCAAATGTGATAGGAAGGAAATGCTCAGGGTAGAAAATACACAGAAAACTGAGTATGTGCATTAGCTACCAACACTGCTCTGAAAAACTCTGCAACTGCAATGGGGACATAAACTGAAGTGGGAAAAAGAGAACAGCAGAATCAGCCAGGATTTTTGCAGAATACAGAAATCAAATTGACCACAGCGATCACATGGTACCACTTAAAGAGGTTGTAAACCCATACACACTTTTTTTTTTTTTTTCGACCTGAAAGAGAAACACATAATGAGCTAGTATGCATTGCATACTAGCTCATTATGCAATACTTACCTTAGAACGAGCCCCCGCCGTGCAGTCCACTTACCTGTATGACGGGCGTCTTCCGGGATCGCGGCATCCGGCCATTTGATTGGCCGGAGCCGCAGTGACGTCACTCCCGCGCACGCACACGGGAGCTGATGGTCAGGGCACGGGGCTCTGAAGGAACGGCACCAGCGGCCGTTCCTTCAGAGCGCATGCACCAGTGACGTCACTGGCTGCATGTAAGGTAAATATCTCCTAAACGGTGCATGTTTAGAAGATATTTACAGTACCTATAGGTAAGCCTTATCATAGGTTTACCTATAGGTAAAAGTGTCAGAGGAGGGTTTACTTCCTCTTTAACAGGTACCAGTATTCAGCAGGCTGTTACAGTGATCTGTGATTGGCTGTGTCCGGTGGACACAGCAGGTGACAGATCATGCCAGAGCGCTGCATGATCCTGGGAGGGCTTTATATAACATCCTTCCCGGATAACAGGGCTCTCGCTCTGCCGTCATATTAGAACTTACTAAAGTAAGTTTCACTAAATTAATTGTCCACAAAAGGGATCTTCACTAACAAAACAGTTTACTAAAAAAAACCAAGCCACCTGGCTCTTTCTTCAACAGTTCCACTGTTCTTGTCAGGATCCTTCCGACCCAGCCTATCCAGCTCTTTAGGCTCTCCTGGACTTTACAGCATTCAGCTGCATGGACCCAAAAACTGCCCTTACAATATGGAGTTTCCTGGCATGCCAGGCTTTCTCCCTCCACCGAGAGTCAAGAATCCCTCAGTCCCCTGGACTCGTCTGGTCAGCTCAGCTCTCCCAGTCCTCCAGACTCGCTCAACTATCCCAACTCTCCCAGTCCTGTGGGTAAGGAATCTCTTTACCATGGAGATTATGATGGTCTCTCAAGTGGATCAGCTCTCCTAATTGGAATACATCTGTCTCCTGGATGGAGCATACATACTGTATGTCTACTGACAGGAGCCATCTGGCTCCTAATGTAAGCCCTGAACTACTGAAATGGGCAAGCCTATAATGTCTGTGCACACCTGCACACACACACAGCCTGCAAGTTTCTAGTAAGATCTGGAGACATGTTTGAAGGCTTTTTCCAACCCAAGACTTTGGACTCCGAAACCTGATCCAGAATTACTAAACCTGGAGAACACTGATAAGCCAGTCTTCTCTATTCAGAAACAAAACTCCAGAGCCCCTCAAACCATAACTTTGAGAATCATGTGTGCCTTTTCCTTATACTCACAAAGTGTCAGAGCCTAGCACTGTCAAAATATAATATAATACACTTGAAATACTCCTTGAAATTTTCCACATTTTCACATGTTACAATCAAAAATGTAAATTTATTTTATTGGGATTTTATGTGATAGACCAACACAAAGTGGCACATTATTGGGAAGTGGAAAGAAAATGATAAATGGATTTCAAAATTTTTTACAAATAAATATATGAAAAGTGTGGCATGCATTTGTATTCAGCCCCCCTATCAACACTTTGTACAACCACATACAATTACAGCTGCAAGTCTTTTTGGATGTGAAATTTTTGCCCATTCTTCTTTGCAAAATAGCTCAAGTTCTGTCATATTGGATGGAGAGCATCTTTGAACAGCAGGTCTTGCCACAGATTCTCAATTGGATTTAGGTCTGCACTTTGACTGAGCTAGTCTAACACATGATTATGCTTTAATCTAAACCATTCCATGGTAGCTCTGGCTGTATGTTTAGGGTCATTGCCCTGCTGGAAGGTGAACCTCCACTCCAGTCTCCAGTCTTTTGCTGATTTAGCAGGTTTTCTTCTAAGATTGCCCTGTATTTGGCTCCATCCATCCTCCCATCAACTCTGGCCAGCTTTCCTGTCCCTGCTGAAGAAAAGCATCCCCACAACATTATGCTGCCACCACCATGTTTCACAATGGGGATGGTGGGTTCAGTGTGATGTGCAGTGTTAGTTTTCTGCTACACTTAGCGTTTTGCTTTTAGGCCAAAAGGTTCAATTTGGTCTCATCTGACCAGAGCACCTTCTTCCACATATTTGCTGTGTCCCCCCACATGGCTTTCCCCCAAACTGTACACGGGACTTCTTATGGCTTTCTTTCAACAATGGATTTCTTCTTGTCACTCTTCCATAAAGGTCAGATTTGTGGAATGCATGACTAATAGTTTTTCTGTGGACAGATTCTCCCTCCTGAACTGTGGATCTCTGCAGCTCCTCCAGAGTTACCATGGGCCTCTTGGCCATTCTCTTTCCATTTTCGGATAATGGATTGAACAGTGCTCTGTGAGATGTTTAAAGCTTGGAATATTTTTTTATAACCTAACCCTGCTTTAAAACTCTACACAACTTTATCCCTGACCTGTCTGGGGTGTTCTTTGGCCTTCATGATGCTGTTTGCTCACTAAGTGCCGGTTCACACTGAAGCGGCACGACTTCGGGGGCGACCTGTGAAGTCGCGTGCACCGCGACTTCGGCGCGATTTGCACGGACTTCATAAAATGAATGTCTATGTAAGTCGCTCCAGGTCGCCCCGAAGAAGTACAGGAACCTTTTTCTAAGTCGGAGCGACTTGTGTCGCTCCTATTAGAACCGTTCCTGTACCACACAATGGACCGCGATGGTGCGCGACTTGTCAGGCTGACCAAGTCGCCTGACAAGTCGTACTAGTGTGAACCGGCACTTAAGCCCCTTTCACACATGCTGTCTGATCAGGTCCACCTGTCAGTTTTTCAGGTGGACCTGATTGGACCTTGCAGTATCCCCTATGGAGCTACAGATGTCGGCAGACACATGTCCACTGACCCGCCGCTATCCGATCTGATTCTGCCCGCAAAATCTAAACGGAGGTTGGTCCTATTTTCCATCCGTCTGGCAAATTGGTTCAGATAGGATCGAATGAAAATGGACAGGCGGTCTGTTTCCACCCAATTTCCCCATAGAGGAGAGCGGGAATGTGTCCGTGTCTGCTCTGCACAGCGGAGCAGACAGGACCTGTCATCTGCCTGCTTAGCAGGGATCAGAGGAGCAATCGGATTCCACAAAACTAAAACCCCGTACACACGTACGGATCGTCGTCATACAAACGTCTGCGGACGAAAGATCTGCCGATTGTACGCGTGTTAGTATGGTGCCTCCGACAGCTGTCTGCGCACAATCCGCGGACAAGAGTCTTTCTTGCAAACATGAAAATTTTTGTCTGCGGACACCAGAACGGACGATTGTTCGCCTGTCAGTACAGAAATCAGCCGACAGACCGCAGATTTGCAAGACTGGGCATGCTCAGAAAATAAAAAACACAGGGAAAGTTAACCATTACATGACATCACTTCTGCAGTCAGCTGAAGTCTGCGGACAAAATTCTTGTGCTGTCCTTGTGCTGTCTTTGCACTTTTCAACAGACACCGACATCCCGGGGAGAAAAGACGAACATTTGTATGACGACGATCCGTACGTGTGTATGGGGCTTAAGGCGCCCCTGTGAAAGGGGCCTAAGGTTCTCCAACAAACCTTCACAGAACAGCTTTATTTATACTGAAATTAAATTATACACAGGTGGACTCTATTTAATAATAAGGTGACTTCTGAAGGCAATTGGTTAAACTAGATTTTAGTTAGGGGTATCAGAGTAAAGGGGGCTGAATACAAATGCACACCACACTTTTCAGATATTTATTTGTAAAAAATTTTGAAAACCATTTTTCTCCAATTCACAATTATATGCCACTTTGTGTTGGTCTATCACATACAATCCCAATAAAATACATTTACATTTTTGATTGTAACATGACAAAATGAGGAAAAATTTCAAGGGGTATTTCAAGTGTATTATATTATATTTGATAGTGGCCCTGTCACTGTGTGAGTATAGGCAAAAGGCACACATGATTGGTTGCAACATGACAAAATGTGGACAATTTCAAGAGGTATAAATACTTTTTAAGCCACTGTATAATAAGGATATTAATCAGGTTTGCAGCAAGCATCCTGTGAAGGTGAAAGTAAACTGTAGGTCAGAAGCAAGCAGGCAGAGCAACCATGCATGGCAACCACATGTAGCAAAGCACTCATGTAGAATAGCTCATTAGTAGAATTGCCAATCCTTAAAATCCATGTTTTATCCACACATTTGTGTAGCAGATCATATGCACAGAAGAGCAGCTAAGCTGATTAACTGTAGAAGCCATATATTAGAGTATTTCCCAAGCCCCATAGTTGAATTATGAATTCAGTAATCAATCAGCCATCAATAATACCATGTGCAGTGAGACTTGAATGAAGGTAGCTGAAAGGCTCTTTAAGCTTCAGCAAACTGTACATAATTCAAAAATAATACACCCTTCATTAAGACCACAGTCAAAGCCAAAGTAATTAAGTATGGAAACTCTCATGAGGATATTAGGATTGGTCTCTATAAATATCCATGGTGAACATGCATGAATCACACAGTTCAGATCGCTGTGCCATATTATATGTTTTGTGTACTTCACACCCCATCCAAATGGGGAGTTGATGTCTATTTGGATAGGATGAAGTATACTGAGCATATAATATGGTACAAAGATGTTCATAGAGCTGTTCTATGCTTATGTCCTTTGCTTGACTAGGGCTGAACCCCTGTTGTTTTTTACAACGCTAAGCTGTCAGGGAAATGTCATTTAGGGGGAAAGGCTAAGTGCCTGCATTTCACACAGGAAAAAGGTTCCTGCAGCATTTTAAAAATGTCCCTGCGGTTCCTACAAATGCACTGAGTTTTTAGATGCACGGGGTGTCATTAAGAATGAATGGCAGCCTTCCGCTTTTTACAGAGCAGCAGATTTTGACTGCGGGTGGTTGCAGGTGCGGGAATCCCATACCTGCAACCACTCGCAATAGTGTGAACCTAATCTAAATGTCCCTTTTGCTGAAATACACCCAGGTGGGCTACTTCAGAGAGAAATGGACAGAGGGCGCACCAGCCTAGCGCATTATCTTTAAAACTATTTATTGAAATAGACATGTATACACATTATACTCACAAAACGATTATGAAACACGGGCAATAAGCAATGAGGGACCACCAGGGGTCTCCACTGGGCATCCCCAGCTGCCGTCAGCTGCCGTAGGCCGTGGAAGGATGTAGACCTCCAAAAAACCGCTTACGCGTTTCGGGGTGTTCCCCCTTCATCAGAGCTAGTTGGGGGAATGAGTGGTAGGGCTTTTGTATATTCCAAAAGGTCACATGATCAAGTCCCAAAGCTCCACCCTTTGTGGGTGGGTCAAGAACAATATAAATGTAAAGAAGTATATTACTAATGACAATAAAAGCATTATATAAATAAATATTTATAGAACCAATTCATATGCAAAGAAATCAATAAAAGATGATTCCCACAATACATGACAATATGACCATGGAAGAGCCAGCCATGCAGAGTTGCCTGACATGGAACAAACATCAGACCCTATTGCCTTGTGCGATCAATAATATTAGATAGATATTTCTACCATACACTAAGTTTGTGGCTGCATTTGGATGGCATTTATTGATCGCACGAGGCAATAGGGTCTGAAGTTTGTTCCATGTCAGGCAACTCTGCATGGCTGGCTCTTCCATGGTCATATTGTCATGTATTGTGGGAATCATATTTTATTGATTTCTTTGCACATGCATTGGTTCTATATATATTTATATTTTTTATGCTTTTATTGTCATTAGTAATATACTTCTTTACATCTATATTGTTCTTGACCCACCCACAAAGGGTGGAGCTTTGGGACTTGATCATGTGACCTTTTGGAATATACAAAAGCCCTACCACTCATTCCCCCAACTAGCTCTGATGAAGGGGGAACACCCCGAAACGCATAAGCATTTTTTTGGAGGTCTACATCCTTCCACGGCCTACGGCAGCTGAGGATGCCCAGTGGAGACCCCTGGTGGTCCCTCATTGCTTATTGCCCGTGTTTCATAATCGTTTTGTGAGTATAATGTGTATACATGTAAAAACAAAATTAAACCCGCGCTACACAATGTGTAAACTCAATATAAGTGAAGAAAAAAGTGATAAATACGTGCAGCTGCTGCGAACACTAAGAAAATCTTAGGAAGACTGATCATAAGCAAATTTATGCAGCGCTAGCATCTACATTAAAAAATATAATATACAATTCCAAAATATTGTGTATATAAAGTGCTTTGGTGTAAAATTAAATGAGTCCAATTAAGCAATAAATACAAGATAGCAAGTGCTAATAATAAAAGTCCATTGTGCTATATTCCAAATAAAGTGCTCAGATGAATCATAAACCTTAAAATCAGGTGCATATAAAAACAGTCTTTGTGCAGTGATCCAGATAAAGTGCCAACGTGCCAAATAATTAAAGGTGCTTGCAAGGTGATTATGGTGCCCCTCTTGGTTCCCCACTCACCAAATAGCCACTGTATAAAGACCTTTAGAAAAGATTGCACAGTTGCCCAGGATCTTTATGCTCTTCTCCAATGAGACCTCCAATATTAAGGGTCCGCTTCCGCTAGAGTCAGCAATAGTTCTCCCTGCTGCAGGCTAAGCCTTTGCCTGCTTAGCCTTTGCTTAGGTTTAAGGTTTATGATTCATCTGAGCACTATATTTGGAATATAGCACAATGGACTTTTATTATTAGCACTTGTTATCTTGTATTTATTGCTTAATTGGACTCATTTAATTTTACACCAAAGCACTTTATATACACAATATTTTGGAATTGTATATTATATTTTTTAATGTAGATGCTAGCGCTGCATAAATTTGCTTATGATAATGTGTATACATGTCTATTACAATAAATTGTTTTAAAGATAATGCGCTAGGCTGGTGCGCCCTCTGTCAATTTCTCTTTTCCAGTATCTGCTTTGGGTTACCACGACCCGTTGAGAGTGGCAGCACAGCCTGAATTTACTACAATTCGACCGGAATCGCATTTTCAGGATACCAGCCGCAAGGCCACCCCTCAAGCGCAGGAGTAATTTGCTCTTTGGGCCACTTCAGAGGCAGGGTTAAAGGATATATCTACTTTTGCAGCCAAATTGGAATAAAAACCTGCATTAAATTTGTTACAATTTGCAATTTGGAGGTATTTGAACGTGTTTGCTTAAGGTGACTTTGAATGGAACCCAAGGGTCACTAGCAATGTCCATATTTTTCAATAACATCACCCAGAATCCCCAGCCTATTTGTTAACGTACAGAAGCTTGCCAAGAATCTGTGACTTGTAATAGATGTAAATCCAACATCAGTCATGTCATTCAGTGTTGTAGATCCACATCAAGCACAATGGCTGGCCTTGTGGTAATGCTGATACCCCGTCATAAATGCCAGACCACCAGCAACCTTTTTATGAAATTCCTTTGAGCCGGCTGGCCCAAAGACATGCACCTATTAATCATGGGATTTTCAGAACACCAAGCACTAGGCTAGGGGTACCAGCTGTTGCATTATGCTTGTGACAGGTTCACTTTAAAGTCTAAAAAAGCATGACATCATTGAAAACTATATGAAAGGCAGATTATACATCTACGATGTCTAACACTTGTAGAACTGAGACAATGTTCATGTATTAAAATTTGACAGTTCCTGCATTAAAAAAGCAAATGAATGACATAATTTCCCAAGTGGTTCACACAAATCAGCACTTCACAGATACGATCACATTGTCGGATTCTGTGAAGAGTCTTTTGATCAGATTGTTACGTATATGGTCAACTGGGATATCATCATCCAATATTTGAGGTTTTTGAGCATATGAGGTTGTACTGCTTTGGATGCAAGTTCCGTGGTGGATCTGGTGCTGGAATTTGGAGCGGACCCTATCCTGGTGGTTGCTTTCATGCCCTATGTCCGGTTGACCTTCCGTAACAGGGGGTCTAAAGTTCTGGTAAGGGAATTACCTTATTTGAGCACGTGGTGATCGTCAGGATTGTGTCTTCACTTATGGTGTTGGAATCCTTTTGCATTCATTTCTGCACTTCAGCATCTGGTCTCACGGACTTTATGGACTTTGTTTATTCATTGTCTTTCCATTGTCACCTGCTATTGTGGCGCTGCACCTGAATACGCATTGCTTTTGGTCTGATAATACCTTTGTACTGGCAACCTATATGTTCATGTATTGAGCGCAGCTATCTTCTCCTTTTTGTATGCACCTATTATTGCACATAAAACTGTGATCAGGGCACGCTTATGAGCACAGTAGTGAGCGTGCCTATACATGAAAATGCAAAAGCACATCCACAGTCAATGTTGGTGACAGAAGACCTATTGAAAGAATACCTTGATTCAATGTCAGTGCTGACTGGTCTTCGACTGTATCCTGTGGCCTGATCATGGACTCTGCCTATACTTTTGCCCACCTGTTCCAGACCCCGGTTAAGTTCACAAATCTGAACCTGCTTATGACACTTCACTTTGCTGCCCACCAACTGCTGACCCTGGTTACCCCTGTCTCTGTCTCAACAATAGTATTAGCTGCCTGCTCTGGCTGTATCCAGCATCTGCTCCAGACATCTCCATGTGTTTCTACCATCATCTCATGTGGAGCTCTGACTGGTTCCCCCTCCTGAACTTACAGTATAATCAAAGTTCCTCTTTAACTCCAGCTGGTTCATCCAACAGTGTGTTGTTCCTGCTGAATCTTCCAAGGCTACATCCAGTGGTGTATTTAGGTTTTGTGCTGCCCTAGGCCAGACTAAACTTGGGCACCCCCTAATTTAAATACGACCCACCCCTTCCTATAAAGGCCACACCCCTTCATGTTTATGATCCGCCCTGTTATCTGTAAACCCCAGACTACAACCAGTTTTTCAGTGCCCATCAGTGCAGCCTCATCAGTTTCCATAAGTTCAGCCTCATCAGTGCAGCCTCACTACTGGCCATTAGTGCAGCATATCAGTGCTGCCTTATCAGTGGCAGTCATTGCAGCCTCATCAGTGGCCATTAGTGCCCATTAGAGCAGAATATCAATGCAGCCCCATCAGTGAAGCTTATCAGTGCCCACTTTTTTCCTGCCCCCCTGCAAAGTGCCACCCTAGGCCTGGGCCTTGTTGGCCTAGGCCAAGATACAGCACTGGCTACATCATCAGTCCAAAGTTCTGATATCAACATCTATCAGTACTCGTGTTTCTCCTGTCCTTTGGCACAATCCTATATGTTTCACTTCCTGCGGTACTTGGACTGGAGATACAAGAGAGGTCAACCTCATCATCTCAGTCTCTTATCAGGTATAGGACACACCTTTGATATGCAGCTTTATCACAGCAGTAGTTCTACCACCTCTAAATGACAGATCCCTAGCTGGTCTGTCTTCAACCAGTTGCAAATTACTTGTGACCATAAAAGTGTTTTAGCTATTAAACAAACTTGTATAATGGTTCTGTTGTTGCATAAAAGGGAAGAGCCAAGTTTTAAAAACATGAGAAGAGATGCCAATCTAATCTCCTTAGAAAATAATATAGCTGATGGTGGAAGATTAAAACAGATTATAGGGGTGATTCAATAGAGGTTTTTTCAAAACGTTTTTGTGTTATGGACTTATTAGAAAATCCTTTTTCAAATTCATGAAAGCTGTGCGACAGTTTTCTTACTATTTCTGGCAGCCAATTAGCCATAACATTAAGATCGCTGACAGGTTAAGAGAATACCATTGATTATCTTGTTACAATGGCATCTGAAAGTGGGTAAGATACACTATATTACCAAAAGTATTGGAACGCCTGCCTTTACACACACACATGAACTTTAATGGCATCTCAGTCCGTAGGGCACTCAATATTGAGTTGGCCCACACTTTGCAGCTATAACAGCTTTAACACTTCTGGGAAGCTGTCCGCAAGGTTTAGGAATGTGTCTATGGGAATGTTTGACCATTCTTCCTGAAGCGCATTTGTGAGATCAGGCACTTATGTGTACGAGAAGGCCTGGCTCGCTGTCTCCGCTTTAATTCATCCCGAAGGTGTTCTATTAGGTTGAGGTCAGGCCAGTCAGGTTCCTCCACTTTAAACTCGCTCATCCATGTCTTTATGGATCTCCCTTTGTGCACTGGTCCAAATCATTTGGTGGAGGGGGAATTATACTGTGGTATTGTTTTTCAGGGGTTGGGCTTGGCACCAGCATACCAGGACATTTTGGACAATTAATGCTCCCAACTTTGTGGGAACAATTTGGGGATCCCCCCTTCCTGTTCCAACATGACTGCGCACCAGTGCACAAAGCAAGGTCCATAAAGACATGGATGAGCATGTTTGGCGTGGAGGAACTTGACTGGTCTGCACAGAGTCCTGACCTCAACCCAATAGAACACCTTTGTGATGAATTAGAGTGGAGACTGCGAGCCAGGCCTTCTTGTCCAAACCAGTGTCTGACCTCACAAATGCGCGTCTGGAATAATGGTCAAACATTCCCATAGACACACTCCTAAACCTTGTGGACAGCCTTCCCAGAGGAGTTGAAGCTGGTATAGCTGAAAAGGGTGGGCCAACTCAATATTGAGTGCCTTGTACACACAATCAGATTATCGCACAAATTTTCGTCTGTTTTTTGTTGCATGCTATGCTAGTCTCATATCGAAAGTGAAGAGGTTAATTTAATCCGAAAATTCTCATACAACAGAATTCAACTTCAGAAGTGATGTAATGTGTTGAATTGTTTTGTATGTATTCTTTAGTTTCCGAGCATGAGTAGTCTTGCTCTTACAATTCTTTTTGGACTGTACTAAACGAAATGTTGTGTTCACGTAGGATAAAAAATTTAAAGCCTGCACATTCAGTTTTTGTCGTCCGAAAATTCCTATTCGGCTGTCAAAAGCACTATACTAGCGATCCAAAAATTGGCAGATCATTCATCGGACGAAATGTTACTTTTGATTTTCTTATCGTGTGTACAGGCCTTAAGACTGGGATGCCACATAAATTCATGTGCGTGTAAAGGCAGGTGTCCCAATACTTTTGGCAATATAGTGTATATTAAGCATCAAGTAAACACGTTGTCTATGACATTGATGTGTTGAAAGTAGTGCTGGGCGAGCAGTTCGGACTGAGCATAAGTTCGGTCAAACATCCCCTGTTCACCCATCCGGCGAACACCCAAATTTGTAAATCGCTCGGCGGGCAAACATCCCGCTGCATAGTGCATTCTAGGGCCCAAATTGGATAAAGCAATGCACCTGACCACTGGTCAGGTGCAAGGATTTGCCCTATCAAGGCACAGATCACTGTCAGAGCCCTGATTGGACAAAGTCATGGTGACTTTGCCCAATCATGGCTCAGTGCTCATAGTCCCACCCCACACTATGAAAGGTTCCTTCACACAGGAAGCTTTTTCAGTGTGTTGTTGGAGTGGAGATAAATAGAGCAGGGCTCAGTTAGTTACTAGCTAGTTAGTGGGTTATTGTGACTCTGAGTGTAAGTGTAGTGATAGGGTAGTGTGAGTATAATGTAGTGTGAGTATAGTAAGTGAGTATAGTGTAGTGTCATTGAAGTGTTAGTGTAGTGTGTCAGTATAGTATGAGTATAGTGTAGTGTCAGTGTAGTGTGTTAGTGTAGTATGAGTATGCTATGTCAGTATAGTATGAGTATAGTGTAGTGTCAGTGTAGTGTGTTAGTGTAGTATGAGTATGCTATGTCAGTATAGTATGAGTATAGTGTAGTGTCAGTGTAGTGTGTTAGTGTAGTATGAGTATGCTATGTCAGTATAGTATGAGTATAGTGTAGTGTCAGTGTAGTGTGTTAGTGTAGTATGAGTATGCTATGTCAGTATAGTGTGAGTATAGTGTAGTGTCAGTTTAGTGTGAGTATAGTGTAGTGTCAGTTTAGTGTGAGTATAGTGTAGTGCAGTGTTTCACCACATTACATAACATTTAGTGCTGTATATCTTTTTTATTTTTTTTCCCTCTGCCTACCCCTTTTTTTAAATTGTCAGCTGCAGTCTTACTGCGACTCTAGTGTTCCACTTTTTTTTCTTTTTAGTTTTTAGATTTAAATGTGAGTATTAATCTCCCCCCTCGTCATGTCTGGAAGGCTAACAAGGAGAGGCCAGACGTTCCCATGCCACTATGAGGAGGTGTCAGGGTGCCAGGAAACCAGAACACACAAGGATGCAGGTAAAATAAAGCAGTTTATTGGAGCAAACAACAATAAATGCACAGCAACAGTGAGGAAGTGGGAGCAGAAGCAATCCGGGATCAAGTCCAGTAGCGGGTAGTCATCCAAGCTGGGGTCGAGTCCAGAAGCAGGTAGTCTGCCGATGCCGGGTCGAGAGCCAGGAGAGTCATCAGCCAAGCCAGGTCATACACAGAGGTACACGGAGAACAGAAGACTGCTAGCAGAGATGTACCTTGGAGCACAAACACAATGGCAAGGACTGCAACCCATCAGGTGATAGATATAGTTAGGTGTACAGCATCATCACTGCGACGCCCAGGTAGCAGGCAAGTGATGATGCAATCAGAGTCTATAAGAGGCAGCAGTCTGCACATGTCCAAGATGGTTACCAACAGGAGGGCAAGGTAAGACCTTGACAGGGGGCTAGCAGCATCTGTGTCCACAGGTAGTTGGTGGGAGGTTAAGTGCCTTTGCAAAAATGTGGCGCCCAAATGGCTGGTGTTTTTGCCACGCATTATCTGCTTACGGCAGAGATTTCAAATTGCCACAGCGTGATCGGCTGCACATGTGCTAAACAAGGACCACACAGCTGAGCTGTGGGAAGTTGGCCGGGAGATAAGAGCTCCACGATCTGCTGGAATAGATTGCTGTTGTTAAGAGCACCTGAAAGCCACACAAAAGAGACACGATTGTTCTCCTCCTCACTCCTCACCTTTCATCTCTACCCAGGCTATATCACATGACATCTCAGCAGCCTCCACTGACAGGGATAATGGAATAGGAAAGGGTCTCAGAGGTCCTTGCAACACGTCTGCCAGCAATACACGGCCAGCTGTAGAGTATACAAATACAAATCCAAAAAGTCCTGCGCTAAAATGAGTAAATAAGTGAATGAGTGAATCGTGTGAATATGACAAAGGTGAAAGCAGCTGAAAAACACTTGATTATAGTAAATCAAACAATATAAAGCAAAAAATAGTGCAGCGCTATCAAAATATGGTATAACCCATGCAAGTGTGGAATAACCAATGAAGTATTAAATGAATAACACTAAGTGATAAAGTAAACAGAAAAGTCCATAAATTGATAAACGTGACTCCAAACAAAAGGACCCGGAAACGTGATGTCAAAGATGGAAGGCTTGAATCCCAAGGAGGAGACAGGAAAACACCCATGATATGAATGAAAGTGGCAGCTTACCAGAAGCTAAGGCCTCCAACCTAATGGAACGGCCATACATGCTTTAGATATCAATCCAGATGAATCGTATCCTTCATAGACCAGGGAAACCAGATATGTTCCACTATACCATATATAAACTCCAGACGTGATGTCATAAGTATATAGGGAGAAATAAGTTACACATAGCGTAATCCCGTTTAGGTTACACACAAAGGTTTATTAAAAATGCGCTTACAATGGAAGTCTTGCAAGAAGGCACATCACACAGAGCAAAAACCGCGGCATCCTGCGTGTGTGGAAGAGCCGGCGTCTAGGGGTACAGTAACACCTAGATACCAGCAACTAGGAAAGACATCGGCAGAGGAAGCGGCTGGAAGGCTCTGGAAGTGATGCGCTGGTAAAAGCTTTGCCGCTCTTTAATGACATCACTTCCAGAGCCTCCCAGCCGCTTCCTCTGCCGGTGTCTTTCCTAGTTGCTGGTATCTAGGTGTTACTGTACACGTGACGGAATTTCTTCCACATAAGCGGTACCGGACATACGACTGTCACGCCCCCTAGACGCCGGCTCTTCCACACACGCAGGACGCCGCGGTTTTTGCTCTGTGTCTGTGATGTGCCTTCTTGCAAGACTTCCATTGTAAGTGCATTTTTAATAAACCTTTGTGTGTAACCTAAACGGGATTACGCTATGTGTACCTTATTTCTCCCTATATACTTTTGACATCACGTCTGGAGTTTATATATGGTATAGTGGAACATATCTGGTTTCCCTGGTCTATGAAGGATACGATTCATCTGGATTGATATCTAAAGCGTGTATGGCCGTTCCATTAGGTTGGAGGCCTTAGCTTCTGGTAAACTGCCACTTTGATTCATATCACGGGTGTATTCCTGTCTCCTCCTTGGGATTCAAGCCTTCCATCTTTGACATCACCTTCCCGGGTCCTTTTGTTTGGAGTCACGATTATCAATTTATGGACTTTTCTGTTTACTTTATCACTTTATCACAAAAGTTAGAGGGGCTTTTAAACTAGGTGACGGGGGGGAGGGTACAGATGTAGAATTAGCCAGTGGAAAGCAAGTTTCAGAGGGCAGATGGGGGCATTAGCGGTAGGGTGTTCGGAGCTCCTATACCCAGGGTGGGTATGGGGAAAAATCAAGAGAGCAGCCTAATAACAACAAATGAGGATATATGTAACCGATCAAATTTAAGAGGTTTGTATACCAATGCCAGAAGCCTGGCCAACAAGATGGGAGAGCTGGAGCTGCTGATGTTTGAGGAGGACTTAGATTTTGTGGGGATAACTGAGACTTGGTTTGACAGCTCTCATGACTGGATGACGACCATTCAGGGGTATTCCCTTTATCGCAGGGATAGAGAAGGTAAAAAAGGGGGAGGGGTATGTCTGTATATTAAGAACAGTATACAGGTAAATATGAGGGATGATATTAATAATGGAGCTATGGATGAGGCAGAATCCCTATGGGTAGAGCTTCAAAGGGAAGGCACGGTGGGGAAGGTAATATTGGGCATATGCTATAGGCCCCCCAACCAGAGGGAGGAGGGTGAGGTGGACCTCATGTTGCAGATAGGATTGGCAGCAAGGATGGGAAATGTCATTATAATGGGGGACTTTAATTATCCAGATATAGACTGGGCAGAAGGAACCGCGCACTCAGCCAAGGCTAGGCAGTTCCTAAATGTTTTGCAGGACAATTTCATGGGTCAGATGGTGAATGCACCGACAAGAAACAATGCGGTACTTGACCTACTGATTACCAACAATACAGACCTGCTCACGGATATAGAAATACGGGACAACTTAGGAAACAGTGACCATAGGTCAATTGGTTTCAGTATTAATTACAGTTATAGGAAACACAAGGGTAATATAAGGACACTGAATTTCAAAAGAGCCAATTTCCCTAAACTGCGCTCGCTGCTAGAAAATATGAAATGGGATAGAACCCTGGGAACAAAGAACACGGAGGAAAAATGGGAGTGCTTCAAGAGCATACTTAATAGGGGGATTGGCCAGTGCATTCCAAAGGGAAATGTGGGTGGCTAAACTCCAACATAAAAATGTATATTAGTGCTAAAGAAAAGGCCTTCAAAAAATACAAGACTGAGGGGTCATTGGCAGCATTTAAGCATTACAAAGTGTGCAATAAGAAATGTAAAGATGAAATCAGGGCGGCTAAAATAGAACACGAGAGACATATAGCGGAGGAGAGTAAAAAGAACCCCAAGAAGTTCTTTAAGTATATAAACAGTAGGAAAGCGAGGCCAGAACACATTGGCCCCATAAAAGATGATAAAGGAAATATGGCCACTGAGGACAGAGAAAAGGCGGAAGTGTTAAATAATTTCTTCTCTTCAGTCTCCACAAAAGAATCGGGGGGGCTACACGAACCCAGCTTGTAAGGCCAAACTAAACAACACACCCCAGGAAGTGCCGCCATGGCTAACAGAAGATAGACTTAGAGCTAAACTAGAGAAACTTAACATAAATAAATCCCCGGGACCGGATGGCTTGCACCCGAGGGTTCTTAATGAGCTCAGCCAGGTGATTGCCAGACCATTATTCTTGATCTTTAAGGATAGTTTACAGACGGGTATGGTGCCAGCTGATTGGAAAAAAGCCAAAGTGGTACCAATATTTAAAAAGGGGCCGAGATATATCCCGGGTAACTATAGGCCGGTCAGCCTAACTTCAGTAGTCTGCAAAATTTTGGAGGGGATGTTAAGGGACCACATGCAAGACTTTAGTAATGAAAATGATATTATTAGTAGGGATGATCGAACTTTTGAAAAGTTCGGTTCGACCAGAACACCCGAACTTCACGAAAGTTCGGTTCGGATTTCAGAACCCCATTGAAATCAATGGGACCCGAACTTCGGTAATCAAAAAACACCATTTTGAAGCCCCAAAACCCAATAAATGCCCCTAAAAAGTGCCTAGGGTTCTGGGTCATGCCCCATTAACTATTAATCGCACAAAAAAAAGTTCTTAAAAATTTTCATTTTTGATAAAAAAGCCAATTATTGAAAAATTAAAAAAAAAAAAAAAAAAGAGATTTTGGATTTAGTATCTGGGGGGTCTAAAAGGTGTGCATGTGAAGTTTCAGCTCTGTAGCATGTCCAGAACCATGAAAAAAAAGAGATAATTTTTCAGTAGAACAGGGATGTGGTTCGGGAGCCTCCTTTAACACCTATATGATCTTTTTTTCTGGTTCTGGACATGCTACAGAGCTGAAACTTCACAGGTACACCTTTTAGACCCCCCAGACACAAAATCACACAAAAAAAAGTTCTTAAAAATTGTCATTTTTGATAAAAAAGCCAATGATTGAAAAATTATAAAAAAAAAAAAAAAAGAGATTTTTTTATTTTTACTTTGTATTTCAGATCTGGGGGGTCTAAAAAGTGTACATGTGAAGTTTCAGCTCTGTAGCATGTCCAGAACCATAAAAAAAAAGATCGTTTGTATTAGAAAACTTTAAGCACAGGAATATGGCTTCTCTGCTGTAACACCTTGCCGGTTTAATAGCAGGCATTTTTTTGGGTTCTTTGCAGTCAGGAAAAACATCTGAACTTGTGTATAGTGGTACTGTGCACAAGTTCTGATGTTTTGCCTGCCTCCAAAACCCCCCAAAAAATGCCAGCAAAAACACACCTGGGCATTTTTTTTTTGACGCTAGCGTTTTTTTTGGCATTTTTTGGGGTTCTTTTGAGGCAGGCAAAAGAGCTGAAACTCAACATGTACACTTTTTAGACCCCCCAGATACTAAATCCAAAGTAAAAATCAAAAAATCTCTTTTTATTTTTTTTATTTTTTTTTTTATAATTTTTCAATCATTGGCTTTTTTATCAAAAATGACAATTTTTAAGAACTTTTTTTTGTGTGATTTTGTGTCTGGGGGGTCTAAAAGGTGTACCTGTGAAGTTTCAGCTCTGTAGCATGTCCAGAACCATAAAAAAAAAGATCGTTTGTATTAGAAAACTTTAATCACAGGAATATGGCTTCTCTGCTGTAACACCTTGCCGGTTTAATAGCAGGCATTTTTTTGGGTTCTTTGCAGTCAGGAAAAACATCTGAACTTGTGTATAGTGGTACTGTGCACAAGTTCTGATGTTTTGCCTGCCTCCAAAACCCCCCAAAAAATGCCAGCAAAAACACACCTGGGCATTTTTTTTTTTTGACGCTAGCGTTTTTTTGGCATTTTTTGGGGTTCTTTTGAGGCAGGCAAAACATCTGAACATGTGTATAGGGGGTATATATAGGCATATATGTCTGAATATATACCCCTAGACATATATAGGTGTGATAGTAGCAGAAATATATTACTGTAAATGATTTCATTAGCGCAAGCATTTATTTCTGCTACTATCACACCTATATATGTCTAGGGGTATATATTCAGACATATATGTCTATATATACCCCCTATACACATGTTCAGATGTCATGTCTGACATCAAACATGTCCTCAAAAAAACACTGGCAGTGGCAGCCCCTGCAGCATAAAAAATGCTTGCTGGTGAGAAGCCACATACCTGTCCCGAAGCAACTCAGAGAAATGATCATTTCTCTATAGCGGTCACCCTGCTATGGAAGGGTTTTGTCACCCTGCCATAGCAGTCACTGTCAGTTAACCCTACACTACACTACGGTCCCCTGACACTTAACACTTTCCCTACAGAAACTAAATTTTTGAAGCTAACTTAAGTGTAAAGGAGCACTCTAACTACACTAGATATCCCTTTCCTCACACTAAAAATAGCTAAATGACACTTTTAAAGTAAAATTAACAGAACTGCTTCCACTCTCTTCCATGTCCAGTATAACAATGCTGGGAATATGGCGGGGGCGATCTTATATACTGGGGGGCGTATTCACTAATGATTGGTCTAGGGACCCCCTAGTCACTCCAATCACATTCCTAGCATTCTCCTGCCCCCTCAATTGGCTTTTGCTAATGGTTCTGGTCCAATCACGGGCTTTTAAAGCCCATTTCCTGAAGCATTGCATTTTGGGCGGTTCTGGTTGCCGAATTCCGAACTTTTTGGGCAAAAAGTTCTAAATTCGGCCGAACCTCGAACACCCAATGTTCAGGCCGAACCGATGGTGGACCCGAACCGTTCGATCATCCCTAATTATTAGTAGTAATCAGCATGGATTCATGAAAAATCGTTCGTGCCAAACCAATCTATTAACCTTCTACGATGAAGTGAGCTGCCACCTAGATAAAGGAAAGCCTGTGGATGTGGTGTATCTGGACTTTGCAAAGGCCTTTGACACCGTTCCCCACAAACGCTTACTGTACAAACTAAGGAAGGTAGGTATGGACCATAAGGTGAGTACCTGGATAGAGAACTGGCTCCAGGGGAGAGTACAGAGGGTGGTGATTAATGGGGAGTACTTCGGATTGGGCGGGTGTGGAAAGTGGGGTCCCCCAGGGTTCTGTCCTGGGACCAATCCTGTTTAATTTATTCATAAATGATCTAGAGGAGGGGATATCTAGTACAATCTCAGTATTTGCAGATGATACTAAACTGGGCTTGCCAATATCTTCTATGCAGGATGTGGAAACCTTACAAGCGGACCTGAATAAAATAACGGGGTGGGCAACTACATGGCAGATGAGATTTAATGTTGAAAAATGTAAAGTAATGCACTTGGGGGCCAGAAACCAGAAAGCAAGCAACTCACTAGGGGGGGAACCTCTGGGTGAGTCTAGGATGGAAAAGGACTTGGGGGTACTTGTAGATAACAAGCTTGGCAGTGGCATGCAATGCCAAGCCGCTGCAAGCAAAGCCAACAGAATACTGGGATGTATAAAAAAGGGGATTCACTCCAGAAATAAAGAGATTATTCTCCCACTCTACAAGACTCTGGTCCGGCCACATCTGGAGTATGCTGTCCAGTTCTGGGCACCGGTCCTCAGGAAGGATGTGCTGGAACTGGAGAATGTCCAGAGAAGGGCAACAAAAATAATTAGGGGAATGGAGGACATCAGCTATGAGGAAAGACTACAAGCACTGAACCTATTCTCTCTGGAGAAGAGACGATTGAGGGGGGATATGATATCAATGTACAAATACTGTACTGGTGACCCGAGCATACAATAAGACACGTGGCCACTCACTAAAACTAGAGGAAAGGCGGTTTAACCTTAAAGTGCGTAAGGGGTTCTTCACTGTAAGAGCGGTAAGGATGTGGAATTCTCTTCCAGCAGGGAGCATTGATAGTTTCAAAAAACTATTAGATGGACACCTTAAAGACCACAACATACAGGGGTATACAATGTATGGTTAACAGCAAACACACACACACATCATAGGTTGAACTGGATGGACTGATGTCTTTTTTCAACCTCACTAACTATGTAACTATGTAACTTAGTGTTATTCATTTAATACTTCATTGGTTATTCCACACTTGTATGGGTTATACCATATTTTGATAGTGCTGCACTATTTTTTGCTTTATAGCTGTAGAGTATAGCAGGCAAATTTCTCTGCCCCAGCTGCTGCAGCCAAAATAAAATCATACACTCCCTGCCACCCACATGTCCAGCCTCTAGATCCCAGCTTGTCCAAATTGCTGGCTTTACAACTCCTGCCTTTCTGTCTGGTGGATTCTGCCCCTTCAATGAATTGGCTGAATGTGCTTTACCATAATGGCAGGTTCCAAGTCGCTATTTTTTTGCACGTAAGGCCATTCCAGCTCTGTATCATTGCATGGAAGGCAATGTTTTGGAATAGCTGGGCAAGGCATTCAGCAGCAAGGTCCACATTACTGCTGACATGGGCTCACAGGACACTGGGTAACTCTGCTTGCAACTAGGAAGAATGTAAGACAGGGCTCAGTGCTGGAGCTTCTTTTGCCGCCATGTCTCCGTACAGCTGGTGGTGAAGATAGAAGATCTGTCAGTTCCCCCCCTTTCCTCCTTCTCCATACCCTCCTCTGCTGAATTGTCCTATGAACCATCAATACCCCCTAAGCGTTTACGGGGATATTCAATGAGTCAGGCTAAAAGATGCCATGCAGTGCTTCAGCTTGTCTATCTAGGGGACATGAGTCACACCCACACTGGAGCAGAGATGCATGCATCAGTGACACTATCCCTCTCGTGTTCCTGCTAAAGCTCTTCGTGGCATTATGGATAGGGCACTTGAGGCAGAGCAGTGGGAGAAAGAGGAGGACTACCTTTCCTCTCAAGGCCCGCTTTATGCAGACACCATTCTTGCAACACCACAGAACACACAAGAAGAGAGGGAGGAGGGGAGAAGGAGTATTCTGGCAGTTTTGGAGGCATTGAAGCAGAAGAAGACATATGTAAAACCTTAAGAGATGCTTTTCAGTCCCCAGAAAACTTAGTAGTATTAGTATGTGGCTGGGAGGAGGCAGTTCCAGAAATTGTAATCCTCTGAGGGCTCTGATTATCATGCCTCTGCAAACTTGCAGTGCATGGGCTCCCTTATTCTTCAAAGCCTGCAAATGGACCCAAGAATTTGTGGCATCAAAGAAAAGGATCATAATTGGTTGGCAATCCTCCTTGACCACCATTACAAGGGGAGAGTCTCCGAACTCATCCTGCCTTCGCAGAGGGAGCACAGGATGAAAAATCTTGAGGATACCTTAAAGAGGAGTTTATTTAACACTTTTCCAGACTTTGGTAGGTTACAGATTCATGGAAAAGGTAATTTTGAGCCTGGTCAAAGGAGGAGCGGTGGAGAAGGCACCACCTAAGTGATGCATTTAAACATTTTTTTTATTCCTCTGCCCCCAGGGCTGTCAGCTTCAACATCCAATCGGCAGTGTCTGTATCATATGGTAGAAGATTATCTAGGGGCAAACACAGACATGGTCAGCTTTCCAGAAGACGATCCACTGGGTTACTGAGTCATAAGAAAAGACCACTGGCTAGAACTTGCCCAGTATGCCCTTGTCATGGTCTTACCTTCTTGCTGTTCTCCTTCGTTTGACATGTGCTGGCGGCCATCTTGGTTTCTGGGTTTCTTGTAGCCTCCCACCCTGCGGCTCCTCCTTCCCACTGGGAGGAGCTGGATACCTAGCTCATATATATAGGAGGTCTGTGGCTTCAGTTCCCTGCTTGGTCCTCCTGTGTTCACATGCTACTAAGACTGCTGCTACTTCTGGTTCCTGTTCCTGGCTTCGTCTGACTACCCTGCTGGTTCCTGATCCTGGCTTCGTCTGACTACCCTGCTGGTTCCTGTTCCTGGCTTCGTCTGACTACCCTGCTGGTTCCTGATCCCTGGCTTCGCAAGACTCTGCATCGGTTTCGCCATCCGTTTGGACTTTTGCTTTATAGCTTGTTTTTCAATAAAGCTTTCTTATTTTCACTTATCTGTTGTTGTACGTCTGGTTCATGGTTCCGTGACATTAGGACCAAGCCATGAATTCTGACGGTACAGGGCCATCCTCGCTACCCACGCTGGTTGCCAGACTTGATCAGCAGGATCACCTGTTGGGTCGGTTCGCCGTGGTGTTGCAAACCCTGCTTGAACGCACGGTACCCCAGGCCACGAATTCTGACGGTGCAGGGCCATCCTCACTACCCACGCTGGTTGCCAGACTTGATCAGCAGGATCACCTGTTGGGTCAGTTCGCCGTGGCGTTGCAAACCCTGCTTGAACGCACGGTTCATTTCGCTCCCGTTGCCGATGGGTCGGTTGTCGCTCCTGGGTCCGCTCCTACTGCCACTCCGGTTGTTGCGCCAGAGTCTACCCTGACACCTGTTGTTGCGCCTGCGGTGTTTCAGGGTATGTCCGGTTCTGCCCCCCTTCCACAGCGCTTTGGGGGAGAGCCAACTCAGTGCCGAGGTTTCCTTAACCAGGTGGGCATTTATTTCGAGTTGCTGCCACATGCCTTTCCTACTGAGAGATCAAAGGTGGGCTTCTTAATCTCGCTGCTCTCGGACAAGGCCTTGGCCTGGGCCAGCCCTTTATGGGAGAACAACAATCCGGTGGTTGTCGAGTTTTCCGGTTTTGTTGCTTCTCTTCGGAAGGTATTCGATGTGCCGGCTCGTGCTGCCTCTGCTGCGAAGCTCCTTATGTCCATCAGACAGGGTTCACGATCCGTAGCTGAATACGCCATTGAGTTTCGTACCCTGGCAGCAGAGGTGGGCTGGAATAATGAGGCTCTGGTCGCTGCTTTCTCTCATGGTCTCTCGGATGCCTTGAAGGATGAGGTTGCAGCTAAGGACCTACCAGTGGAGCTCGAGTCTCTTATTTCTTTCCTGATTTTGATTGACACCAGACTCAGGGAGAGACCTTCCTTTAAGGAGAGTCTGCGGAGGCCTCCTAACAGATTGGCGCCTACCTTTGTTGTCCCACCCGTGCCTCCCTCTCCTCCCACGCCTCCTGGGGATGACTTGTCTGGGGGTGAACCCATGCAGCTGGGGTTTGCTCGCCTGTCCGAGGGGGAGAGGGTACTCCGGAGACGCGAGGGCCGATGCATGTACTGTGGTCTCGGTGGGCATTTTCGGTTGGCATGTCCGAACCGTCCAGGGAAACGCTCGCACCTGAGATCCTGTCGGGGGCAGATCTTGGGTGGAGTCTCCTCGTCCCCGGTTTCCCGTGTTGACAAACCACTGATCACTGTTGTTCTTTCCTGGGTCGGGGGCTCGGTGACGACCCAGGCGTTGGTGGACTCTGGTGCTGGTGGTTTGTTCATTGATAGTGTGTTCGCAGCCGCCAATTCCATTCCTCTGCAGGCTCGAGGTTCTCCTCTGGCTCTTGAGGCGATAGACGGCAGACCCCTTCTGCCGCCACACGTGACTCATGAGACCCTTCCAGTGGGGTTAGCCATTGGTGCCGTCCACAGAGAGTCGGTCTGCTTCCAGGTTATTTAGTCTCCACACTACTCGGTGGTCTTGGGGTACCCCTGGCTCCAGAAGCATAATCCGATTTTCGATTGGAGATCGGCCGAGATCCTCTCGTGGTCACCGCAGTGTGGGGCTAGTTGCATCCATGGGCCTGTCAAGTTGCTGTGTACTTCCTCGGACTCTCTGTTGCCCCCTGAATACGAGGAGTACCGGGATGTATTCGATAAGGTGCGCGCGGTTGCCCTACCTCCGCACCGCCCATACGATTGTGCCATCGAGTTACAATCTGGTGCCGTTCCTCCTCGTGGCAAAGTCTATCCACTGTCGGTAGCGGAGAATGAGGCCATGGAGGAGTACGTGAGGGAGGCGCTTTCACGTGGACACATTCGCAAATCCTCGTCCCCGGCAGGGGCTGGATTTTTCTTTGTGAAAAAGAAGGGCGGTGAGTTGAGGCCTTGCATCGATTACAGGGGTCTCAATCGCATCACGATCAAGAACGCTTACCCGATACCCTTGATTTCCGAGCTGTTCGATCGCCTTAAAGGGGCCACGGTCTTTACCAAACTCGACCTGAGGGCGGCATATAACCTCGTAAGGATCAAGGCGGGCGATGAGTGGAAGACCGCGTTTAACACCAGGACCGGTCATTATGAATCCTTGGTTATGCCCTTTGGGCTGTGCAATGCGCCCGCAGTCTTTCAGGAATTCATCAACGATGTTTTCCGTGACCTGTTGCAGCAGTGTGTGGTGGTCTACCTGGATGACATCTTGGTATATTCTGAGTCCATGGAGACCCACATTCTGGATGTCAAACGAGTGTTGCAACGGTTACGAGAGAACAAGCTGTTCGGTAAGCTTGAGAAATGCGAATTTCACCGATCCCAGGTAACCTTCTTAGGTTACATCATTTCCGCTGAGGGGTTCTCCATGGATCCTGAGAAGGTTTCGGCTGTCTTACAGTGGCCCCAGCCCAGTGGTCTTCGCTCCCTGCAGCGCTTTTTGGGCTTCGCCAATTATTATCGGAAGTTCATCAGGGACTTTTCCATGCTAGCCAAGCCTCTCACGGATCTGACCAGGAAGGGCAGTAATTCCCAGGTCTGGCCGCCCGAGGCCATCCGAGCTTTTGAGGCTCTAAAGTCCGCCTTTGTGTCGGCTCCGATTCTGTCGCATCCCAACCCTGGGTTGCCCTTTGTCCTCGAGGTGGACGCGTCTGAGACGGGAGTAGGCGCCCTTCTGTCTCAGCGTAGAACACCAGAGGGTCCTCTGCTTCCTTGTGGGTTTTACTCCCGGAAACTGTCTTCCGCGGAGTGCAACTACCAGATTGGTGACAGGGAGTTATTGGCCATCGTGCAGGCTCTTAAAGAATGGAGGCACTTGCTCGAGGGTTCGGTGGTTCCGGTCCTCATCCTGACGGACCACAAGAATCTGACCTACCTCTCTGAGGCCAAGAGATTGACACCACGTCAGGCCAGATGGGCTCTGTTCTTGTCACGTTTTAATTACGTGGTCTCCTACCTACCCGGTTCCAAGAACATCAGGGCTGATGCCTTATCACGGCAGTACTCCGACCTGTCCAGGGAGGAGTCGATTCCGACTTCGGTCATACCTCCGAATCAGATCCTGGCTGCCATTCGCACCAGCCTGACCTCTCCCCTGGGTGAGCAGATTTTGGCGGCTCAATCTGGTGCTCCCTCTGGGAGACCCAACGGCAGATGTTTTGTGCCTGAGGAGTTGCGCACTCGGTTGTTGCGAACCTACCATAACTCCAAGACCGCGGGGCATCCTGGAAAGAATCAGCTGTCCTGGGCTGTTTCACGTCTGTTCTGGTGGCCTTCCCTACGTTCCGACATCGCCGCATATGTAGCGGCATGCTCCGTTTGTGCCCAGAGTAAGTCCCCTCGGCACCTTCCGTTGGGCCTTCTGCAACCCTTAGCCACCGGGGAGCGCCCATGGTCACACCTGGGGATGGATTTCATTGTGGACCTCCCTGCATCCCGAGGCCATACGGTCATTCTCATGATTGTGGATCGGTTTTCCAAAATGTGTCACTGTGTTCCTCTCAAGAAGTTACCCTCTGCACAGGAGTTGGCCACGATTTTTGCCAGGGAGGTCTTCCGGTTGCACGGTTTGCCCAAGGAGATTGTGTCGGATCGGGGGAGTCAGTTTGTGTCCAGGTTCTGGCGCGCCTTTTGCTCCCAGTTGGGGATTCATCTCTCCTTCTCCTCGGCCTACCACCCTCAGTCCAATGGGGCCGCAGAACGTTCCAATCAGGCCTTGGAGCAATTCCTTCGTTGCTATGTCTCCGATCACCAAGACAATTGGGTTGACCTCCTGCCTTGGGCTGAGTTTGCCAGGAACACGGCGGTGAACTCTTCCTCTGGGACGTCTCCCTTCATGGCCAACTATGGGTTCCAACCTGCCGTGTTACCGGAGGTATTCTCTCCCCAGGATATTCCGGCTGTGGAGGATCACCTTTCTGTCCTACGTGCTTCTTGGGTACAGATCCAGAAGTCCCTTGAGGTCTCTGCGCAGCGCCAGAGACTCCAGGCTGATCGCAGACGAGCGCCTGCTTCTTCCTACCAGGCCGGAGACCGTGTATGGTTGTCCACCCGCAACCTCAACCTTCGAGTGCCCACTCCCAAGCTGGCGCCTCGCTTTGTTGGTCCCTTCCGAGTGCTTCGCAGGGTAAACCCGGTAGCCTATGCCCTTGCGCTTCCTCCTGGCATGCGGATCTCCAACGTGTTTCATGTCTCCCTGTTGAAGCCTCTGGTGTGTAATCGTTTCACTTCCTCGGTTCCTCTGCCTCGTCCGGTCCGAGTGGGCAATCGTGAGGAGTATGAGGTGAGCAATATCCTGGACTCACGCCTGGTCCGCGGTCGGGTGCAGTTTTTGGTTCATTGGCGTGGTTATGGTCCAGAGGAGCGTTCCTGGGTTCCCTCCGCAGATGTCCATGCTCCTGCCTTGCTCCGAGCCTTCCACGCACGCTTCCCTCAGAAACCGTTCTTTACTCCGCGGAGGAGGGGCCCTTGAGGGGGAGGTACTGTCATGGTCTTACCTTCTTGCTGTTCTCCTTCGTTTGACATGTGCTGGCGGCCATCTTGGTTTCTGGGTTTCTTGTAGCCTCCCACCCTGCGGCTCCTCCTTCCCACTGGGAGGAGCTGGATACCTAGCTCATATATATAGGAGGTCTGTGGCTTCAGTTCCCTGCTTGGTCCTCCTGTGTTCACATGCTACTAAGACTGCTGCTACTTCTGGTTCCTGTTCCTGGCTTCGTCTGACTACCCTGCTGGTTCCTGATCCTGGCTTCGTCTGACTACCCTGCTGGTTCCTGTTCCTGGCTTCGTCTGACTACCCTGCTGGTTCCTGATCCCTGGCTTCGCAAGACTCTGCATTGGTTTCGCCATCCGTTTGGACTTTTGCTTTATAGCTTGTTTTTCAATAAAGCTTTCTTATTTTCACTTATCTGTTGTTGTACGTCTGGTTCATGGTTCCGTGACAGCCCTGCATCCAGCCTGCTTTTTGAATGAGCATTTAGTGCTGCCGTAGGTTTTGTGACATATACGAGTTTGTCTATCCACAGACTACGTTGACTGGTTGACATTTGTCAGAATTAATCAGTCCTGGATTAGCAGCAGCCATCAAGCCCCTGATGCCGATGTCGCTGAATAAATGTGTTTGGCATCTGGAATCTCTGCAAGACTGTCTAGGCTGCCTAGCTTTGTGGGTGTTGATTTTATCTTGAAGACTTTTTTTGGTAAAGGTTTCATGGGCACAAATAAAACACCCCAAGACCAATTTTTCTGCACCTGTTTGACAGGTGCATATAATTTCAATTTTTTTACAGCAAAGCCAATTGTTTTTTACCGTGTGAAGGCACCACCAACACCCAAAGCCCAATTTTTCCGCACTGGTTTGACAGGTGCATAAAAATTTAAATATTTTACAGAAAGGCCAATTCTTACTTTCATCAAGAGTACCTCTATAGGGTTACAGTGTGAAGGTGCCACCAACACCCAAAGCCCAATTTTTTCGCACCTGTTACTTCTATCCAAAAGTCTGCCAAAGAGACACTAGAATTTATCAAAAAAATTCTAATCTTGTTCCCAGTGCACTAAATTGTGGCCTCATCATAAAGACTGGCTCCCTATGCTGTTACAAAATAAAAAAAAAAGCTTGCAGGGAAAATCAATTTAAATTTTCTCTATATATGTCAGTATTGCTGTAGCAGGTTCTATACACTGTACAGATGGGCCACTTTACAGGCAGACTAAGGCGACCCACCAGGCACTATATTTAAAGGAACTTTTGATTTATGTTGTTGTACTTTAGGCAAAATTAAAATCACTGCACTTCAAAAATTATCTTTTTTTTAAATAAAAATTTGCATTGCTACATGTCCCCCAGGGCAGTAGCCAGGCCCTCATACCTTTTTTATGGGCAATAAGTTGTATATAAGCGTTCAAAATGAGGACTTATGATTTTTCAAGGTCGGGTCCCAAAGACTTTAATAGACTTTAAAAAAAAGTCCCAAAGACTTTAATAGGGTTCGCTGTTCGGGTGCGAACTTTTGCCATGTTTGAGAGTTCTGGCACAAACCAAACTGGGGTGGGGTTCAGCTCAACTCTAGTTGAAAGTAGAAAAAAATGGGCATTCGAGTTTGTTGTGTATGGGGTATTTTGACCCGTGTTCACAGCCGAAAGCGCCTACAATGTATGCATGAGCAATATAACTTGATCACAGACCGATGGAAGAAGGTGGCCAGGTCTGATGAATCATATTTTCTTTTACATTATGTACAGTAGATAGATGGGTGTGTGTGCATCAATTAGCTGGGGAAGAGATGTCACCAGGATGCAGTATGTGAGGAAGGCAAGCTGGTGAAGACAATGTGATGCTTTGGGCAATGTTCTGCTGGGAAACCTTAGTCGTGCCGTTCATGTGGGTGTCACACATACCACCTACCTAAACATTGTTGCTGACCAAGAATGCACCCTGCCTCACTGCAAAATGGTCCAAGAATTGGTTGAGGAACAAGGTTCATTTAGTGGGGAAGTGGGGACCTACTCAATCTTAGGTGGGTGGTCGTAAAGTTTAGCCTGATCGGTGTATATATAAAGTCTTAAAATGTTATACTATACAGAGGTATATAATGCTAAATGCCCAGATACATGCGATGCGCTAGGAGCCTTCACGGCCGGAAGAACCCAATGATTACTGCTCAGTGGCTATAACCGTCGGCAGTAATCAAATGTATAAAAAAAATGACAGGCTGGTTGTACCCAAGTAAATTGATGAATCAACTTGGGTGCAATAAGACTGCCCATACATGGAGCAAATCTCAGCCTAGCCTTGCTGAACCTACTGAATTTCGATTCACGTACGGCCAGCTTAAGTGTAACTATTTTTAAAGTGGCAGGAAACTCCGCATTTTGATTTTTTACCTACAGGTAAGCTTAAAATAAAGCTTACCTGTAGATCAGGGCTCAAAATTTTAAGTCCTGAGCTACTAGCCAGGCCTTAAGTGTTACTCGCCACCAGTTGCCCCACCCAACTCCTACCCTGCCCCTAATTCCGCCCCTAAACACACAAGAGGACACAGTTTTAAAATAGAGGGGCAAAGGTTTAAAAGTAATATGAGGAAGCATGGAATAACCTTCCTGCAGAAGTGGTAGCTGCAAATACAGTGAAGGAGTTTAAGCATGCATGGGATAGGCATAAGGCTATCCTTCATACAAGATAGGGCCAGGGGCTATTCATAGGATTCAGATATATTGGGCAGACTAGATGGGCCAAATGGTTCTTATCTGCCGACACATTCTATGTTTCTATGATTCTATGTTGATAAATTATCTCATAGAATGATATTGTTAAATGTTTTTGCATTAATGTAGAAGTTATAAAAATAAATATTAATAACAACATTATCAGTGCCCATCAATGCAGCCTACCAGTGCCCATCAGTGCAGCAGCATCAATGAAGCTTATCAGTGTGGCCTGATCAGTGCCCATCAGTTAAACCTCAACAGTGCCCATCAGTGCAGCCTGATCAGTGCCCATCAATGCAGCCTCACCAGTGCCCATCAATGCAGCCTCACAAGCGCCCATCAATGCTGCCTACCCTGTTCCCATCAATGCAGCCTCCCCTGTGCCAATCAATGCGGCCTCCCCTGTGCCCATCAATGCAGCCTCCCCTGTGCCCATCAATGCAGCATCACCTGTGCCCATCAATGCAGCCTCCCCTGTGCCAATCAATGCAGCCTCCCCTGTGCCCATCAATGCAGCCTCCCCTGTGCCCATCAATGCAGCATCACCTGTGCCCTTCAATGCAGCTTCACCAGTGTCATCAATGAAGCTTTACATGGGCCCCGTAATGCAGCTTCACCTGTGTCATCAATGCAGCTTTACATGGGCCCCGTAATGCAGCTTCACCTGTGCCCTTCAATGCAGCTTCACCTATGCCCTTCATTGCAGCTTCACCTGTGCTCTTCAATGCAGCTTCACCTGTGCCATCAATGCAGCTTTACCTGGGCCCCGTAATGCAGCTTCACTTGTGCCATCAATGCAGCTTTACCTGTGCCATGCCATCAATGCAGCTTCACCTGTGCCATCAATGCAGCTTCACCTGTGCCATCAATGCAGCTTTACATGGGCCATCAATGCAGCTTTACCTGTGCCATCAATGCAGCTTTACCTGTGCCATCAATGCAGCTTTACCTGTGCCATTAATGCAGCTTTACCTGGGCCCCATAATGCAGCTTCACTTGTGCCATCAATGCACTGACCAGTGCAGAAAAGAGAGAGGAGAGGAAGAGGATATCTGGCCGGATAATCACAAAGCGGGATCGTCCTGCTGTAACAGCTTTAATTTGAATGGCCGGGCACTGCTCCGGGTGTCGCTCAGGGGAAGAGAGTGGAAGAGGAAAGCCGATGGACAGGATTACCATAGAGTGGGGATCGTTCCGCTGTAACATCATTCATTGTAATTGCCGGGCACTCGCCGACACACACAGTCCCGCCTCCTGGCCCGACTCCTTTGATAGACGTCACACGTCCCGGTTGGCCAGGTGTTCTGGCTATCAGAATTCTAAGACTTTATTAAGCATTCCCTCACAAAAAGCTGCAGGATCATGTGACTGAAAGTGAACTTACACTTTAACCACTTTACCGCTGCTCACTGAGCCTCTACTGCGGCAAAGTGGTTCGTTATCGTCTGGCGACGTAGACCTACGTCGACAGACACTCCCCCTTCTCAAAGGCGCACGCGCGCCGCCGGAGGCTCGCTCCCGCTGTATTCAGTCACAGCGGGAGTCGGGCCAGGGGAGGAGCGGCGGTGATCACCGCCGCTCTTCCCCGATCGTCCGAGAATCGAGTGTGGAGATCCGCCCGCTTGTGTAAACAAAGCGGGCGAATCTCCTAAGTGACAGGCAGGGTCAGATTGCAGGGTTCAGCATAGCTGAACCTGCGATCTGTCCCTGCATCACTCAGTCACCTCCCCCCACACATGTCAGTAAGCACCAGGCATACATTAACCCCTCCCTCTCCAATAAAATTAGCCCCTTCCCTGCCAGTGTCATTTTTACAGTAACAGTGCATATTTATAACACTAATTACTGTAGTAATGTCACTGGTACCCCCAAAAGTGTCAAAAATATCAGTCAAGAGTCCGATCTGTCCGCCGCAATGTCGTAGTCCCGCAAAAAAAATCGCAGATCGCCGCCATTACTCGTTAAAAAAAAAACACCAAAAATGACAGAAATCTTTCCCTTAGTTAGTAAACGCAATAACTTTTGCTCAAACCAATCAAAATATGCTTATTGCGATTTTTTTTACCACAAATATGAAGCAGAAAACAAATTGGCCTAAAATGATAAAAAATTTTGATTTTTAATTTTTTTGGGGGGGGAATTTCATATAAAAAAATTGAAAAATATTGTTATTTTTTCAAAATTTACGCTCTTTTTTTGTTTATAGCGCAAAAAGTAAAAATCGCACAGATACCACCAAAAGAAAGCTCTGTTTTTGGGAAAAAAAGGACGTAAATTTAGTTTGGGTACGGCGTTGCTTGACCGTGCAATTGTCAGTTAAATTCGCACAGTGCCGAATCGCAAAAAGTGGCCCAGACGTAAGACAGCAAAATCCTCCGGTGGTAAAGTGGTTAAGCCCTGGTTGACACCAGTGTGGCTTTGAAATTACGCTTCTTCTGCCCAATTTCAAAGCCGCAAATCAGTGCGATTTGCACCTCTCATTTAATTGCGGCTTGCAACTTTGTTTATTAGAAGTCTGTGCAAGTCACAATGAAATTGCCAAAAAATAGCGCAGGAACCTTTTTCATGAGATGCAGCAATTTGAACGGTTCCATTGCCGGCAATAGGGTGTGACTTGTCATGCGATTTGGAACTGTCAAATAGCATGATTAATCACATGAATGTGAACGAGGGATAAATGAGCTGCAGCACCAGCCTGCACTCAGTATAGGGATGTGCCTATCTCTAATAACAGTCTGATTTCCGTGTATTCCACTGGCAGTTATTATATGACTTTATTACCAGCATCCTAATGAGTCATCTGCAAGATTTACAAGAGTCATCCTGGAAATTCTTTTTACCATAGTGACATTTCACAAGCAGATATGTGTAGACGAGCACGTATTTCACCAGACTTTCAATGTCAAGGCAGAATGCAGAAGAAATTGCATAAATGCATGTAGTTAGCAAAGTGCTGTAATCTTTCACTTCCTCTTCAAACTATTCAGGTAATATCATGTAAAAATATACAATGTTTCACATAAAATGTACACGTACCAGTAATAAGACCAAAGAAAAGTACAACTTTAAGGCAAAATTTTTTTTATATTGGACAGAGTGGAGATGGATTAAAATACCTGTCAGTTTTTGTTTATTTTTTGTTTTCATTTGGATAGAGTAAGGTAGGGTTATAACCCTTGCCAGTTTATTTGTTGCCGTCTGTGTCCCATTGGGGAGATTTCCTTCACTTCCTGTCCCATGGCCAAAACAGGAAGTGAGAGGAAATCTCTCCAATTAGGGGAATCCCTTGGGGACCCCCAGGTGACCAGAACTAGTGTCCCCATAGGAAGATTTCTCCTCTATTACTTTTCCTGGGTACAACCCAAAATTTGTGATTTTCTTTTACTTTTAAAGATAATGGTAAACAGGACAAATAGAGAGGGTGAATCTCCCTGACAGGGGCACCGACAGCAATAAAAACCCGACAGGGGTTCTAACCCCTCTCCACTCTGTCTGAAACTAGAAAAATGTTTTGCATTTAATTGTACTTTTAAAAAAAATTATCATACATAATGGACCTCCTCTACTCCCCGCTCAAAAGTGTTTAGTATCTATTTTAGGGCTCATTCACATGGGTCTATTATTACCAGGGATCACTTTTCACACGGTGTTTGACAGGCAGTAAGCAGGTGATATGTCAAAATGCCACTGGCTCACAATTTTATGCTTTGCATGCAGTTGCAGGCAGTTGTGCTGCAGCCCCATTCCCTTGAGTGGGTTGAGCAGCGGTACGGCCTGTAGAATATGACATGTTTAATTTTTTTATAAATATATAATAATAAAAATATATATATTGTATACAATATATATATATATATATATATATATATATATATATATATATACATATATTTATAAATATAAATAGATCTATATATATATATATATATATATATATACACTATATTGTCAAAAAGTATTGGGACGCCTGCCTTTATATGCACATGAACTTTGAGGGTATCCCAGTCTTATGCCTCGTACACACGCAACGATAGTTGGCCGTGAATTTTCGGCCAGCGTCCGATCGGCCGATTTTCGGCTTGTTAGTATGATGCTTTCGACAACCGACTCCGACTTTTCGGCTGAACAAAATCTGGTGTGCATGCTATAAAATTGTTGTTGGCCGTCAACAGAACGGCCGATTTTCCGTCAGTTAGTACAGATTTCGGCAGACAAAAATCTGATGAGCAAGACTGGGCATGCTCAGAGAAGAAAAAACACGGAAAGTAAACCAGCACATGACATCACTTCTGAAGTTGGTTTTTGTTGGCCGAGAAAATTCGTGTGCAGTCTAGGCACATTTTAACCAACACAACAACACTGGACAAAAGACGGCCGATCGGTCGGCCGATAATCGCTGCGTGTGTACAAGGTATTAGTCCATAGGGTTTATTATTGAATTGGTCCACCCTTTGCAGCTGTAACAGCTTCAGCTCTTCTGGGAAGGTTGTCCACAAGGTTTAGGAGTGTGTCTATGGGAATGTTTGACCTTTCTTCCAGAAGCGCATTTGTGAGGTCAGGCACTGATGTGGACGAGAAGGCCTGGCTCACAGTCTCCACTCTAAATTATCCCAAAGGTGTTCTATCGGGTTGAAGGGCAGGCGAATCAAGTTCCTCCACCCCAAACTCGCTCATCCATAGCTTTATGGACTTTGCTTTGTGCACTGGTCCAAATTATTTGGTGGAGGGGGGATTATAGTGTGGGGTTGTTTTATCAGGGGTTGGGCTTGGCCCCTTAGTTCCAATGAAGGGAATTCTGAAAGACGTCAGCATACAAAGACATTTTGGACACTTTCATGCTCCCAACTTTGTGGAAACAACTCAGGGATGGCCCCTTCTTGTTCCAACATGACGGCACACCAGTGCACAGGGTAAGATCCTTAAAGACATGGATTAGTGAGTTTGGGGTGGAGGAACTTGACTGGCCTGCACAGAGCCCTGACCTCAACCCGATAGAACACCTTTGGGATGAATTAGAGCAGAGACTGTGAGCCAGGCCTTCTTGTCCACATCAGCACCTGACCTCACAAATGAGCTTCTAGAAAAATGGTCAAACATTCCCATAGACACACTCCTAAACCTTTAACCACTTTACCACCGGAGGATTTTGCTGTCTTACGTCTGGGCCACTTTTTGCGATTCGGCACTGTGCGACTTTAACTGACAATTGCGCGGTCATGCAACGCCGTACCCAAACGAAATTTACGTCCTTTTTTTCCCACAAACAGAGCTTTCTTTTGGTGGTATTTGATCACCTGTGGAATTTTTACTTTTTGCGCTATAAACAAAAAAAGAGCAACAATTTTGAAAAATAACAATATTTTTCACATTTTTTTTTATATGAAATTCCCCCCCCCCCCCCCCAAAAAAAATGTAAAAATCAAAATTTTTTATCATTTTAGGTCAATTTGTTTTCTGCTACATATTTTTGGTAAAAAAGAATCGCAATAAGCGTATTTTGATTGGTTTGCGCAAAAGTTATTGCGTTTACTAACTAAGGGAAAGGTTTCTGTCATTGTTGGTGTTTTTTTTTTTTAACGAGTAATGGCGGCGATCTGCGATTTCTTTTGCGGGACTGCGACATTGCAGCGGACAGATTGGACCCTTGACTGACATTTTTGACACTTTTGGTAATGTACCAGTGACATTACTACAGTAATCAGTGCTTGTATAGCACATATATATATATATATATATATATATATATATATATATATATGTGTGTATATATATATATATATATATATATATATATATATATATATATATTTTTTATATATTTTTTTTTGTATAAGTATACACTATATTGTCAAGGGTATTGTGATGCTGTGCATGAACTTTAATGGCTAAGGCTGGCCATACATTATACAATTTCCTTTCGATTTACTTTCAACTACTGTATGTAGTGCAATCATTTCTGACATTTCTGATCTTCCTTGAATGAGATGCTGGGTTTATGTATATATATATATATATATATATATATATATATATATATATATATATATATATGAGAAATGTCAGTTGTTTATAATCCAGGGTGCGGTAGTAGATGAGATTTCTGGTTGTCATGTAGTGATTGCAGTAGCCATGATTACATTCTCCCTTCCACCTAATAATGAGCGTCTATGAGGAAAGCCTGCCGCTTCCTTCTATTTCCCGGCAGATCCTTCTGACCCTTCTTGACAAACACAGGATCTGACTCAATTGTCCCAACACCCATCCGCAGCACAAGGACAGGGAGTGAGCTCGGGGTGCTGAGACAGGGGGGCGGGGCTGCGCCCACACGTCATGACACACACAGGTGGGAGAGCCAATGGAGAGATATATACAGTTCAGGTACACGATAAGTCATGTGACTGAGAAGAACCGTGCCTGTCATTTAGTGACATCACGGGGGTGTGTCATTTATCAATGGGCGTGGGAGGGGACTGTCACTATGAGCTAGAATATACAGTTACAGTGTACTTCATTGCCAGATCCTCTACACAAGGTCATAGCTGGAGAAGACATTCTGTACATCTGTCTGGACATAAAGCAGAGGTAAGGGGAGAAGGAGATCTGTTTATTTATTTCTCACTGACTCATGGTTTATGTGATGTGCTTCTAGTGTCTTCTTCCTGGGTACTATATATGGATGGAGGAAGGTACACAGCACAGACAGGGGGATTTATCATCACTGGAGCAGCTGTGCATGGCAACCAATCAGCTTCTAGCTTTCATTTTCGAAGCCTAACTGATCAGGCTGAAGATAGAAGCTGATTGGTTGCCATGTATGTGCTCCATATTCTTAATATTCCAATAATAACAATAATATGAATTCTCAATATTCCATATTCATGTGCTCCAGATTCTGCCTGCACCTGTTTTGGTAAATTGCCCTCTGTGTTTTCATTTATATATAGAAAGAAAAGCAGGGACATGATCTCCAATGCTAATCGGTGTACTGAATAATTCTCTCCATACAAACATGAAAAAGGCATCAACTGTACAATTCCCAGCATACCATTCTCTTCACACACACAGCTTGATGAACAGAATGGTATGCTGGAAACTGTACAGTTGCTGCCTTTTTCATGTTTGTATGGAGAGAATTATTCAGTACACCGATTAGCATTGGAGATCATGTCCTTGCTTTTCTTTCTATTGAAATTGGGGGAAGATTGGGCGCCCACCGTGACACCTCTCCTTGACGTTACACAGATACAAGATAAGTGACTCACCCTATCAGTGTATAAATATATATATATATATATATATATATATACAGTATATATACAGTATATATAGATTGTAAGCTCTAACGAGCAGGGCCCTCCGATACTTCTGTATTAAAGTGTATTGTATTTGTACTGTCTACCCTCAAGTTGTAAAGCGTTGCGTAAACCGTCTGCACTATATAAAAATGATAATAATATAATAATATATATATAGCGCAATATATAACAAACAAGGCCGCATTAGCACCTTACATTTTGTAGCTTGAGGCTCCATTTATGCCAGGTTAAGTGCTACTACATTGGGCGGCTAATCCAACCCAGTCCCTCCACACAAACAAGGCAAAATGCCTTGTCTCCTGGGTGCCCTGATCACAGCACTGCATTGCAGTGCTGTGTGCTGAAAAAAGGTATGGCAGGCCATAGTGTTTATATTGTATTGGAAGTGCAGTTCCAGGCAATCTACCTCGCACCGCGCAGCGATTGGTAGAACTGAATGAAACACCACTGTGTGACATTTCAATAAATATTGTTTTAAAAAAAAAGAACAGTGCAATGCGCCGAGATGAGTGCATTAGCACTGCAATGATCCTGCTGGACTGCACCGCACACCAGTCGCTGCGTTGTCACAGGCTGGTGTGAATTAGCTCTTATGCCCCATACACACGTGCAGATTATCTGCAGACTTTTGTCTGCAGACTTACCAAAACCATATAATATGAGGTCAAACCTAAACACTTTCAATTTGTATGCAATCCGGCAGGCCCTTGCACTACATAGAAAAGGTAAGTCTGCAGACAAAAGTCTGCAGATAATCTGCACGTGTGTATGGGGCATAAAGGCCCGTACACACGTACGGATCGTCGTCATACAAACGTCGGCGGACGAAAGATCTGCCGATTGTACGCGTGTTAAGGCCCGTACACACGTACCGATCGTCGGCATACAAACGTCGGTGGACGAAGGATCTGCCGATTGTACGCGTGTTAGTATGGTGCCTCCGACAGATGTCTGCGCACAATCCGCGGACAAAAGTCTTTCTTGCAAACATGAAAATATTTGTATGCCGACACCAGAACGGACGATTGTTCGCCTGTCAGTACACAATTCGGCCGACAGACCGCAGATTTGCAAGACTGGGCATGCTCAGAAAATAGAAAACACAGGGAAAGTTAACCATTACATGACATCACTTCTGCAGTCGGCGGACAAAATTCTTGTGCTGTCCTTGTGCTGTCTTTGCACTTTTCAGCAGACACCGACATCCCGGGGAGAAAAGAGGAACATTTGTAAGCCGACCATCGGTACGTGTGTACGGGGCTTAAGTATGGTGCCTCCGACAGATGTCTGCGCACAATCCGCGGACAAGAGTCTTTCTTGCAAACATGAAAATTTTTGTCTGCGGACACCAGAACGGACGATTGTTCGCCTGTCAGTACAGAAATCAGCCGACAGACCGCAGATTTGCAAGACTGGGCATGCTCAGAAAATAAAAAACACAGGGAAAGTTAACCATTACATGACATCACTTCTGCAGTCAGCTGAAGTCTGCGGACAAAATTCTTGTGCTGTCCTTGTGCTGTCTTTGCACTTTTCAACAGACACCGACATCCCGGGGAGAAAAGACGAACGTTTGTATGACGACGATCCGTACGTGTGTACGGGGCTTAAAGCTTGACGTCCTATGTCCTATGAATTACAATGGTGGCCAGTGTTGGGGGACAAGGGGTGGGCAGGAGGGACAGTTGCCCTGGGCTCAATGGTTTATTGCAGGGATGGGGGGGGCCTTGACCCTAGACCTAAGGGAAGTGGGGGCGCAGTTTGGCATCTTTGCCTTGGTCGCTGGATGACCTTGTCCCAGCACTGATGGTGGCTGTTCACATATGAGCAGCACTCAGACCCCTCTAACTTGATGCCAAAAACCACAAGAGAGAGCTATATTTCAACGCAGGTCAACACAATTCATATCCTGCAATTTGCATGTCGTCTGATAGCATGTCTGCCTACACAAGTGAAACTGCAAGTAAAGGTGTGGAAGATGGGCGGTAAAGTCACCGGCTGTTTGGTGATGAAAACTCTGCGTGTCGTGACTCGTGACTGCGCTTTTCCAAACTGGATCGCAGCTTGGGCATATAGAAAACAATAGTTTTTTGTGTGCCCCATTCGCACCCCAGCCCTGGTGCTGTGCAGTGTGGGAAAAATTCAGCTTGCCTTCATTATTACGCAGCCCGCTGGATGGCAGCATATGTCACTGCAATGCAGCACAACGCACCGTGCTGCTGTGTGAAGATTATTTGCCTAATAAAGTTTAAAACAAAAGACAAAAAGCAAGCAATCTCAAAGCTACAGTTTCTGAGCCCTATAAGGTAAATGTCTGCATTAAAATAGTAGTAAAGATATGCACTGCGGTTCTTAGCCCAGTCTGACCATCGAGCTGACAACCTCTAATAGGCATCTCTACTGACACTAAGCTAGCCATTCACTCTTGGAATTTCAGCTCAGTGTTTGGCCCTGTCCGCCGCCTCCTGCCCAATATCCCTTAACTGAGCCAGGTGGAAAGTTGTTGGCCAAACAGCAGCTGCATCCAATCTGATGCAGCCGATGTTTTGGTATTTTGACATCTGATGGGCTGCAGCTTTTGTAGCGTGGATGGGGGAAGATGTTAGATTGAGGGACCAGTTCACACCATAGAAATACAGTCAGGATGCGTTCAGGATGTGTTTCTGCATCTGCATATTTTAATGCGTTCTCATGCATTTCTGTGCATTTCCCCCCTCTTTTTCTTCACCTAAAATAAAGACATGCATTTTGGTACATTTTAGGTGCCTTTAGGTGTGTTCTTGATACATTATACCGTGTTCCAGTAAAGTTCGCAGAAAAAATGCAGCATGTTCTCCTCTTTTGTCTGGAACTGGAACGCACTGACCGCACTGGTGTGAACTTTGCCGTTGGAAATCATATAACCTACAATCCATGTGTTTTTAATGCAGAAAAAAAAAAACGCACTGGACTGCATATAATGTGAACATGCCCTTAAAGCAGCACTTAAGGAATTCAGCTCCTATGTAAAAAGTAAAGGCACACTATTAGTTAAATCTAATGAGGTGCATGACATCTTTTAGACTTATCTCCATTATTTAAATCTGACAGCTTTAGCTCTAAGAAGACAGCTGTCACTGTAGTTATGGGAGTCCAACGCTAGACCTTCTGGTCTTGGCACCTTCAACAGGTTGAAGCAGCTGCTATGCCCACTCCTCCTACCCAATCACAGAAGCCTTTGTATTATGTAAAACCTATTACAAAAGGCAAAGGCTTCTGTAAATGGGCAGCGGAGTGGCGGGCAATGCTGCACATTGTGCTTCTTTCCTCTCATAGCCCAGAGTATCTCCTCTGGGAGCTCAATAAACCTGTCAGATGTAAATAATAGTGATTAGTTCAGAGGGTGGCATGCACCTCATTGGACTGAACTCTTTTAACAAAGTAGCTGAGTTTCTGGAACTCAGTTTTACGCCCTAAGGCTGAACAGAAAACAAACCTACTGTATATGTGTATGGCAAGCTTTACTAAAGGGAGAGAGAGCTAGGAGAAGCTGTCCCCTCCCCAGAGATAACTTTCTGGTCAAGAGGGAGAGAGTAGAAGAATCCATGAGCTGCCTTAGCTCGCTGTACCTGCACAGTAGCAGCACACAAAGTGTGCGCAGTTAGGATGCACTGAATAGACAGAGGTCCCTGAGTTATTTCTGTTTGTTAGGCGCACTGTGTGCACACAAGTATAGCGCAGTGCAGGGCAATGTACCATGTATAGTTTATCTGGCCCTTTATCTCTAAGGCCCTGTTCACATACTGCGTAGCAGGAACCAGCCTTCCCACTATACGATTTTCAAAGCAATTCTCACTTTATTTTGTGTGTTTTATAGGGCCAGCCCATTGATGTGAATAGGCTGCCCTATGCGTGTTTGCCTCCCAAAAAGATGCTCCTGCTCCTTTTTGGGTGACAAGCTTCACGTGATTCTTAAGGCCCCTTTCACATGGGCGATCCGATCCGCCTGTCAGTTCTTCAGGCGGACCGGATCGGATGCTCCATGCATCCCTATGGGGCAGCGGGTGTCAGTGGAGACATCTCCGCTGACACCCGCTGCTATCCGATCCGATCCTGTCCGTGAAATCCAGACGGATGGAAACCCTATTTTCCATCCGTCTGGAGAATCAGATCGGATGGGATCGGATGAGAAAGGACAGGTGGTCCGTTCTCATTCGATCTCCCCATTGGGAGTGTGGGGACAGTGGGGATCTGACAGCTCTGTCTCTGCACACAGAGCGGGGACGGAGCTGTCATCCGCCTGCTCAGCAGGGATCGGCGGATCGATCCCCCGCTGAGCAGAACAGACTCCGTCGGGCGGTGGGCCCGTGTGGAAGGGACTTACAGGTGTGATTTGCCACGAATGGCAGAATCGCATCACCTTTGAGGTGCCATTAAAGAATAATGGCAGTCAAAAGAGTGTTGCATGTTCTGCAGCAATTTGGGATCACGGGCAGAATCGCGGCAATTCTTTTGCGATCCTAAATTTTGAAATTTGGGATTGTGAAAGATTATACGCCCAGGAAGTGATAAGAATCCACACATAGAGCACACACACAGACCACAGACAGACAGTTCACACACAAAGCACACGGACAGCTCAGTCACACTACACAAACCACACATTCTGTTACAGCACACAAACAGACCACACACTCAGTCACATTACATAGACCACACACTTAGGGCCCATTTATACTAGTTGTATGCTAAAAACTCAGTTTTAGCACGCGGCCTGGTGTCTAATTTGCTTGGTAGTGAGGGGGCGCTTTTACGTTTTTTTTTTTCTTTATTGAGAGCGTATAGTTACACTTCATTCAAGTCTCTGCACTGCAGCACAATATGCTGAAATGCCACCCGATATGCTGCTAAAAAATACAGAATGTCTGCATTTGTCCACACAACACTCACATCACACCAGACTAGTTGTGTGCACAGGGCACATACAAAACAGTTGTTTTCTTTGTACACTTGCAGTGACTGGCATTGATCAGAAAAAAAAAAAAAAACAGTCAGTGCACATAGCCCCCGGGCACAGACGAACCGCACCCTCAGTCACATCATCCTCAGTCAAATCACCATCACACAGGCACAGCACACAGTCAGAGCAGGCAGACAATTTACACACCGCACACAGGGTATACAAAGTCACAGTTATGCCTCGTACACACAATCAGATAATCGGATGACTTATCATTCGCATTTTGTTGCATGATACTAGTATCAAATTCAACAATGCGTACTAAACGTATGATTTTTCTTGTACGGTTCTGGAAAAGCTTCCTGGTTGCATAGCTCTGTATCGGATAGTGCAAAACAAAAACAATGGCAGCCTGGGTTTTTCCAGGTTATTTTCGGGTTTATGATCATGCGTGGTCTTTGTCTATCAACTTTTAGCAAACACAAACTGTACTGATTAAACGTTTGTCATTCGCTAGGCTATCATACGGCAAAAATGTTCGTGTTTGTCCCTTCTGATTTTTTTGGACGAAATGTTGTGATCGGCTGTCGAAAGCTGTATACTAATGATCAAACTATCGTGCGATCAATTCGAAAGCAATTTTTTTCATACGATTATCTGATCGTGTGTACGAGGCATAAGGCTGGTCATACACGGTTGGAAAATCGTTCGAAAAAAAGGTTGGATTTCTAAAGAGCTGTTGAACGCACATGTGATAATGTCCTTATTGTATCGATAAATGTTACCTAATTATCGACATATTATTGATTGATAACAACATAAATAGTGCATTTTTTGTTATTACATGATCCAGGGTTATTTCAACACGCGCATGCACTATTGACTTTTTAAAAACTGTTTTTGATTGATTCCACTACTGATGTTTCGAAAATCGATCGTCTAGGCAAAAAAAAAAAGCGAAAGTTGAACGAGTTGAGCGAATCAAACACTTTTTCAACTGATTTGGTAACCGTGTATGGGCTGCATAAACACTCATTGATGTTACTGTAATTGTTCGATGAGGGTGGTGGCTGTATGGCAGAATTACTATTTCCAATGTTCTTGTTGCTCCTATGATTGCACTGATGTTCCCATGTAGGATAATTCCATGTTATATGTCTACAAGGTGGCAACTGGGGCCTAGTGAACTATGATGGCTTTGTTGGCACACATGTGGTAGGTGCTTAGAAACATTGAGGAAAGCAGAACAAGAAGTCTTAACAAAGATGGCAGATATTAACCCAAGCACAAATAATTATTTATCATGAAGGCACAGAAAATGTTGCTTTTGGTCTGGCACGCAATTGCACGCGATTTTTATCTTTGAACGCACTTTTTTTTTTTGCACCTTTGCACTTTCTGACATTATTTCCACTTTCTAATCTGAATGGTGATTTGCCAATATTTTGATATGTAATACTAATTCAATTTCATATTGGTGATGTTTGTTTGGTGTTTATATGAATTTCTTATTTTTATTCATATTTATTTTGTAGCGCTGCTTATAGTTTAGGCATTTCATGTGATTGCTGTATGCATACAAAGGAGCAGGCTATGTTTAGGTGTATGTGTGCTCTTTACATATTACCCATGCTTCATTAAGTAAATGAAATATTGGATTTTGGTGTGCTGGCTTATTTGCTACAAAATCCATTTAACAGCCTCCAGACTAGGAGCAACAATCCATCAGTCACTAGCACCCAGCCCCCAGTGCACCGATCCCTTTACTGTGGTTCTAAAAGTTGAAGGTTTTTTTATCTTAATGTTTTCTCTACATTCACACCAGAATGCAGTCCGGGAAACCCGTATTCCGTTCATGTTTCCCACACATCCTTAAAAAAGCACTACTCTTGCGATCTGCAGCTGGTGTCATTGTTATGTTACTGACACCCCAAACGCAGGTCACAAACGCAATGTGTTTGCCTGCACTGAATCGCATGGTACAGAAGTACAATGCAAGCTGATTGCTCTGCGTCTTTTAAAGTAGTGCATGCACTACTTTTGCTGCAGTCCTGTGCAATAAGCTTCAATTGCACCACACTGAATCACATGTGAATCGCATTCCTGGTGTGAACTGGCCACAAGGAAAAAAAACCTTCTGTATGCTTCCCCTGTATACCTACCTGAGCCAACCTCGATTCAGCACTGTGCTCAAGAGCAGCGGCTCTCTCCACTCTCTCTTTCCTCACTGGAGATTAATGCAGCAGTAGAAGCCATTGGCTCCTGCTGCTGTCAACTACAGCCAGTGGGAGAAAGCAGGGGGTGGGACCAAGCCATACTGTGTGTGTCAGTGGACACACAGAGTGCAGCTCATGAGCGAGCCTGCACAAGTGCCCCCATAGCAAGTGGCTTGCTATTGGGGTACTTGTGGGGAGGAGCCAGAAGTGCTGTGGGGGGCTCTTGAAAAGGAGGATCGGAGCTGCCCTGTGCAAAAGGTATGGCACATTTATTATTAAATAAAAAAATAATAATTCCTTTGGAATCACTTTAAATACCAGGCTGGCTATACATGGATCATTTTTTTTCAGCCAGTGGATTAATGAATTTAAAACAACAAACAATGTGCAGTGCTTTGAATGTCCAATCATTACATAAGTGAATTAAGTCCCATTAGTGAACAAATGACATGCCCAGGAAGGTCTTATAAGACTGAAGGGCCTGTTATGAAAGTGCAGTGTGCCAAACCACTCACCAGAGAGCGGGTAAAATACAACATTCAGTTATACACTATTCAACCAAAAGTGCACCATAGTGCTCATACCTCGCGGTGTCCCTCCTCCATTCAATACACTCACCAGATAGCAAGAAATCACAAGCCTTGTATTGCTGTTATGAGGTTAGGTGACATCATATCCAGAACTGTAGCTGACTTAACAGACTCCACTGGGGAAAGTCACTATGAAAAAAAAGCTTGCCAAAAGTAGCCAAAATTAAGCTCGTATAGTGTAGTATTTATTAGAATACAAGGTATCAAGCTGCAGCATACAAGTAAAATTTAGCCAAACAGGGCTTATAAAGATAACCGCTGCTTCTGCCACAAGGACGTGGCGGCCATGACGTCAGTGTGTAGGCCCCGTCCGACGCGTTTCGTGCACATGCATGTTCTCAAGGGAGCAGCCCATCACTGATGTCTGGTTTTGGACTTAAAAACCCTCACTTCAAGGAAGAAAAGTTTTCTCTTGGAGTGTGGTATTTAAGGGCTTGTGATTACTTCTATCTGGTGAGTGCCTTGAAGGGTGGAGGGACACCACAGAGACCACTGTGGAGCACTTTTAGTTGAAGAGTGTATAACTGAATGCTGTATTTTATCTGCTCTCTGGTGAGTTGTTTGGCACACTGCACTTTCTTATTAAGTCCTTCAGTCTAATAAGACCTTCCTGGGCACGTCATTTGTTCACTAATGGGACTTTGTTCACTTATTTTATATATGGGCATTCATTTATGTGAAGTGCTGCACTTTATTTGCTATTTTATGTTTATTTGGAGGTTGTATATCTACCTTTGTTCGTGCTAGCCACTACTCAAGTTAATCACGTTCACTTTTTTTACATGGATTAATGAATTTGCCCATCCAAACAAGCCAGGTGGATGTAGGAATCCTTCCCACTGTGTTATCTTATTCTGATTGAATGACCTTTCAAAACTATTCACTGCTGCCCATTCCCTTTATCAAATGATGGTCAGTCCCAGAAATAGACAGAGCCCATAAGTCCTTGTGCTCAGTTACTTACCTATCTGTTCTCTTATGGTTACCTCTCACTCTATGCCAATCACTTGACTTTGCTTTTGTTTGATTTAGGGAGTAAATATGGCTCCAGTCAAAGAAATAGAAAACCAGCAACCGACATCATTGTAAGTATTCAGTATTATATGGAAAGTGACTAATATTTTATGGGCAGTCATTAGTACATGTATTTCTATTTTATGTCAATAAATTGTATGGTTACCATGAGATAAGAATACAAATCGTGAGACAAGGGTCAATAATAATGTTTTCTTACGCATCGGCTAGGTAAGAATTGGTATGGGTATTTTTCTTGTTCAAACAATTTTATTAATGTGTACAGAGAGGACCATTTCATGGAAAATGAAAAGAATTGCATAACATGTAAAACTGAATACAAAAGTTTGAAGAAGGTGTACAAAAAACGTAAGAAATAGTTAATGGTACATGAAGACTGAGCAAAATATAACATCATTACTAGGGAGGGATGGAAGGGTCGATGGTAGTGCCGCTACACCCCCTAGGCACCCCATAAAAGGAACTAGCTGTACCTACAGGGGGTAGGGAGATAGTACTCCTGTTGACCCAAGAGGAACTGTCCAGCCATATAACAACTGGACGTCGTAGGAAGAGTACTGATGGAGTTAAGGAAAATTCCAACAGGGTATGAACTACGAAAGGGTTATGGCTATTGAAAGGATCAACATATAGTTACTAAATGCAACATGTAGCTATAGTAGTCCATGTAGTGGTCCATCGTCCACAAAATGTAGCATCAAAAAGAGTAGTAAGTTCATGGGGGGGAGGAGAAAGAAGAGGGGAAGAACATCAGGAAAAAGGGGGAAAGCAAGGGGGGGATGTCGCCGGTGGGGGAGAAATTTGGCCTAGCTTAAGTAGCTTAACCATAGTGAGAGAGGGATATCAGGGTAATAGAAGGGAAGTGTCAAAGTTGGAAGGAAGGAAAAGATCAACCAATGGTTGCCATAAGCGTTCATATTTATCAATTTTATCTAACACTACTGCTTCTATCTTGGCATGAATCATTGCTCTCGTGACTTTATGTTTCACTTCGAGGATGTGTAAGTGTGGAGTTTTCCATGCTTTTGCAATTGTTTGTTTTGCTGCTGTGGTTACTTGTAAAAGCAGTTTGTGTTGGGACCTGGTTAGCTCAGGCGGCTTCGTATGGTATGGGTATTTTTTTAAGTCAGGTAAAGTCTTATATTTGTTTTCTAAAGCCCCGTACACACAAGTAGAAATTCGGCCGGGAAATTTCGTCCGATGTCCCGATCTGCCGATTTCCGGCTTGTTAGTATGGTGCTTCCGACAACCGACTCCGACTTTTCGGCCGAAAAAATCCTGGTGTGCAGGCTATATAATTTTTGTCGACCGTCAAAATACGTCCGATTTTCTTCTCATTAGTACAGATTTAGATGGGGAAAAATCTTATGAGCAAGACTAGGCATGCTCAGAGATGAAAGAACACAAAGAAAGCAATTCAACACATGACATTACTTCTGAAGTAGAATTCTGTCGTGCGGGAAAATTAGTGTGCAGTCTAGAGCACATTCTAACCAACAGACACCGCTCTGGACAAAAGACGGATGAGCGGTCGGGAGAAATTCGTTGCGTGTGTACAAGGCTTTAGGCTCATCCTGCACCCCTCCCCAATGCAAGGTAAGACTAGTTGGCCTCAGTCTCTCTGCAGTGCAACATATTTTAAAGTACAACCTACCTGTATAGCTCACATCGCACTCTCCATCCCCCAGGTTCTTTGTTACAATTTCAATCAATAGCACAGCAAATTTGTAGACTTTGGGCTCTTTCACACGGTCCCCCTCCGTAGGCGGATCCGTGTTGCTCAGCGGGGATCGATCCGCGATCCCCGATGAGCCGGCGGATGACAGCTCTGTCTCCGCTTGCAGAGCGGAGAGGGAGGTGTCTCAGCTCCCGCTGCTCTCTATGGGGGATCGGATGAGAGCGGACCGCCTGTCCGCTCTCATCAGATCCGATCCGCTCCGATTACTGAACGGATGGAAAATAGGGTTTCCATCCGTCCAGATTTCACTGACAGGATTGGATACGGATGGCAGCGGGTGTCAGCGGAGGTGTCTCCGCTGACATCCGCTGCCCCATAGAGCTCCATGGAGGATCCGATCAGATCCGCCTAAAAAACTGACAGGCGGATCTGATCGGATCGCCCGTGTGAAAGAGCCCTTAAAACTGAATTTCTGGAATTTAGCAACTTTGTAAAATGTGCTGGAATACTAGGCGTTAACTTGACCAAGATGCACACCACCTTGTGGACTTATCTTTCTTTTACAATTGCTATTACAATTATTTTATAATAGCTATTGCTATACTTCTGATGTTTTGACGCTGGACCTTCTGGTCTCAGCTCCTGCAGCTGCAGAGCTCCATGCAGCTCCTATGTCCGCTCCTTCCCTCCTCCTGTTCAATCTCAGTCCACTTTGTATTATGTGAACCCATTCATAAAAAATAAAAAAAATAAAAAAACAGCAGAGGGGATCGGTGGGCAGAAAAGCTGTGTGTGGGAAGACAGTGTCTTTCTTGTTAGAGGCCAAGAAGTATGTAATAGCTGTACTCCCAGTGCTTCAAAAAAAAAAAAAAAAAATCAGGTTAAAATAAAGGTTAAGTTAATCTTTTGACAAAAAATAATAAATGCACATCTTTTTTGCAGGTAAAAAAATGTGCATTTATTATTTTTTGTTGTAGGAGCCTGTATAGCATTGCACCAGAGATCAGCAGATTGTCTCCTGCAGATCTGTCAATGTATCTGCTTGCTCATACCTTGTACCAGCAAACCAATACACACTGACAGGAAGAATTAATGAACTACTAAAGTGCTCACAGTGCTGTGGTAGTTCATTGAGAACTGCAAGCCAACAGCTGCTAAGCCTGCCTGGACTTGTAGTTTTCTATTCACAGAACACTGAGAATGGTGACCCGGAGCCCCACACGGCCACATTTTTATAAAATGATGCGGGGGAGCAGGGGGCCGGTCCTTTCATAACATGTTACATGTTACACCTTGAATATGGGTATGACATGTGACATGATAGGAAAGGTATGAATGAAAAGATAGTGCGCTCTACAAAAACGTATACATAAGAATGCATGAAAGTTCCAACAATAAATCAACAATAACTTATTGTGAATTACACAAAAACCACCAAACTGATAGCTGTGAATAAATAAATATAAATAAATTATTTCTGCAAAAAAAGTCTCTCAAGTAAATGATAATGTGCGAACGTCTTCAAATCTTGAAGTGATGAACAAAAACACCACAATAAATGGTATAGTGACGTCTTCAGACAAATTAAGAAAAATGGAAAAGAGTGGCCCCATACCAAAATACACTCCAAATAAAGTGACCAGATAATATCACTGCAATGTGAACTTGGTTTAACAGGTGTCACCCAGTGGTAGTAATACTTCTTACCAGATAATAGAGAGGGTAAGTGTTCAACCGTTGGTCTGGTGTAGAGATATCTAAATGTAAATGGCACACAGGCTGGGCTCCAATGTAAGACAATATGAACCTATCCCCTTCACAGTGATCATGATCTCACATATGCCGGTAGCTGTGCATGCCATATAATGGCTCCCCAAATGAAAAATAAACCGCCAATAGTGTATTATCCTCAACACAGGTTTATTAGAAAAGAGACAGACAGACACTTACATGGCACGGATCTTGTTCACACATAAACAGTTCCTCTGAAGAAAAGACGCGGCCGCCTGCAGTACGGTCCACGTGATGTGACGGCGCGGCTGCTCCCCCCCTATGTTAGGAAAGGTGATCTTTTCCTTTAAAGAGAAAAGTCCACAAGGTGGCACATTATACAAAGTGGAAGAAAAAGATGAACAAAGGCTGTACTACTGTTGGCACTTCTGATCAATTGATGCAGGGTCAGTTCATCTCGGGGATTTAAGCTGGTTCACTGAAAAGGGCTCAGAATAGCTGTGTGAAAGCTCATACAACAGTAAAGCTTAATACTATCCTTCAAGAAACAGTATAGAGAACAAAAGGAGACAGAAGCCAGAGTGGCAGTTACATTTCCTGAGAGATTTGCTCGCCCTGTTCAGCATGCATAGAGAAGATAAAGGGTTATTGATCTGTATAATGGGTGTAACTCAGGGTTGAGGGCATGCATATATCACTATGCAACTTGTATGGTAGATGCTAGATTAGCTTTTCTCAATTCTTGGAATACGCTACATTTCACAGTACAGTGTATTGGTGTATTGAGTAAGCTGCAGACATAATAATAAGTAAATCATGGAAAATGCTATATTAGGAAGTAGATGAACCCTTACTTTATAAATCAGTGGAAAAATTTCCCTTTTGCATTGGTGGTCAGTAGGAGAGGTTTTGTACATTGGTTAGCAATATTAGAGGTGGCCTCTTTAGTGGTGATCAGTAGGAAAGAATGTTCCTTAAATTGATGGTCAGTGCTAGAACTATGCAGGTACTGTAAGGTGGAAAATCAATCTGCCACTTCCTACTATACGAGGTACTTCATGTCTGCCTGCCCATTGGCTCTTGGGATATGAGTGCCATCAATCCCAGGAGTTATTGTGCATCCACTGCTCATTGTGGTATTTCCAAACAGGAATTGACGCGATGCAAGGCAGGGATAAAACCTGAAACACAATGAGTATGCTGCTCTTTGTACTATATGCGCATGCGCAAAATCAGGAGGCGCATGCTGGGTAGACAGCAGTGCTGTATCCTGGAAGGAGGAAGGAACGAGTGGGTTCAGATGCCCACACTAAAGATGGGAGCGTGCTCACTGGGGACAACAAAGTGAGTTTATTTAAAAAGATCATGATTTATGATACCTACAGTACATTTCATACACATACCATTATGAATAGTATTAGGTGCGACCATCACAGGGGTTATTTAGAAAAAAACAAATCAAACTGAAACTCTGCTTTAATATCCCTTTAAACAATCTGAAAAATGTAATTCCCATTTGTCAGATGGGCTATTTTATTAGATTAAATGCTATTAAATTAGATTAAAGTTGTCAAAGTTGCGGGTTTTCTCCCTGTAACCCTTTTTTGCTACAGAAGCAATAAATAATATGAATAATAACAAAAACTAGCAACATTATGCCTGTTAGCTGAAGAGTAGACATACAGAATGGATACAACTTTCAAATTTTGACAATCCAATATGCATTTTTAATTAGGATCTATTGTATCCTACATATTTTTTTACCATATACACCAATACATAAACAGTCAAGATATTTATTTTGAAATTACAATACGAACAACACTAAATCAAATATGCTGACAAAAGAAAGATGACAAAATATGACATTTTTAACATAATTTTGTCATTGTTTCTTTTATATATTCACAGTTAAATCCAAATTAAGAAAAACAGCCAGGTATATTAGTGTAAAAACTTTATTATTTCTGTACCACTGTGGTAATAAGTCCACAAGATGTGACTTGGGATGTAGCTTATAATCCAGTTGGTGTAACATGTGTCTGTAGGGCAGTAACCATGTTGGGTCTTGTTGTTCTAAAGATAGATTCCGCTAGGATATGATGGGGCATGTTCTACAGAAACTGGAAACAGTGGGATAAAAAAAGAGAAACCAGTGGGTCATGCTAAGTCTTGTTATTCTAAATAGGGTGTAAAAAAACACCAGTGTAGTACACAGAGTCAGCACACAGTGGAATATACTGGTAATGAACATTTTAAAGAAAGCAGCTCGTGAGAAGCTTAGTTATATACTAAATCAGTGATGGCAAACTTTGGCACCCCAGATGTTTTGGAACTACATTTCCCATGATGCTCATGTACTCTGTAGGGTAGTTGAGCATCATGGGAAATGTAGTTCCAAAACATCTGGGGTGCCAAGGTTCGCCATCACTGTACTAAATGATAGCCCAAATTTATGAAAGTTTGGTTCCCATGGCTAGAATACAATCGCAATCTGAACCTAGATCATTCTTAACTCTTGCTTTGAAAAACAAATAGGCTTCATACATGGGAAACTTAAGGACAGGCCCACAGGGCCCTTTTACCTTCCGCATCCTCCCCCACCGATCTTTCTTCTTCCTACTATAACATAACTTTTATTACATATGTAGCCCAAAACAATGAAAATAGTACCGCTCAAATTCCCCTTTAAACCTGCAACAGTAGGATCAGCATGTGAAAAGACTGATGCAAGACAGACGAAATCGGCTTGTCGGGCTCCAGTAGGCTTTAAACAAATGGTGGCTGTGGGCTCACAGACACAAACTCAGTGTTGCATAAATGTAAACAGATAGGTAAAAGATGGCTTCAGCTCCTGTTTTTCACCTTTAGAGAAGTCCTAAGACGCGTTTTGCCCTTTTAGGGGCTTAATTGTAGAGGCCTCTACGCTTAAGCCCTGAAAAGGGTGAAACACACCTGAGGAGTTCTCTAAAGGTGGAGAACAGAAGCTGAAGCCATCTTTTACTCATCTCATTACATTATTGCAACAGAGAGTCTGTGTTTTTGTGCATAATTTTTATTACCTCTTACACTCTGGCTGGCATCCCTTATACCATAGCTTGAGCAAGTCTATTGAGAAATTACTACCTGTGCACTTCTTGGGTTACATGCGCACAATCATATCCTTCCATTCTATATTCCAGCCAATCTGTGTACAACCATGTCCTCCTTTAGTCTATAGCATGTCTTCTTATATACAAACACTTGTCTTTCTGACTTGTTCACTTCTATTCAATGCATTTGATGTGGTGTAAGCTATATAATGTACAATATCATGAGTTCCATTTTGATTGTATTAAAACCCTTAAAAAACGAATAAAATATACGTGAAAGAAAAGTTTGAAGAAAGGAGAGGATAGTGGTACAGTTAATGCTGGGAAAAGACAGGAGGCGATAGTAATTGCAGCCAACGTATTAGGGATCACAAGCTATGTATTCTCTTAATCTAAACATTATTATCTCTCCAACTGCAAAGCCATAAAAATGACACAGATGACCCTATCCTTACTCCCATCACGGTCATGTGCACAGCTATCACAAGAGACTTGGTAGGGTACTGGATCTTGGGAATAGTGAAATAGTGCCTATCACCTGATTCTGAAGTGGAAAGAGGAAGTGAACTTTAATGTTTTTTAAAAGATTGTGGTCCATTGACAGAATAGCAAATACATTTTTTAAATAATTCTGTAAAAATTAAGGAACTAAAAGAATGAAAGATTAACTATGCTGGAAAAATTTCAGTGTTACAACAAGAGTGAATGTTACAAAAGCCAACTAAGAACATTATATGTACACAACATCTCACAGTTAGGCAAGCCATAGATGATTCAATTTTCTTTCCTGCAACCAGCCTTTCAGGCTGGCAGAACATTGATTACTGCTAGCTGCTATAGCCACCGGCAGTAATCACATGTCTAATAACCGACAGGCTGGTTGTACTGAAGTCGATCGATAGATCGCCTTCAGTACAACCAACCTGCCCATACATAGATTGAATCTTGACCAGGCCCTGTTGAACCAGTGGAGATTCCATCAGTCAATCACTTTAGATGCATATAATAATGGGTAGTACTTCTTTGACCATTGGGGCTTTTTAGGCTCCACACTATCCCACTTGATATTGCTACTACCTGTACCAGGAGAGCTCGACCTTTTCATTGTACAGTTTTCATTTCTGTATATAGGAGGACTGCATGAAACTATCTTACAATTAAGACATAAGAAAATTACACTGACATTTGGATGATTGTGTCCCTTTAAATATAATAATAAGTAATGCTTAACTTTCCTGGGTTCTTAAACCTAAAATCAGATAAAACTATAACTAACGGATCTAAAATCAGGTTATCATTAACTTTTATTAACAACCTTGATATGAAACTGCCTGCAGCTAACTTTCCCTGCCATTGAACTTCTTGGTTTAAATAGACTATTGGAGTTTTCATCCAATAACAGAAGTCTCAACAAATTACCTGTTAGCAGGAATATACATTTACTGTATAAAGGAATGGAAAGAAGAGGAATTCCGGCAGTCACATGGTGGAAATTATTGTCAAGAGATGCATTATCTGAACTGACTGATAAGACAACGGGCTAGGCAGCATGACAACACTTAAACTTAAGCCCCGTACACACGTACCGATTGTCGGCCGTAAATATTCGGCCGCCGACGACCGATCGGCCGATTGTAGGCTTGTTAGTATGATGCTTCCGACAGCTGACAGCGCATTTTCGGCCGAACAGAATCTGTCGTGCAGGCATTAAAACTTTTGTTGGCCAACACCAGAACGGCCGATTGTTCGCCAGTCAGTACAGACTTCGGCCGACAGACAGCAGATTTGCAAGACTGAGCATGCTCAGAAAAGAAAAAAGACAAGGAAAGTTAACCATCACATGACATCACTTCTGCAGTCGGCTGTTGTTGGCCGACAAAAATCGTGTGCAGTCTTTTGCAGTTTTCAACAGGCACGACAGCCCTGGACAAAAGATGGCCGATCGTTCGGCCGACGATCGGTACGTGTGTACGGGGCTTTAGTGAAGAAATCCTTTAGGACAGACGTGGCTAGCTCAGATCTAAGAGAGCCTCAATAACACTGACTTCTGTATGCATAAAGTGTATGACATGTGAATGAATGTGAATTAAAGGAGGTTTCCTGAAAGCATTTCGACTGAAATAAAAACAAGCCCATATAAAAATACATTTCATTTAGTAAACAAAGAAAAACTGAGAGATAAAAAAATAAGGTTTTAAATGGACAGAAATCATGGATTAGATACACGGGTGCTCAACCGGTGGCCCTCCAGCTGCCTTTGGGAGTTATGCTTGTAACTGTCAGTGGCTTGCAATGCCTCATGGAACTTATAATTCCTCAGCAGCTCTAGTGCCACAGGTTGAGCACCCATCGCTTAGAATTCCAGAAAATAATAAGTGGTACTGTGCAGTGGTCACGTATCTGGTTGTGACAATGATCAGAAAGTAAAATATAGTAGTACAACATACTGATAAATAGTACCCTGCATAAATATTGCAGAAAGGGAAACAATTTTTATATATATATATATATATATATAGTGGCAAAAATAATTATTTGATCCCCTGTAGGTTTTGTAAGTTTTCCCACTTACAAATCAAATAAGGGTCTCTAATTGCTATCATAGTTGTATTTTAAATGATAGAGACAGAACATCAACCAAAAATCCAGAAAAAAACACAATACAAATGTTATAAATTGAATTGCAGTTCAGTGAGTAAAAAAAATATTTGATCCCCTACCAACCAACAATAATTCTGGCTCCCACAGACTGGCTACAGTATGTGCTCATGTGGTAGACAGATTAGTCCTGTCAATTTAAGAAGATGCTCTTAACGACAACTCATTATGTGTATAAAATACACCTGTCTACAGAATCTCTTTCTTCCATATAAACCTCACCATCATGGGCAAGACCATAGAGCTGTCAAAGAACGTCAGGGACAGGATTGTAGACCTGCATAAGGCTGGAATGGGCTACAAGACAATCAGCAAGAAGATTGGTGAGAAGGAGACAACTGTTGAAGCGATTATTTGCAAATGTAAGACATACAAAATAACCATCAATCGTCCTTGGTCTGGAGTTCCATGCAAGATTTCGCTTCTTGGGGTAGAGATGTTCATCATGAGAAAAGTGAAGAATCAGCCCAGAACTATATGGGGAAAAGCTTGTGAATGATCTCAAGGCAGTTGGGACCACAGTCACCAAACAAACCATTGGTAACACAATACACTGCCATGGATTGAAATCCTGCAGTGTCTGCATGGTCCCCCTCTTTAAGAAGGCACATGTACAGGCCCTTCTGAAGTTTGCGAATGAAAATCTAAATGAATCGGAGAAGGATTGGGAGAAAGTGCTGTGGTCAGATAAGACAAAATTGAGCTCTTTGGCATTAACTCGACTCACCGTTTTGAGGAAGAAAAAGGCTGACTATGACCCAAAGAACACCATCCCTACAGTGAAGCACGGTGGTGAAAACATTATGCTGTGGGACTGTTTCTCTGCTAAAGGTACCTTTACTGCATTGAGGGGCCAATTGATGGGGCCATGATTTTTAAAAACTTGGATGAGAACCTTCTTCCCTCAGCCAGAACACTGAAGATGGATTGTGGATGGGTTTACCAGCATAACAATGACTCAAACTGTCAAGGCAACAAAGGAGTGGCTCAAGAAGAAGCACATTAAGGTCATGGAGTGGCTTAACCAGTCTCCAGACCTTAATCCTTTATGGAGGGAGCTGAAACTTTGAGTTGCCAAGTGACATCCAAGAAGCCTTAGGGTTTCAGAGAAGATCTGTAAAGAATGCACCAAAATCCCTCCTGAGATGTGTATGAAACTGGTAACCAACTACAAGAAACGTCTTATCTTGGTGCTTGCCAACAAGGGTTTCCCTACCAAATACAAAATCATGTTTTGCTTGGGGATCAAATATTTATTTTACTCACTGAACTGCAACTCAATTTATAACATTTGTATAGTTTCTATTTCTGGACTTTTGGATGATATTCAGTCTCTATACACCTGTGATAAAAAATTATAGCCCCCCTTCCTTTCTTTGTAAGTGGTCAAACTTACAAAATCTGCAGGGGATCATTTCTCTCTCTCTCTCTCTCTCTATCTATATATATATATATATATATATATATATGTATATATATATATATATATATATATATACTTTTTTACCAGCTGCATGTAAGATTGTAGTTCTAAACTGGAGTGTGCATGAACTGGAGACTCTGACAAGACTCAGTAGGCCCACAGGGGGCACCTACATACCTGAAATTGGCCAATGCGGCCAGGGCACGGTTAGTAGAAAAAGAAGAAAGGAGATAAAGAATAGCAAGGACAGGCCTAACATAACCATCTCATTTAAAAAAGGGCTTTACTAAGGCTAGGTTTACACTTCCCTAAGGCCACGTTTGCACAGGCACAGCAGTATATTCATTTGAATGGGCTGCTGTACCTGCAGGAAACATAGGGAAAAGAACCTTGAACTTTTTCTAAGACCAGAGCTGCACGGAATCCGCATGGTGCTATTGGTTTCCATGGAAGATGCACTGCTGTTTCCCATGTGTAGCAGTGCCATTAGGAATTAATGACACCCCCGTATGTCTGCTAAACAGCAGCACGTTTTTGCTGTGGGTGCAGGAATGTGTAAGATTTACTGCACCCCGCATAGATGTAAACTTAGCCTAAGGAGAATACTTAGCCCTTCCAGTTCTTATCTTGGACTTGGATGCTTTCATACTTCTGCACTGCAGTCTGGCCGTAGCGCTGGTGTACCCGTGGTTTTCATGTGGTTAATCCCCGGTTTTCCATAGACTATTAGGTTATGCATTATTGGTGCATTTTCTGAAAGCACACCAAAGACGCAGAATGCGACTTTTTCCGCGTTCGGAAAACGTGCCAAAAATGCCTGGCCTAATAGAAAGTCTATGGGAAACCAAGGGTTGACCGCACAAAAGTTGTGGGTACACATGTGGCCAAACTGCAGCACAGCAGTGTGAAAGCTGCCTAAAGAATAGACTTTTTGTTGTAGAGGTAAAAGAGAAGGAGGGACTGAAAAGTTTAGCAAAGGAAAAATGGGCAGGGCTGGCTCAGTCTAAAAAAGTGTTGAGAGCCGACAACATGATTTACGAGCTCAGTACATTTCTGCCAGATCAACAGGTATTTTTCTTTATTTGCAGGGCCTTTTAAAGGATTAAACATGGGAAAATGTACATGCATTGCAGAGATGTACTACTGTATATATATGTTTTTACATTATTTTGTTCTGACATAGACTTTAATGGTAAGGCCTGCCTATCTGACAATTGTTATAAACCGTTGCATCAAATAAAGCCCCGTACACACGATCAGATTATCGAACGATCTGTCGTCCATTTTTTTGTGGCATGCTAGTCTTATGTGGAAAGTGAAGAGGTTTTTTTCATACAAATTTTCCCGTACGACAGAATTCTACTTCAGAAGTGATGTCATGTGTTGGATTGCTTTGTATGTGTTCTTTCATCTCTGAGCATGCCTAGTCTTGCTCTTAAGATTTTTTTCCGTCGAAATCTGTACTAATGAGATGAAAATCGGACGTTGTATTACGGACAACAAACATTTTATAGCCTGTACATCAGGATTTTGTCAGCCGAAAAGTCGGAGTCGGCTGTCGAAAGCACCATACTAACAATCCGAAAATCGGCAAATCGGTCGTCGGACGAAATTTCCCTTCCGATTTTCTTATCGTGTGTACGGGCCTTAAGGCTGCAAGTGAAGACTTTTTTCTTAGTTACTTGCTTACAGAGCAAGCTACAAAAATCTCAAGAAGATATATTTAACAAGCTAGACAGGTAGAGTAGACACTAAACTTATTAACTCATGTTATGTACATATGCAATGGTTGCCATTTTTTTTGTACTGCCATTTTATACTGTTTTGTCTAAATCTCTCTGCAGAAAATAAACTATGCATGTTGAGGCCTCATTTAGTAATTAGTAATTCTAAAAACCGTAGTCTGTAACATCCAAGTATAGTAATGTGGGAAACAGCAGGATGCAGATTTCCTGTGCTTAAAATTTCCAGTACTCCAGATACTGTGCACATTCATGTCAGAGGTCTGCTATATATAGCTAGCCAAATTCTTTTTTGTTTTAAAGTCATAATTTCTTAATTTAAGGGCTACTGGGGATTTTCAGCCTCACTCACTGTTGTATTCATTGTTTGATCACTGAATTACAGCAACACAACAAATTTTTAGCCTACTCGTTCATTTTAACAAGTTACAGATTACACCTTAAGGAAATTTTTGGAAAAACAATCTCTAGAAAGCTAAGACAGCACACGAGAGCTTTTGAACAGAACTAAAACAAAAAATATATAGCATGCTGCAGCACTTAATTATACTTGCATCTGTACCTAAGGCAGCTTCCTGTGATGGAGTGGCAACAATGCCGCACTGCTCCTGAATTCAGAGTATAGTTGCCACTCCTATGTAGACTGACATATGTGCAGGTTGGGAACGTGTGCATTATCGCACACAATCCCGACCTCCAGGCAAAACACATTGCTTTTTAGCAGATGTGCATGGGGGGGCTTAATTCATATTGGCACCTCCACACATTGGCAAAACACCCACGTTTTTACACTCAGGATATCGCATGGTGCTGCAGCATCATATGGGATATGTTCCAAAGGGTTTTGGGGCTTCTTTCCCCACTTTAATGGGTACAGCAGCCCATTCAAATGAATGAGCTGCTGTACCTGCAACATGCACAAGTGTGAACCAAAACTTAGACTGTCATACAGGAGTCTACAGCTGTACTTTAACCAGTTACGGACCACCTGCTGCAGTTATACGGCAGGCAGCCGCTCCTCTTGCGCGAACCGACATAGGGGTACATCGGTCGCGAGCCTGGTGCTGCTGCCGGGCACCCGCGATCGCTCACCGTTAATAGAGAAGAACGGGCAGCTGTTATAAACACAGCTGATCGTTCTTCTCTCTAAAATTATCACAGAGCGCCTGTGATCCTTCTATATAGGGTCACAGGTCTCTATGGTCATTTCGAAAAGTCCAACCCCCCCACAGTTAGTAAACACTCGCCATGGCTTACATTTAACCCCTTGATCACCAACTAGGTTAAACCCATCCCTGCCAATGTCATTAATACAGTAACAGTGCATATTTTTAGCACTGATTACTGTAGTAATGTCAGTGGTCCCCCCAAAAGTGTCAGAAAAATCAGTTAGGGGTCCGATCTGTCCGCCGCAATGTCGCAGTCCCGCTAAAAATTGCAGATTGCCGCCATTACTAGTAAAAAATAAATAAAAATGACAAATCTTTCCCCTAGTTTGTAGACGCAATAACTTTTGCGCAAACCAATCAAAATACGCTTATTGGGATTTTTTTTTCACCAAAAATATGTAGCAGAATACAAATTGGCCTAAAAAGATAAAAAATTTGATATTTAAATTTTTTAATTTTTTTCGGAATGTTAGCCCCCATTCACACTACCGCGACGCTACTTCGCACGAGCAGCGCGCTGCGACCTCGGAGCGGCCGCCACGGACTTCATAACATTGAAGTCTATGGCGGTCGCCTCCTGGTCGTCCCAAAGAAGCTCCGGACCCTTTTTCTAAGTCGGAGCGACTTGTGTCGCTCCTATTAGAACGGGTCCGCAGCTTCCCTATGGAAGGCGACCTACGGCGAACTGTAAGGCGACCAGGTCGCCTCACAGGTCGCCTTAGTGTGAACGGGGGCTTATATAGCAGTATGTGAAAAATATTGTTTTTTTTTTTTAGAATTGTCACTCGTTTTTTGTTTATAGCGCAAAAAATAAAAATTGTGGGGAAAAAAAGGACATTCATTTTATTTGGGTACAGTGTCGCATGACCACGCGACTTTCCGTTAAAGTAACGCAGTGCCAAATTGCAAAAAATGGCCTGGTCATTAAGGGGGCAAATCCCTCTGGTCCGGAACTGGTTAAAGCAGAACTTCACTCAAAAGGGAAGTTCCGCTTTATGCCCTCCCCCACCCCTCCTTTACCACATTTGACATATTATATATTTTTTTCGAGAGCGGATACCTAGTTTTAATAGGTACCTGCTCTCTAAGCGGTCAGAGCGGAAGTTCGACCCCCCTCTCTTTTCCCACAGTCTTCTGGGACATGTCATAGGTTGCACAAGGCTGCAGGACCATACACAAAGCGCAGCGTGGCTCATGCATGTGCAGTGGGAGGCCAGCTGTGAAGCCACAAGGCGCTGGGGACCTAAAGACCAGCGAAGAAACAGCTGTGTATATGTAAGGGTGAGAGGGGCAAGGAATACCCTAGATTGGAACAGTAGAGTGTCCGCTTCCTGGCAGGCCCGCGTGGGTTCAGAGTAGAATTCAAACATTCTTAAAGTAGAACTATAGGCAAAACCTTTTTTTATTTTGAATAGAGTAAGGGAGGTTTATAACCCCTGTGAGATTTGTTTTTCACTATCTGTGTCCCATTCTGGAGATTTCTCTTTACTTCCTGTCCCATAGCCAAACAGGAAGTGATAGAAAATTGCTGCACATTCTTTGGGGACCCCCAGGTCACCGGAACTAGGAAACTTTCCCCTCTATTACTTTTCTTGATACAGCCCAAAATTTGGGGTTTTCTTTTACTTTTACTTTCAATGATAATAGTAAACAGGACAAATATAGAGGGTGAATCTCCGACAGCAGTATAAACTGACCTCCTTCTCAAAACTCTCCAAAACTGGAAAAAACGTTTGCCTTTAGTTATCCTTTAAAGCGGAGTTCCACCCTCAAAATCAACTTTACCCCGTCCGCTTGCTCTAAATTACCTGAAAAAGAATTGGATAATTACAATTTTTTTTTTGATTCACTTACCTTGTTTTTAACCACTTTACCACCGGAGGATTTTGCTGTCTTACGTCCAGGCCACTTTTTGCGATTTGGCGCTGTGCGACTTTAACTGACAATTGCGCGGTCGTGCCACGCTATACCGAAACTAAACTTACGTCCTTTTTTTCCCACAAACAGAGCTTTCTTTTGGTGGTATTTGATCACCTGTGCGATTTTTACTTTTTGCGCTATAAACAAAAAAAGAGCGTTTATTTTGAAAAAATAACAATATTTTTAACATTTTTTTATATGAAATTCCCCCCCAAAAAAATGTAAAAATCTAATTTTTTAAAAATTTTTGGCCAATTTGTTTTCTGCTACCTATGTTTTGTAAAAAAAAAAAATCACAATAAGCGTATTTTGATTGGTTTGCGCAAAAGTTATTGCATTTACTAACTAAGGGAAAGATTTTTGTCATTTTTGGTGTTTTTTTTTTAACGAGTAATGGCAGCGATCTGCGATTTTTTTTGCGGGACTGCGACATTGCGGCGGACAGATCGGACCCTTGACTGACATTTTTTACACTTTTGGGGGTACCAGTAACATTACTGCAGTAATCAGTGCTATATATATGCACTGTTACTGTAAAAATGACACTGGCAGAGAAGGGGTTAATTTTATTGGAGAGGGAGGGGTTAATGTATGCCTGGTGCTTACTGACGTGTATGGGGGGAGGTGACCGAGTGAGTCAGGGACAGATCGGATGTTCAGCTATGCTGAACCCTGCAATCTGTCACTCCCTGTCACTTAGGAGATCCGCCCGCTCTGTTTACACAGGCGGGCGGATCTCCAAACTAGATTCCCCGACGATCGGGGAAGAGCAGAGGCAATCACTGCCGCTCCTCCCCTGGCCCGACTCCCGCTGTGACCGAAAATAGCGGGAGCGCTCCTCCGGCGGCGCGCGAGTGCCGCCTACAGGGGGAGGAGTCCAGCGACGTAGTACTATGTCGCTGGACGATAACGAACCACTTTGCCGCAGTACGCTCAATGTGAGCGGTTGGCAAGTGGTCAAAGAAAATATGCTTATCTTCCTTCCTATTCCTCCCTCTGCGGCCGCCGCCCGCACCGTCACTTCCTGCTTGCATTGACTTTGACATCACCAAAGAAGACAACGAAGAGGACACCGAAGAGGACGCTCCAGTTTCAGCTGCCCACACATGAGATGGCAGCGCTGGACAAGACATTTTCAAGGTAAGTATTTCTTCTAAAAGGTAAGTGAAACCTGGGACATTTCAGAGGCTATCGTTGCTTAAATGCACTAGCCCTGACTGTCCCGGGGGTTTTTTTTTATCTAAAAAAAATTTTTCAGGGTGAAACTCCGTAAACACAGAAAGGGTGGAAAGGGTCTTCTTCTGCAGCATGTTGGCAGGGGGTAGGTTTCTCTGTGGCTGCAAACTAAAAAAAAACTCTTTGTAAGACTTTGCATACCATTTGTTGTGATGTAATATATTTAGCTGTATATCACCTTAACCAAATGCACCGCATCTCAATGATCTGTATTCTTTTATATTTTGTATTGCTAGAGAAAGAAGGACTCTTCATCTCTCCAACCCTCACCTAGAACACATGAAAGAAGATATACTCTATCATTTTGATCTTGGAACAAATACTCATGATTTCCCAGCCCTGTTTGGGGATGTTAAGGTAAGAAAATGAAAAGCCTGAAAATCCCTATTTAGATATCAGTCACAACAATGATAAAGAAAGCTGTGTTCTCCTGCTTAGTGCGGTCAGTTTTTAATAGGAAAGCAGAGTTTAAAATAAATGTTTTATGAAAGACTAGATTGGTTATATGTTCTGTGAAGCATTTTCCCCTTTTAAAACCACATATAAAGAATATAGTACCCCAACATTTCATACTCCTGATAAATGCCTGCAGTACATATACTTGTATATAGTATCCTGTTCTCTTTGTATTGCTTCTTTTGTGTGAAATCCCTGGTGTTCTTGCTAGTCCCCCTGCTTTCCTATTAAAAACTGACAACACTAAGCAGGAGAACACAGCTTTCTTTAGCTATGCTCCTCTAATGATCAGACTTGTCCACTCCCTCCCTGCACAGCCATTCACTTGGAAGACCAGTGTGCTGCTACTTTTCCTCCCCAGCTCTCTAAGACCCTTATGCAGGTGAAAACAGAGGGTATGTAATCACTTCTAAAGAATAAAAAAAAAAGTAGTTTCTAATGCTTTTAATATGTTTATACAGATGTTTTGCCTTTTGTGTGTTTTTTAAACTGAGTGGGTTGTTTTACAAGGTAAGGATTCACATATACCGTACTTTAAATTACATTTTAACACCACATTCGTATTTCAACTTTAGTATTCCCAACATGGTAGGGACAATGTCTGTAAAGCCAGGGCTGAAAGGAAATGGGGTAAAGATCATTATACAATGTAAAAGCTTTCACAAAGCTGGCTTTAGAGCTCTTTTAGGTGTGCAATCCACAGACATTTATAGCTTCATATATTCACTTTTCTAGAGGGATTTGCAGAATTAATTAGATTTATTATCAGAGCTCAGTGTCAGTGACTGTCCTCTCCACAGCAGACAGAATAGATAGCTGTACGATGGAAGAAAATGTGAGACCCCTGTACTTCCAGGTGGCTAAGAAGAGGGTTTGTTTAATAATTTAGGTCCAATGAAGAACAGTTTTTGCTTAGAATAAAAATATTTCTCTTTTTTTCTCTCTTTTTTGTAAAGATACACATGTGAATATGATTATCTTTATGTAAATAATGTTATCAATGTGTAAGAATTAAAGAAAAAAAAACCTTATTTCTGTTCATAGTATTTATTGATATATTTATGTGGGGCAGCCATGCTTGCCCTTAACGGCTTGTTCATAATAACCTGAATGATAAAACGCAGTGTTTCAAGCTGCGGGCAGTTGCCTGGGTTCTCATCTGTGTGATGCACCAGTATTGTGATGCTGCATGTTTTTAAATCTCACACAAGTGCGTGACCCTTTTTTTTTTTTTAAACACACCACACCACACCACAACACAACACATGATAATAGGTAACCATGTGCTGTAGTCAGTGGTGTATTTTGGTTTTGTGCTGCCCTAGGCAAGGCTAAAATTGGGCGCTCTCCCTCCTATGTAAATTTGCCCCACCCCTTCCTGTTCAACGGATGTGACTCCCTCCAAAATTGAAGGACTACAAGTCCCAGCAAGAACCCATGAGATCTCATTAGGGGCGGGTGTGAGGGGGTGGGTAAGGGAGGGTGAGGGGGGATGAGAAAGAGAGAAAGGGGGTGGGAGAGAAAGAGGGTGGTGGAAGAGAGAGAGGATGGTGTGAGAGAGAAGGAGAGAGAGAGAGAGAGAGAGTGGTGGGAGAGAGAGAGAGAGTGGTGGGAGAGAGAGAGAGAGTGGTGGGAGAGAGAGAGAGAGTGGTGAGAAAGAGAGAGAGAGAGAAAGGGTGATGGGAGAGAAACAGAGGGGGAGGTGAGAGAGAGGGGAGGGGGTGAGAGAGAGGGGGGAGAGAGAGAGGGAGGTGGAAGAGAGAGAGGGTGGTGGGTGAGAGAGAGAGAGAGCAGGGAATAGAGAGAGAGGGGGGTGAGAGAAAGAGAGGGGGAGTGGAGGGGTGGGTGGGAGAGATGGGGAGGGGGGTGGTGGGAGAGAGAGAGGGGGGTGAGAGAGAGAGAGGGGGGTGAGAGAGGGGGAGTGGGAGAGGGAGAGGGGGTGGGTGGGAGAGATAGAGAGGGGGGTTTTGGGAGAAAGAGAGAGGGGCGTGAAAGAGAGAGGAAGAGGGGGTGGGAGAGAGAGAAAGAGGGGGTGGGAGAGAGAGGGAGAGGGGGGGTGGGAGAAAGAGGGGGGGCTGGGAGACCCCTTAGCCCTGCCTGCAGTCCCTCCTGTGCCCTCCTGTCTGTGGGTAGGTGTGTCTGATGCACCTACCTCCCACCCATCCCCGTCCTCTGGACCCACGGTCAGCCTGTCTTCCTGTTGATGTCCCAGCTGGTAGCGGAGAGGAGGTTTGAGAAGGAGTGCAGGCTCTGGGAGGCGCCAGGGATGCTGCGCCCACTGCTGCTCAGGACAGGGTGGCGCCGTGGCACTGAAGGTCTTAGGTGGAGATGCTGTATTGCACTACAGCACTGCCTGTAGTGCAGTACAACACATGTGCAATGATCCTTCTTTTCATGGATAGTGTAGGACCCACTGACAATGGGGTACTTTGACGTAGTGGTGGGCTTGAGCACGATATGGCCATATGGTGGGACCAAATCCCCATTTTTTGCCTTTATATTTGTTAGTCATTTCTTTTGCATGTGTGCGCTATTCTCTGTAAATATGCATGTTGCTTGGTTCATAGCTGCACCAGCTTTAGAAATGCATGTTCAGGATGTGCCCCCCCAGCTCTTTGTTTGTTGGCTCATAGTTGCAGTGTTTTTTTGTATTGAAAAACCCTTGTAATTAAAAAAAAAATAACAGATATTCAGGATGGGGCAGGCTTGTCTCCTAAAGATGATCCATGATTTTCAGAGGGCGGTAGGCACTGCTGCCAGTGTAAAACAGTCATGTCAGTAAAAACAGTAGAATCTGTACAATTATTCTAACATATCCACACATTTGTTAAAGGGAACTTGTACTACAGACTGTGATTGCTGCCCTCTCTTTTGAAACTCTTTTGTCTGTCTTGCTTATTCTGTGACTTAGAACATGTACTGTATATAGATCAGTACTTACTTTACTTGCTGAATGCTTGTTGCAGGGGAGTTTCTTAGAAAGTACTAGGTCTAAAGATAGCCAGGTAACAAACATTTTCAGAAATCACCACCTACATATTTTCCCAGCATTTCTTGATACCTAGATGACCACTATAGGGAGCAAATACAAGCATGTACTGTATATACAATGCAATAATCCAGATAGGGATCAAAAAGTAAATATATGCTCTATCTTAAATTGGTGTAATGCATGGCCAACATTGCTTTTACCTCTAACATTTTCACAAGAGATGGAGTAAAGGTATACAAGTGGCTAAAATGTTTAATTCTATCAATGTATATTAATAATGCTATGTACTTCTTGTTTTTAGTTTGTATGTGTTGGAGGAAGTCCATCGAGGATGAAAGCTTTTGCTCAGTACATTACTGGGGAATTAAATGTGGGAGACCCTAAAGCAGACATTCCTAACATCTGTGCAGGAACCGACCGTTATGCCATGTATAAAGTAGGACCAGTGCTGTCCATCAGTGTAAGTTAATCATTGTACCTAAATACATTTATTTTTTGGCTTTATATTCTGATATGCTTTATTAGCCAAACAGAATCTGTCTTGGTTTCTTGTTTGGTGGCTATGAGCTCCCCGTTCTTACTTGTGAGTAAAAATGCATGTCATAAAATTCATTTAGAAATGATAGTACTAGGCCAGGTGTACAATTTCTGTTTACTTGTATTTTTATGAAAGTAGAACTAAAATCTGGAAATATTATATACTATTATTATACAAGATTTATATACCGCCAACAGTGTGCACAGCGCTTTAAAAAATAAAGGGAGACAGTGCAGTAACAATACAGGAGTAAAAATTAGTAGGGCCCTACAGAGGAGGACTGAGCAGGGGGGCAAATGCCCTCTGGGCCGCTCTGATTTCCCATAAAAAGGCTGCACCGCTTCTGCCACAGACATGCCCAAGGCCCCTTTCACACATACGGACCGTTTGTCCGTTTTTCATCTATCCGTTGACGGATGAAGAATAGACATCAATGCATTCCTATGGAAAAACGGATGATCATCCATTTACATCAGTTTTTTTATCCGCTTCTGTCAATATCCGTTTATTTGAACCGATGAAAGCCCTATTTTTCTTCCGTTAAAAAAACGGATCGGACAAAAAAACGGATGTAAATGGACAAACGGTCCGTTTTTCATCTGTCTTTGCATTGGTAGTGGATGTAAAAAAAAAACAGATGAGAAAACGGATGAAAAACGGACGAAAAACGGATGAAAAACAGATGAAAAACGGATGAAAAATGGATGAAAAATGGATGAAAAACGGATACATTTTGACGTGACTGAACTGATGAACTGAACGGACCGTATATGTGAAAGGGGTCTAAAGGATTCCTGGTGAAGAGAAGTAAAAAGTCCCTGTTGACCTACTGAGTGCGGGTTGATGACAAGGACAAAGCGCAGCCCCCCCCCCCCAGCATGGATAGTGTAAACTGTGTCTGAGCAGAGGCCGGTTCCATGCCCCACTGGAGATTCTTCTGCCCCGGCCAGCCCCAACTGAGCTCCCCCCAACCTCCCCCTGCTGGCCAGGTTGGGAACCTGGATTCAGCCGGTAAGTAGAGAGTATCTGGAGCAGGGCTTCAGCTTGGAATGGGGGTCAGGAGGAGGATTGGGAGAGTGGGAGGCAGGGTGAGGGAAAGTGGGAGGGGGCTGAGTCGCTGCACCATGGGCCTCTGGTTTGTACTTGCCCCCTGGGCCGAAAGTTGCCAGTCTGCCCCTGGGGCCCTACTCCTGAGAGCTTACAATGCAAATTGAGAGGAAACTGATACAAAATGTAATAACTGTTTGGGATGAGTTGATGAGGTAAGTAAGATCTCAGTTCTTAGGTGGAGGTGAGAAAGCTAAAATGTAGAAAACTGGACTAGTTACCTTTATTTTCTGTGGACGTTCTGCCATTAACCTTTTCCTAATTACTTATAAATGTAGATCATTTTGCAGGTAAAATAGTTCCCACATTAGATGTTTCCTTAACCTCCCTGGCGGTATGATTCTTTTGGATTTTAGGTGCTGAAAGCGGTACCATTATTTTGCTTGTAATTCGTGTGAATGAGCAGCCCAAACCAACTGTATACATTTATTATATATATTATATGTATGTATACATATATTATGTATACATATATTTTTACATATATATGTATATAGTTAATATGTATATATGTTTATATATATAATGTATACAGTTGGTTTGGGCCTTGCTTTCAATAAACCCACCCCTGTCCTCCCCAGTCCTGCTCAGCACCTCCCCATCCCACCCAGCCTTTGACAGAGTGTGCAGAAGCTCCTTCTGCTGATATGGAAATGGTTGCCAAACAGCAGGGGTGCTGCGTAATTTCCTGAAAATACAAGTTATTCAGTGCCATCAATTCCAGAAGTGACAGCCACTCGGGTAGCTACGTCAGTTCTGGAAATTACATAGCCACCAGGCAGGGGACACACCCCGGAGCCGCGAACAGTGGGGAGGGCTGACAACAGCATGGTCACGTGACAGGCAGCCGTTTAGAGTTTAAAAAGGTACAAAACAACTAATTTTAAAAATTTGAACAATGTGGATCAGTTGAAAATGTTAATTATGTTTGATTTAGGTTTTTTGGGGTGATGCCTTTCCTTCTACTTTAAAGTTTGGCCAATTTTAATTCTACACATTTTTCTTTTCAGCACGGTATGGGAATTCCATCTATCTCAATAATGCTTCACGAACTGATCAAACTTTTGTATCATTCCAAATGTTCCGATGTCACGATTATTCGTATTGGTACATCTGGAGGCATAGGTAAATCATCTAGACTCTTTCATAAGTTTACAGTGCCCATTTAAGCTGAACACTAGAGCAAATATTGGGCAAAATATGTACCTGCAGTCTAGATCTTGTTTTGTTGTTTTCAGTTTCTTGGATTCCTTAGATGCATTGGTTAAATCAAAACGAACACATATTGATGTGTTTAAAATGGGTATTGTACTCTTAGAAAGGTTTTACAAAAGGCTGTGTTTTGTGTTAAAATTTTACTAAACCCACAACAGTAAAATCAGTCTGTATATGTAGTAAGGCATGCTTGTTATACTCACTGTGGAACCTAAAGGGGTTAATCCTCTGCATTGTGTAAAAAGGTGGTTTGATCCTATCTCTCCTCCGGTTTTTCCACTGCCCCCTAACCGTCTCCTGATATGACAAAGCATGTGGAGTCACTCTGCACATGCTCAGTTTGGTTGTGTATTGCTAGAGAGTTTTTTTTCCTAGAAGGGTGCATGTGATCAGCAAAGGGACAATCAGCACTGTCCAGACAGAGGGTCAGCGGTTATGCAGCCTCATAGGACAGTCAGAGTAGGATGAAAATTCCTCCTACAAGCTTTAACCAGACACTAATAGAAGTCACAAGACTGCTATATACTGCTAATGAGAAAATGTTTTTAGCAATTTATATTTACTAAAATAGTTGCATTTCCATGCACTGTGTACTGTGGGAGTCCAGATACAGTGAATGCAGGGTCCTGGGTTTAGCAAAAAAATTAACAATCAGGGCTACATATACAGATAAGTAATAACCAGTCAGTGTCCAAACCACTTTCATGGTGTCCTGCTGTAAACCTAAAAAACACAACCGTACAAATAGAGTGGGACTAGCACAAGAATCGTAACCTAGGCACACAAGCGGTTAATAAGCAGGAACTACGGCTTTCTGACGGTATAAAAATTGTTTAATGTATCAGTGGTCTCCAAACTGCGACCCAGGGCCCAGAAGTGGCCCTTTGCTTAGCCTCTATCTGGTCCTTGAGACACTATTACACCATCTGACACCAATAAAAGGGCACCTCTCCCCCTACTGACACTACAAATGGGGCATTATTCCTCCCATTAAAATCAATGATAGGGCACTGATGCCAGAGTATTTATTATTCTCACTGGCCACATTTCTGGCCTCCAAAGCCTGAAGGACAGTAAACAACCCCTTGCTTAGAAAGTTTGGAGACCCCCTGCCCTAAATAATTTAGCACATCAAAAAAGTAATGTAATATGTTTATTCTTGTCTTTAGCTGTACTTTGGAAAATCCCTAATAATATATATACAGTATACACCATAGCGTGTGTGAAAATAATGTGAATACCTTCTTATGTATGGTGATCATATTTCAAGTGCAAAACTCTCTTTTGCAGACGTGGAATGTTTCTGTGAAAACAAAAAAAGGTATATTTAGCAAGTTTGACAGCCTAGCCCAGGTTGGCAATTTTATTAAACCAATAGAAAGGAAATATGGGTGCTTATGTGTTAAAAAAATCAGAAAATGCTAAATCAAAAAAATCTGAAGTATCTCTGGAAATATCTTTCTTTCCATCTCCACTGAACTCTCATTAGACATGTTGATGAGTTAATCCTTTCTGAATGTCTGCTGGTATGTAAAGAACTAGCAATCAGATATAATTACTAGTTGGTATGATACTGATAGTGTAGGGGAAAAGTGTGCAAAGTAAAATACTGTATAGCAACCTGAAATAAATAAAAAACCTGTTGACTTGATTCCATTAAATTGAACCCTGATTAGATGTCGTAGTTTACTGCCCTTTGCTCATCTGTAATGCTCTTTGCACTTTTGAGTAATCCTGAACAGAATCTACCTTTGTTCTACGGGAAATAATGTAGCATCTGCTAATCAGTCTGTTGGTTTCCAGGGCCTTATAATTGCCTCCCATCCTTTCTAGTATATACCCTATTAGGATAGGCTTTGCCTGCTTCAGAATATATACTGCCTTTAGAATGATCAGATTGTGTCTGCACCCCTGACCGTACTTTAATGCTTATGAGTAGCCACAGGGTACTGTTAACCCTGCTCCTTTTACATCCAACATGTCCATTGAAATGGAACTACAAGATGTCAGTTATGTCTACAGGATTCTTGCATGAGATTTGTGGTTTATACAGCTGCAGTGAGTCAGTGCAAGTTATAGTGCTCGAAACTGACATACAGATGTATATTTAGTTCCTGGACTTTAGATCATGCTAAATAGCACAGTAAAACTATAATGATTCTGAACAATGGCTACTGTAAAATAAACATGAAATTTTTATGACACCTTCGCTGGCGATCATGCTGGAGTTGGGAAGAAATGATACAGCTCCTTTTTGCCTCTGTGCAGCAAGAAATTACTTCTAAAGGAGACCGATTCAATAAAAAAAGGGTCTTGTGCAAGGCAGAAGATTTTGCACCTCTATCCCTTCTGGTTCAATAAATGTTGGGATTTTACAAAAGAAAAAGGTACATCATGCATCATGAAGACATGAGAAAAAACACACATTGTAACGTCCATAGAACAACAACTGGATACAAGATAGAGCAAGGAGGAACTTGACTGGCCTGCAGAGTCCTGACCTCAACTCCATAGAACACCTTTGGGGTGAATTTGAGCAGAGACTGCGAGCTAGGCCTTCTCGACCAAACATCAGTGCCTGACCTCACAAATGTGTTTTTAAAACAATGGTCAAACATTCCAACAGACACACTCCTAAACCTTTTGGACAGCCTTCCCAGAAGAGTTAAAGCTGTTATAGTTGCAAAGGATGGGCCAACCTAGTATTAAACCCTACAGACTAAGACTGGGATGCCATTAAAATTCATGTGCTTGTAAAGGCAGGCGTCCCAATACTTTTGGTAATATAGCATGTATATATATATATATATATATATATATACAGTATATATATATATATATATATATATATATATATATATATATACACACCAAATTTAACACACCTGCTCCCCATTCACACCTGGGACCTTGTAACACTAACGAGTCACATAACACCGGGGAGAGAAAATGGCTAATTGGGCCCAATTTGGACATTTTCACTTAGGGATGTACTCACTTTTGTTGCCAGCAGTTTAGACATTAATGGCTGTGTGTTGAGTTATTTTGAGGGGACAGCAAATTTACACTGTTATACAAGCTGTACACTCATTACTTTACATTGTAGCCAAGTGTAATTTCTTCAGTGTTTTCACATGAAAAAATATAATAATATATTTACATAAATGTGAGGGGTGTACTCACTTTTGTGAGATACAGTATATACAGAGATAGCAGGGATAAAAAAGGGGAAGGAAGGGGGGTGTCAGGGTATTATGAGACAGGGGCCAAGGACGACTCTAAAACCCCAGGCTTGGCCCACTGACAAAAAAAAACAAAGAGGTAAAAAGAGGTAAGAAACAAAAAAAAGTGTGTGTGTGTGTGTGTGTGTGTGGGGGGGGGGGGGGGGGGTACACATAGACTAGAGAGGAACAAAGAGCTAGAAGGGTAGAAGCAGAAGCAAATTAGGGAAGGAATGAAATAGGGGGGAGGGGAGAGAGAATTGGAGTGCCACCTCAAGCATAGGCAGATCCATCTCTTGCCCCACTATTTATATTGATAAGTATTGCAATGGGCATGGAGAACATTCCCCCTTTTGCATTGCCTCCTGTACTAGCATGCCCCATCCAACATCAGTTCTCCCAATCTGGTAAGGGGCTGTTTTAAGTAAAAACGTAAATTAGGGGTGCCCCTATTTTCAAGTGACGTTTGGGGTAAACATTAGGTGTGTGTTTACATGAAAGTCATCATAGGTAAAATATCACAAAGGGTATTATCTTGTAATATTCTAGATTTGTTCCTAATTAAAACTTGTAAAGTAAAATTTAACATCAGACTCATTTGACCTCAGACTAAATTCATATGTAAAAAAGATGAATGATTTGTTATTATAATTCAAGGAAAATCAATGTGATCTCCCAAACAAAAAAATATTGGAGGGATGCAAATTCTGAAGGACAATGCACTGCCCTCAATAGTCTTTAACGATATTCAGAGTGAATAAGGAGTTTTGGTGCTCTTGCTGGGCGTCCAATGTGTCCCTGTGCCTTTATGGAGAAGTGAGCTCCCACCAGACAAACCTCCCCTTAAAGTGTTACTAAACCCAGGACCCTGCTTTCACTATAACTGGTTTCCCACAGTACACAGAACATGGAAATGCAATCATTTTAGTAAATATAAACTGCTAAATACCTTTTCTCATCACCAGTACATAGCAGTATTGTGACTTATATCAGTGCCTGGTAAAGCTTGTAGGAGGAGTTTTTATTCTACTCTAGCTGTCCTATCAGGATGAAGGACCCCTGACCCTCTGTCTGGACATTGCTGATTGGCCCTGTGCTGATCACATGCACTCTCCCAAGAAAGAAAAAAACTCTCTAGCAATACACACCAAACTGAGCACCTGCAGCCTGACTCCAGCCATGACATGTTATGGGGACAATGCAAGAAGAGATGGATCTGTGCATCTGTGCATACAGGATCAAATAGCCAATAAAGAGGATTAACAATGTAGGTTCCACATTGAGTATGCCTCATCCTGGAGGCTCTCAAAAATACAGAGTTAGGATGGTAGTTTACAGAGGAGCTCTGAAATAGGCATTGCAGCTTTCACGCATATTTGCAAATGTGTGCAACTAAAACCTCTGTTTTTAATATGAATTGTTAGACCAGGTCAATTTTTTTTCTCTGTTAGTATAGGAGTTTTGTGGGTATCAAGGCTTTGGGTTAAGTGCTTTAGACAGATTATGGAGCTCCAGTTTTCAATTGTAAGGCCTCGTCCACAGGGGGATACTTATGCCTCATACACACGCATCGATTATTGGCCGGGAATTTTCGGCCAACGTCCGATCGGCCGATTTTCGGCTTGTTAGTATGATGCTTCCGACAACCAACTCCGACTTTTCGGCCGAATAAAATCTGGTGTGCAGGCTATAAAATTTTTGTTGGCCGTCAACACAACGGCCGATTTTCTGTCAGTCAGTACAGATTTCAGCAGACAAAAATCTGATGAGCAAGACTGGGCATGCTCAGAGAAGAAAAAACACACGGAAAGTAAACCAACACATGACATCACTTCTGAAGTAGATTTTTGTTGGCCAAGAAAATTCGTGTGCAGTCTAGGCACATTCCAACCAACAAAACACAACTCTGGACAAAAGTCGGACGATCGGTCGGCCGATAATCATTGCGTGTGTACGAGGCATTAGACATACACATGCAACACCTGGGTGGCCAGAAATAAAGGGGGAACAAGCATGCACCCCCCCCCCCCTTCTCAGGTATTCAGTATTATTTTCTTTAGTAACTTTGTAAACAAGGATAGTATTCAATTTTTAATGTATTTTTTAGTGGTATACTGTAGATGTTAAAGGTTAACCCTTTTCTTTGCTTTAGATTTACCTGTTAAGCATGTAAAACTGCTGACATGAGTTTTGGTTTTTTTCGATAACCCATTTTTATTTAACATTTCTTTAGGTATAGAGCCAGGCTCTGTGGTGATTACAAGTCAGTCTGTGAATCCCTGTTTTGAGCCTCAGTTTGAACAGATTGTTCTTGGTAAAACAGTAATCCGGGATACACAACTGGATGCAGAATTGGCTCAAGAGTTGGCTCAGTGCAGTCAAGAAATCAATGAGTTCAATACCGTTATTGGAAATACAATGTGCACTCTGGATTTCTATGAAGGTTTGTTGAATACCATTTCCATGTATTTAATATGCTAGAACTTTCTATACTATATACTGTGTGTGTGTATATATATATATATATATATATATATATATACTATTTTTGTAATGGGGCAGGGAGTCTTCCACACAGCTGATACGGGTCTCTGCCTCCGTTACCCACTCTCTCAGCTTTTGCAGATCTTGTCTTACAAGAGATAGACAAATTTAAAATTGACATATCTTGGAGGTGAGAGACGCCTGTCACACTGAAATAGCTTCCAGCACTTTAGCTGTGTCGGCTCCCACCGAGCCCGCCTCCGTCCCTGCATCAGCACCATCTTGGGAGGAGGATTCTTTATCCTGGCGGCGGAATTTGTCCAGTTTTGCCAAGGTGTCCGTGGGTTTCTTAGGCGGGGACATAGCTCGGTGGTGTCAGGGCAGAGCGACTGGCACGAGGAGCCCAAAAAAGGATCTTGGGGTGTCAGGAGAAGCGGTATAAGGAGATTAGGCTGACAGAGCTCTGCTCACTCTCGTCCTACCGCATGCCGCTCCAGGCCATGCCCCATATACACTATTTTTAACATAAAATGTTTAGACATACTGCATTTCTCCTATCCATTATATTATGATCTCTAATGGATTGATAAGTGTTATTTGAATGCAAACCCTAGTGACTGGTAGTAACTTCTATTTTTGCTGTGATCACTGAATCTTTTAAGCATTTTTTTATTTAAAGTGATAATTTGTGAAAAAAAAGCCAGTTTTCTATGAAACAGTCATATGGGCACCAGGTCACACATTTGCAAGATAATTACTACATCAAAATGGCAGGTAATGGGAAGCCAGCTGATATTTGCTAGCTGTTAAACCAAATTGGTTATACAACATTTTTTTTCAAACAAGCACAGTCTGAAGTAAAATCTGACCAAGAAAGTTATTGTAATTTTTCAATTTAGTATATATTTAGTCAGACAGTAAATACACACTGCTCAAAAAAAAATTAAAGGAACACTTTAAAAACACATCAGATCTAAATGGGGAAAAATATCATGCTGGATATCTATACTGATATGGACTATGGATGTGTTAGGAAGGAAAAGGATGCCACATTGTTTGATGGAAACTTAATTATCAACCTACAGAGGGCTGAATTCAAACACACCTCAAAAATAAAAGTGAAAACATGATGCAGCAGGCTAGTCCATTTTGCGAAAATTTTATTGCAGTAACTCAAATTGGTACTCAGTATTTTTTATGGCCCCCACATGTTTGTATGCATGCCTGACAACGTTTGGGCATGCTCCTAATGAGACAACAGATGGTGTCCTGGGGTATTTCCTCCTAGATCTGGACCAGGGCATCACTGGGCTCCTGAACAGACTGAGGTGCAACCTGGCTGCGTCAGTTGGACCAAAACATAATGTCCCAGAGGTGTTCTATTGGATTTCGGTCAGGTGAGTGTGGGGGCCATTTAATGATATTAATTCCTTCATCCTCTAGGAACTGGCTGCATACTCTCGCCACATGAGGCCGGGCATTGTCGTGCACCAGGAGGAACCCAGGACCCACTGCGCCAGCATAGGGTCTGACAGTGTGTCCAAATATTTCATCCCAATACCTTGAGGGTGCCATTGTCTAGCCTGTAGAGGTCTGTGCGTCCCTCCATGGATATGCCTCCCCAGACCATCACTAACCCACCACCAAACTGGTTATGCTGAACAATGTTACAGGCAGCATAATGTACTCCATGACTTCTCCAGACCCTTTCACATCTGTCACATGTGCTCAGGGTGAACCTGGATCAACGCATTTCACCCAGATATAAGGCTTCTTCAGGATCTACGTATCCGGTTTTGATAAGCTCAAATCCAGATCATCAAAAGTATGATCTGTTAACTGTGCCTTGTAAAACCATGATCTCAACAGGGACGTATTTGTTCACAAACATGTAGATGTCTTTTAAAATCAAACGGGGGTGGATCGGTGGATAACCACCATCACTTAAGTAAAGATTACCAAAGAGTTAAACCGAAAAGCAAAAAAGTGAGAGTAACCGTGAGGACCAACATCTAAGAACAACTCCAGATATATAATATAGATACAACCTTTGGTGAGGCTGTTGTCGACGATTTTGGTGTTGGAAGAGCCCTGTTTGATATCACTGGAACCTGGAATATGCTTTTTTTTTTTTTGGGCGAAAAGCGTTGATCCAGATCCATATGTACGGTACTCATCTGTGCATTGTTTGCACGGGATGGTTACGATGCATGTTTGTTATACTGTTTAAAACATATTGAAAATACACATGTTTTTAAGGATTTGTTATACTAATAAATTGGATTATGTTTTTACAATCTAATGCATCTGTGTAGTATTATGCAATTGTGTTATGTTTTGTTTTCTGTTGGGCACCTAAAAATCCCCTTTTTCCCACTATCTCTCCTTTGTGATGCGATGTGGGTACTTTTTGTCTAATGTATCTAAATATGTATTAACCCTTAATTTTTTGTTTTGTCTGGAGATGTTTAAACAATTTTTAGCAGGTGGGTGTTGACTAATAACTAAGTCATCAATATGGCGTGGCCTGACCTTTTATTTTCAATTGTATTCCACATAGGCCAAGCACGTCTTGATGGTGCGATCTGCACATATACAGAAGAAGAGAAGATGCAGTACCTGAAAGCTGCTTATGAGGCTGGCATTAGAAACATTGAGATGGAATCATCAGTGTTTGCAGCAATGTGTAACATAAGTGGACTGCGAGGTAAGCTTACTGATTAAGACTCAGAGTTTAACTGAAAATATGACTGCACTAATTATTCCGTAAGTAAAGTAGGTGTGTTAGGAAACATACAGGTAATAATACAGAGCCTACAATAAAGGTGCTCCTGGATGCACTCCCAAAGAATGTACACATTCTATTTCCAGTCACCCTTTTACTGCTCTACACTGTCATTCAAGGTTAATACTCTTCATTTTTTTTCCAGCTTAACCACTTAAGCCCCGGAAGATTTTACCCCCTTCCTGACCAGGGCCTATTTTGCGATTCTGCACTGCGTGACTTTAACGGACAATTGCACGGTCGTGCGACGCTGTACCCAAATGAAATTGACGTCCTTTTTTTCCCACAAACAGAGCTTTCTTTTGGTGGTATTTGATCACCTGTGCGATTTTTTGATCATGCGCTATAAACAAAAAAAGAGCGACAATTTTGCAAAAATAACAATATTTTTCACATTTTTTTATATGAAATTCCCCAAAAAAAAAATGTAAAAATCAAAATTTTTTAACATTTTTGGCCAATTTGTTTTCTGCTACATAAGTTTGGTAAAAAAAAAAATCGCAAAAAGCGTATTTTGATTGGTTTGCGCAAAAGTTATTGCGTTTACTAACTAAGGGAAAGATTTTTGTCATTTTTGTTGTTTTTTTTTTTAACGAGTAATGGCGGCGATCTGCGATTTTGTTTGCGGTACTGCGACATTGCGGCGGACAGATCAGACCCTTGACTGACATTTTTGACACTTTTGGGGGTACCAGTGACATTACTACAGTAATCAGTGCTATACATATGCACTGTTACTGTAAAAACGACACTGGGAGGGAAGGGGTTAACTTTATTGGAGAGGGAGGGGTTAAGTGTGTCCCTAGGGGCGTGTTTCTTACTGTGATTGGATGTGGCTTGAGGTGTAACAGCACAGATCAACAGTCCTACATAGCAGGACCGAGTGATCAGTGCTTTTACACAGGGGAGAATGACAGGTGGCTGTGTTTACATTAGCCGCCTGCCTTTCTCCCTCTCCACCCGATGATCGCGAGTGATGTCCGCCGGTCACACGCGCCGGCTTCTTCGTATACGAGCGGGGGCGGGAGCCTATTCGCTCCCAGGCTAGTGACGTACCGATATGTCACTTTGCCTGGGAGGGGCTGACCGCCGCCGTATATAGTCGGGCGGCGGTCGGCAAGTGGTTAAGGGTCTTTCCCCTCTTTCCTTTTTGATTATATGCTTTGAGGACTCTCACATCCATTGAACCATTCAAGTTTTTTTTGTCTGACTCTTTTATCAACATCTGACTGCTTATTGCCTTGCACTACCAAGCAGTTTGTGGATCGTTTATCCTTGGTGTGTACCTTGGCGGCTGTACCTGGATCCCACCTGTGTGGGACCAGCCTGTAATGTTTGCTTTGGGCACTGGAGTCTGCATTAACTGCTGACCTTGGCTTGAAGTTCAACTTGTGAAGTTAGCTGCAGGTTGCTATACAGGTCCAGATGTGTGATCCATTTCTATGGTTCTCAGACCCTGTAGACCCCTTCAGGACTATGTCCACTGTGACGGATGAAGCCCAGACCTTAATAGGCCCAGCACTGTGGATAAGGTAAAACAAGGTTTCTCTGTACATGTATGCCACTTATTTGCTTTCATCAACGCTATCCATAGTTCATAGCATGCTGTGCTGTTTTAGTGGGCAGAGGATTCTGGGTGTGATTCACTTTATTGTGAAACCCACTGCCATTTTGTCTCAAACGATTCTCAGTGACCATTTTTAATTTTTTCCCCTCCTATCTGGATGTCATCACATCTCTAAATGACGTGTTTCCACCTGCCTTATCCACCAGAAATGCCACAGTACGTTGCTGAATTCCCATGGCCATCTTCTAAAGAGACACAGCAATAGGAACTCAATCAGTTCCTGGGCTATAGGGCTATTTTGGCTTCTTCTCTGGACACGCAAAACCCCATCCGATCTGCACTCCTGAACCATGAGTACATAACTGGGGATGCTCTCAGTGGCAATTCGGATCACAGGTGCAAGGGAGCTGGGACAAAAGAGCCTGCTTTCCACAGGCAGCCTACAGAAAACACAGGACACTGCTCAGTGTTATAGCTATGTGACCCTGGCTTCTGGCTGGATCCAGAAGTTTAACTTTGTTTACTTGAAGATATAGGGATAAGTATTGAGGACATTGATTTCATAGCAGAGGCAGCAGAAGATGTTCCTTCCCTTGTTGCTTATAAGGTACAAACGATTGCTCTACGCCAAATGCTTTCAACTGCAGACACATAAATTGATGTGTTGCACATTATTATTATACAGGATTTATACAGACAGTACAGTTACAATACACATTAGTCTTTACCTAACTACATTTGGTTCTTCACAGCCAAAACAGTATAAATGCTAAAAGACTGCCTAAGTCTAGAAATACCTTTCCCATACATGCAAAGAATGATCGTGCACTTTATGAGAATTGGTTATGCCCTAAAAGGGGTTTTATCTTATGGAATAGGATTTCAAAATTAATTTGTTTCTAGTTTGCCATCGCACCAAACTAGCCCAGAGAAAAGTGGTACACATAACACACTCAGATATACTCCACTTTTGGTGGATAAGGTTTTACCTCTTCCAAACAGTCCAGACTTACAGGCCCAAGGCCCCCGTTCCATCCAGCTTTGCAGTTCTTGGCTTTAACAGCATTGCTGTTGAAACCCTAAAGAAGTCCTAAAGAATAGAGGTATCTCCGTTTTGCATATTCTCGCCTTACTCAGAGCAAGGAAATCCAGCTCCTGCAAGATTTATCATTGTGCATTGAAGGCCTTCTTTGCAAGATGTGAGGACAGAAGGCTTAATTCCAGGGAATAACCTGTCACTCGTATTTTGACATTTCTTCAATCTCGTCCTGACCACTGTCTGGCCATGAGTACCCTCAAGGGACAAGTCTCTGCTTTCCATCCTCTTCCAGAGACCTGGGTGGATCAGACCACTTATTTCCAGTGCCCATGCCCTTAAAGAGGAAGTAAACCCTCCTCTGCAACTTTTACCTATAGGTAAGCCTATGATAAGGCTTACCTATAGGTACTGTAAATATCTCCTAAACATGTACCGTTTAGGAGATATTTACCTTACATTCAGCCAGTGACGTCACTGGCGCATGCGCTCTGAAGAAACGGCCACTGGTGCCGTTCCTTCAGAGTCCCGTGCTGTGACCATCTGCTCCCGCGCGCGTGCGCGGGAGTGACGTCACCGCGGCTCCGGCCAATCAGATGGCCGGATGCCGCGATCCCGGAAGACAGGCGACTGGACATGTCGCCCATCATACAGGTAAGCGCACGGCACGGCAGGGGCTCGTTCTAAGGTAAGTATTTCATAATGAGCTAGTATGCAATGCATACTAGCTCATTATGTGTTTCTCTTTCAGGTCGAAAAAAAAAAAAAAATGTTTGTATGGGTTTACAACCTCTTTAAGGAAAAGGTTCTTCCCTTTCCTATCATAGCCCATTCCACCACAGCTGTTGGTTTCTCCTGGGCTTTTCAACACCATGCAAGGCGGACATGTCCTAAGGCCTTTGTGGTTCTGGTTCCTGGAAAATAGTTATTTTTCTCATTTATTTTTCCGAAGTGTTTGTTTGTGAATTCCTAACCTGAACTCCTCTACGCTGGATTCTGTGCTTTACAGGACCAGGTTTTCTGGTTCATATAATCATATATTTTTTTTTTTCAAATATTGTATTTTATTTTGAAAGGAGAAACGGAAGGCAAGACAACCAAAATGTACATATGTCAATAAAGCTCAACAAAAAATCAGTACAAAGACAATAAGATCTGAGCATCGAAATAAGATACTGGGACCAGTAGCATTCCAGAGCTAATTGTGGCTAGCCATGCCAGCCCTGCAAACAGGGGAAGGTCCACCCAGTCCCACCAGTGACTAAACACAAGACATAAGATATTGACAGCCCGTAACTGAAAAAGAGAGCCCTCCCGACCGTTCCCCCCAATCTGGAACCCTAGGTGGAAAAGGAATAGAGCAAGAGAGAAAAGGTGGGGGTTGGTCGCCGAACAGAGTGAGCGGCTAAGGACAGGGATAGCGAAGAAAAGAAAAAAAGGGGGGGGGGAAGGAGGGGGAAAAAGACAAGAAAAAAAAAAAAATTCCCCCCGCATGGACCACTCTCTCGGCGGCCCCCTGCCTACATTTAGTCACACATAAGCGACTTCCCTTTGTCAGAAAGCACAAAAACGTTCCAGAAACCCCAAATCCGCTCGTATCGATCCCTGCGGTGCTGCTTCGTAAGGGTGAGATCTTCCATGCGATTAACCTCTTCCAGCCTGTGCATGCAGTCTTTAATCGTCGGAGCCCTATTAGATTTCCATAGCATCGGGATACAAGCTTTTGCTGCACATAGCACGTGAGGAATAATAGATTTCTTGCTTTTAGAAACCGGCATTGTCGACACCTGGAGAAGGAAGAATTCCGGGGTGTCCGGGATGTCCCCATCCGAGAGCTCCCCCAAAAGGGTTCGGACATCCCTCCAAAAGGTCCGAAGGCGGGGACACGACCAAAAAATGTGGAGCATCGTGCCCCTCTCCCCCTGACACCTCCAGCAGACGTCCGCCGTGTCTGGAAAAATCTTATGCAACAATGAGGGCACCCTGTACCAACGAGTCAGGACCTTATAATTTAGTTCTTGCAACTTCGTGCAAGTCGGCATCTTCAGAGCCAGGGTATATACCTTCAAGCGCTGCGCTGGGGTGAGGGTCAACTGCAGGTCCCGTTCCCACTTACGCAAGCCCGGGAGCACAAAGTCCTCAGCTGGGGCAACCAACAGGCCGTAGGACTTAGATAAGGAGCCCGGCAGCCTCCCACTCCCCCCACAATACTCCTCAAATGGAGTTAGATCCCGCACAAACGAGGATGGCGCCGGCAGGGAGTGGAGAAAGTGATGCACCTGCGCCGCACGCCAGAAACTCAGGCGAAAGGGACCATCCCCGGCCGCCAGCTCCCCCATCGTCGGCCAGCGAGATCCCCGGAGAAAATGCTGCACCCGGGAGAGTCCCCTAGCCGCCAATTCCCGGAACTCCAACTCCTCCACCCCAGGAAGAAACTCTGGGTTCCCCAGGATTGGGTACAGGGGAGACATCTGCGTAGAGATGGAGGGATGGGACAGGAGTCGACGGGCGACCGTCAGCGTTACTCCAATGGTGGGATGCGCCCGGATCCCGGCAGGGACACCCCCCACCACCCACGGCAGCCCCTCCAGTGCGGCCGCGGTTTGACCCCTCTCTATCTGTACCCACAACTTGTCAGCACCGTGGCGCCACCAGTCGATGAGCCTGCCAAGATGGGCCGCTTGGTGGTACTTCGCCACATCGGGAAGGGCAAGGCCCCCATATTGCTTCGGCATTGTCAAGTGAGCCCGGGAGAGTCGAGACCTCCCCTGAGCCCAGATAAACTTCAAGAAGACGCCGTGGGTTTGGGCAAAGAAGGCAGGTGGAATCCTCACCGGCAACGTCTGCAGGAGGTAGAGGAATTTGGGAAGGATCGACATCTTAAGCAGGTTGCACCTCCCAAACCAAGAATGCAAGCCCGAATGCCAAGATTCTAGAAGGCGGCGGACTGTCGCCAAAAGGGGAGGGAAATTCAGTTCATAGATCCGTGTCAGATCGGCTGGCAGTTGGGTACCCAGATACGTCAAGGCCCTCGTAGTCCACTTAAAAGGAAGTGTCGAGGACAGGTGAGATAAAAGGGGGGCAGGTACTCCCACACCCAACGCCTCAGATTTGTGGAAGTTAATCTTGAGATTGGAGCATCGACCGTAACACTCCAATTCCCTCATCAAATTGGGGGCCGAGATCACTGGGTTCGTCAAGGAGAAAAGCATGTCGTCGGCATATGCCGAGACTTTACATTCCAAGTCCCCAACCTGGACCCCCGAGATATCGGGATTAGCCCGCACTCTGCACAGAAACGGCTCCAGGGAGAGAGCGTAGAGCAACGGCGAGAGGGGGCAGCCCCGCCGGGTGCCATTAGAGATGGCAAAGGCGTCTGACAGCACTCCGTTACACTTCACCTGGGCGGACGGGTGGGAGTAGATGTGTCCTATCCAGGACATCAGGGTGTCCCCAAAGCCCATAATGCGGAGCGTCGAAAGCATAAAGCGCCAATTGACACGATCGAACGCTTTTTCTGCGTCCGTGTTAAGCAGTACGCAGGGCAATCGTGAGGACCCGGCCACATGGATAAGGTTAATGGCTTTCAGGGTGTTATCCCTCGCCTCCCTTGAGGGAATGAATCCCACTTGGTCCAGATGGACCAACTGCGGCATATGGTGGCTCAAGCGGGTGGCCAGCACTTTCGTAAAAATCTTAAGGTCCATATTGAGCAAGGATATGGGCCTATAACTGCCGCAGCTGGATGGGTCCTTGCCCTCCTTGGGAATCACAGAGATGTGGGCCCGGAGCGTGTCTGGCGGGAAGGAAGATTCCCCCTTGCCCAGCATGTTGAACCATGTCACCAGCTGAGGGCCCAGTACATCCAGATAGGTAGAGTAGTACGGGAGAGTAAACCCGTCCGGGCCAGGGGCCTTCCCTGCCTGGAACGCGCCCACCGCAGCCTGAATCTCCATCAACGTGATAGGTGCCTCCAAGTCCTCTCTGACTTCAGCATCCAGAGAAGGCAGAGCCACCGAGTGCAAATATTCGTCAATGGCGGACTGTGAGGCTCCGGAGTCCGGGATATTGTATAAAGACTCATAAAATCCCTGAAACGCGTCAGCAATCTGCTTAGGCCGGGTGGCTGTCTTCCCCGTCGGGGACACCACTCGAGGTACATAATTGGCAAGTCGCTGGGCTCTAACCGAGGCCGCCAGCAGCCTCCCGCATTTGTTCCCCTCCATATAGAAGGCATGCCGAGCCCGCTGCAAATCCGATTTGGCCTTTGCAAACATAAGGTCCCCCACTTGCCTGCGAAGTACAAATAGCTCCTGCTCCTCTAGCCTGTCAAGGCGCTGTTTATGAGAGGTCTCCAACTTGTGGATGTCCTCCAACAGTTTCCCGAGCTGCTGGGTCCTCTGCTTTTTAAGTCTGGCGCCGTGTTTCAAAAATATCCCCCGGATGACGGCTTTATGAGCCTCCCAAATAATCCCCTGATCGCAGTCCGCAGTGGTATTGACTCGGAAGTACTCCACGAGCTCCCTCCGCACGTCAGCCTGCACTTCCCCATTGGAAAGAAGGGCGTCACTCAGGCGCCAGAAACATGTTTTCCCCCGTAGACCATCCGCCAGCTTATACACCAGCGAGATCGGTGCGTGGTCCGAAAAAGTCATAGCGTCGATCGAGGCATCTAAAACCGCATGCAATTGGCTGTGGGGGATCAGAAAGTAATCAATACGGGAGTACGATCTGTGGGGAGGGGAAAAAAAGGTATAGTCACGAGCGCCGTCGTGCAACATCCTCCAGACATCGATAAGTTGGGCATCGTGAAGAGCCTGAAGAACCCTCCTACGCGAGGTGGGAGACACAGACGAACTACCGGAGGACGTGTCCACCGCGGGGGACAAGGGCACGTTGAAATCGCCCCCCAAAATCAGCTGGCCCACCTGAAAGGACGCAAGTCGCCGGAGAACCCTGCTCAAGAAAACGTCCTGACCTTCATTGGGTGCATAAATGCTCGCAAGCGTTACAACAGACGTGCCAATGGTACCCTTCACAAACACAAAACGGCCGGAGGGGTCTATCAGAGAACCCTGACAGGTCCAAGGCACCCGAGCAGCTATGAGGATGGAGACTCCCCTGGACTTGGCAGCAGCATTCGTGGAGTGAAAGGACGTGGGGTAGGAACGGTTCGTCAGTCTCTGCAAGCGGTCAGTCCGGAAGTGCGTCTCCTGGACGAACGCCACATCCGCCCTCTTGTGATGTAAATCATTGAGAAGGACCTTGCGCTTCTCCGGGACGTTAAGCCCCTTGGCATTTAGGGAGACCACCTTGAGTTCATCCATGCAGTAGGGGACAAAAGAGAGGGGGAGAAGAGAAGAAAAGAAAAAAAAAAAAAAAAAAAGGGGGGGGGGAGGGGAAGGAGAGAAGAAAAGCTAGAAAGTAGGCAAAAGTGGAAAGACACTGAAATATGAGCGGAATCCGCCCCACAAACTCTAAAGGGCAGCACAGCCACTAGGCACTTGACACCCCTTAAGGGTATAGCAGTGCAGGCCTAAGCGGGGATGTGGGCAGTACAGGCACAGCCGATGCCGCAGGCCCCCGCCCCCCACCCAGCCCAACCATGGAACAACATCTCAAGGAGAAGAGGTAGAGGCACGAAAGTATACTGCGGGAAGTTGCAAACATCTTAAGAGAAACACCCTGCGAGACATTACAAGTAGCATAACCTGAACAAACCTGAGATAAGTGGAAATCGTAAACAATGAACAGTAAACATGAAACAGTAAGGTGCCCAGGCTCCCCCATACCCCAGAGGTGTGCAGAGGGAGAGGGATCCCAGCGACAGGGATGTACCAAGGGGGGACGGTCAAGCACTCAGACACGTAGACCCCATCAGTCAAGGGGATGTCGCAGGGCACATAGCAATAGGCGCTCAAACTAGGAGCTCATCCCATAGTGGAGGGATCTCAGCGGGCGAACCGCCCCGTAAGGGAGTGCGACAACTCCACACGGCCGTGTGGCGATAAACTCCAGCAGCTGCACCCCCTCACCCCGCACTAAGAACCCCCCCTCCACCGCCACACCTCTCCATTAAGCACCCGGGCACCCTTCCAACAGCAGGATAGAGCACTGGGCCCCCCCGAACACCCCGAAGCCCGTGAGGTCATCCAATCCAGGGGCGCACCTCCCTCCACCCACCGCCCCGCCTCCCCCCCCCCGCAGACAGCAAGAAAAGACAGTCACATATACACATCCCCCAGCAATCCCCAGCAGACGGACCAGAAAATACACTCCAACAATCAATCTTCCCCCACCCACCCCCCCCCCAATGAGGGCCCCAAAACCCAGAAGGGGCAGAAGACCAGTGTGTCCGCTCAGTGCCCCCAAGGTCTTAGAGAAGTCCCCAAACAAGCCCCCCGGTCCCATATCTGTCCGGTACCCCCAAGTCCCCCCCCACCCACAAGTCTCTTGTCAAAGTTACCGGGGAGGGCAATCCCTCCGAAGTCCAAGTTACATCCCCCTCTCATCCCCCAACAGGGGTCCGCAGCAACCGTGACAGGTGGGTAGGGAAGAGGCCAGGGGGGTCCGTAGCATAAGATGGGGCCCGTAGAGCACGGGACCCAACCCCCACCGGAGCGGGGCGCAGCAGGGTAACAGGGCGAGTAGCCAGTTCACAGAAGAGTCACAGGGGCACAGCTGGGGCGGCCCGGGGAGAGGAGGGGGTCAACGTCCAGTGGGTCTGGGGGAGGCCGGAACCGGGGGATGCAGGCGATGTCCATCCATCCAAGACGGGCCGCGGGGGCAGCTAGCGGCAGGTGGCGGGGAGAAACTCAGCCCAGGGAATCCGAGGGCAGGGCGCCCCAATACTCACAGGTCCGGGCAGTCCTTGATCAGTCCTCACGGTCCGCCTCCGACACTCCAGAGCGAGATCGCCTGTGGATGCGCTGCGGGCGAGGAGTCAGAGGTGCGTCCCCGCCTCCGCTACCGGGTCCCCTGTTCCTACGATCTCCCGGGCGGGGAAGAAGTTGCAGCCAGTCCGGGACCTGCACAGGGGGGACCCCCAGAAAGGCAAAGAGGGCCGGCAGGTCTGTTCTGGAGCGCAGGGTGAAGGAGGCGTTAGGTTTCCGGACAGTCAGTGCCAGGGGATAACCCCAGCGATACGTCGCCCCCTCCCTGCGCACCAAGTCCAATACCGGGCGTAACAGCGCACGCCGATAAAGAGTTGCTCGGGACAAATCTGGGAGAATCCGTATCGGTGCCCCATCAAAATCAAGCACCCGGGCCTCCCAGGCCTTGCGAATCACTAGTTCCCTGCGAGAGTAGCGGTGGAAGCGGCACACAACGTCACGTGGTCGGGAAGGGTCAGGGGAGCGGGGTCCCAGGGCCCGATGAATCCGGTCAAATTCCAGGTTGGGCGGCATAGAGTCCCCCAGCAGGTTGCCCAGGATCGCAGATACCGATGCCGCCAGATCCTCCAGGCCCGTCGCCTCCGGAAGTCCCTTGAGGCGGACATTATTGCGCCTGCTGCGATCCTCCATGTCCTCCATATGCAATTGCATAGCCAGGGCAACATCCCTGTGGGCAGACTGTTCTTTCTCCAGGGCCAGCACGCGGACATCCATAGCCGCCAGGGTCGCCTCTCCCGAAGTCACCCTGTCTGCAACCTGCTGCACCTCCCCCCTCACTTGCTGAACCTCCCGGCGATGCGTCGCCTCCAAGCGGCTCACTATGGCCTCAATGTCCCTGGTACTTGGCAAGGATCGCAGGATACTCCGCAGCTCCTCGTCCATCCCCACAGAGGGAGTCACGCTGGGAGGCACCGGGCGGAAGGCTACCGGAGTGTGGAGACCAGTGTCCGTGGAGGACGCTGGGGAGGAAGCCTGGGAGTTCCCGCCAGAGGGTCCCGGCAGCTCCATCGCCGCCATATTGCCCGCCTGAGAGGAAGACTGTGAGGAGGGGAAAAACCGCTGGATCTCGCCCGAATGGCGCGGCTTGCCCGGAGCACCAGAGCCCCCAGAGGATCCCTTCGTCTTCCTCTTCCTGACCGACCTCATATCTCGTCATACCGGGCCAGGTAAGTCGGGCTGGGTGAGGATGGGCACGGAGCTCTGCACAAAGACGACCTCAGCCGGCCATGACCAGACCACGCCCCCATATAATCATATATTTAATGCTCAGTCAAGTAGGTCATAGGATGGCTGTCACATCCCTGAACCACGTTTGTAAACTGGAAGGACATTTTGCTCCTGTTGTCCTTGTTTTTTTTATTTTTTTATTAGGATTAGAATGCATCCTTGCACCTGCCTACCATTTAAAGAGGTGGTGTTGATTGCCTAACACTCTGCTTTTTAAGAATTCAGGGCTACTAGCTCTCTCTCCATTTCCTGCTTAGTGGGCTCTAATATCAATACTTATATCATTTAAAGAATATTTTCCTCTCAGATGACATTCTTCATATTTGGACCTCCATTTACCTGAAGCCAAGGGTGGTGTTTTTAGTTAAGCCTTCAGCTGATCGGTTAACTGATATTTAGCATACCCTATTTGTTCCTGAAGCCAAAGGTTTGGTATGCAAGATTTAGGCCTTTTTTTCTCTGTCAACCTTTCTTTTTGTTAACCACCTCTGCTGCTTGTCATTCTCCTGTTCAAGTAGTTGCCGGTCAACTTGATTTTTGTTCTTAAGGTGATGACTGGTTTTCTCCAACTTTGTTAGTCGAGGCCCATCTCTCACTTAGGTTCTAGGGTGATCTGGGATTATCTGCCTTGTCTGGAACATCAGGTTTATCTCAAGTGTCATTCCCTTGGTGCTGATCATTTCCTTCTCCTACTCTTGTAGTAAGATTCCATGTGTTCAGTATATTCAGTAGCTTTTGCGCACCCTCCAGTTGGACTGCTTTTGAACATCCAACATGTCCAGGAATTACTGCTATCCTGTGTACCTCAAAGGACTATAGGATTTTTGTACGTACCATTAAATATATTTCTTGGGTGGCATGCTAATCATTTTATCACTCTTTCTGCTTTCCAAGTGGGGGGGGGGGGGGGGGTGTTTAGCTTCCCTGACTACATACGTACGCAGAAGAATGTCCCAAGCTGTTAGTTTTATTGCCATTTGCAAATTAGACACTTTTATTTCTCCCACTATGGTCTGTCTCCTACTTCACCAATTACACTTTTTGAAAGACTTTGCTGTGACTCTGCCAGAGGGAAAGGGCTTATTCTGGACCTCTATTGGGCTGTTATTGGTACCTTTTTTTCCTAACTCCCTTCTTTATACAGTATGTCTAAGTGGGAGACGGATTCTCCCACTCAATTGTCTTCCGAAGACTGGGACACTATATTGAATAATTTGCTCAAATGTACAAAACCACTGTCAGTCAGGGAGACTGCCTTTAAGTTAATTACCAGATGGTAATACATTCCCTCTAAACTTTATACTATCTACCCAAAAGTAATGGAATTGTGCTTTGTTGGATGTCCGCTTGATGGATCTTTCAAAAAAATATTTTGGGACTGTGAGAAATTGACCCCAATTTGGCGTAAAATCTCTACTATAGCTACTGCAATTTCGGTCCATCCCCTTATCCTAACAATGCCTGTGTGCCTTCTTGATGCTTCTATCCCAGGGATATTAAATAGGGAGGGGAGACTTATCCATACCATTTGTGTAGTGGACAGGATTGATGCTTTTATACTAATAGAAAGTATCCTTTATACTCCACAAGATAGAATGCACTTGTTCTCTCTTAAGCGGGATGCTTAGACTTTCTAGCATCACATGCTTATAACTTAAATTCAGGTTTTCCCCCTATATAAGTTTCTTATATAATGGATTTCTAGAGTGGAGTCTCTACGGCTTTTCTGCCTATTGCACCTTTTTTTTTTCTCTTACTCTTTGATACCACTATGTATTATATTGCAATTTTGGTGCTCCAATGCGTTTCTTGGTTGCTCTTTTACAAATTATGTATACATGTTAATTTTATACTTTTTGTGTATACATTGTCATGTTGCTCTGTATTGGATTTATATACTTTTCCAATAAATAGTTTGTAAAAAAAAAAATATATATATATATATATATATATATACCGGTGTATGTGTATATATATATATATATACCGGTGTGTGTATACATTGTTATGTTGCTCTGTATTGGATTTATATACTTTTTCCAATAAATAGTTTGTAAAAAAAAAAAAATATATATATATTGTAAGGGATTAGCTCGGTGGTAGGCGTATGGGTGACCCCTTTGGGGGTGCGTTTTCACAGAGAGATAGCCGAGCAGAGGTTGAAAACAAGACTGATTTATTCATGCAATTTACTTCACATAATTGCAAGCGTCAAAACAGCCAAAATAAAATAAAAGACAAAATAAATCCTTGCCTCTGTGGGCGGCTACCTTCTCACGCTGGAACCTACCTAAGAAGTCTTCCCAACCTACTGTTGGGCCGACACTGCTGATCCTACAGCAGACACTCAAATGTCCATTTGTTTGCTTTTCACACAGCACATGTTCATTTATAACAGGATCCTTTACTCTTCAGACTCTTCACATTGAACACAGTTCATCTAACAGGTCCCTTTACTCTTCACACTCTTCACATGGAACACTTTGTCTTCTCACCTTTGAGACGTCTTCACTCGTGGTTACCCTCCTTAGCTTCACATCGCTCTAGGGGGTCTTCTCCCATGCTCACCAGCTTGTCGGGAGGCACACATCCGACTGTCCCCCTCTCCCAGCCCACACGGCGACAGGCGGCAGCAGTCCTTCTCCCATGCCCACACGGCGTCGGGAGGTACACGTATGTCTGTCCTCCTCTTCCCAGCTCACACAGCGACAGAAGGCAGCACTCAATAGATTTTCTCTGGACAAATTATAGAGGCCTTGATCTCCTCATTCTGAACAGCTGAATGGTTTTCAACTTCCTGCTGGCTCTTTTTGCAGCCAACACCCTATAGTATCAGTGAACTTTTCAAAGCAGGTGGGAATGTGTCTCCTCTCAGTGACTACATTCCCAGATTTACCTGACTTCCTGTCACATACCCCCCCCTCTTGTTTCAACCCTAGGGTTGGGACACATATTTCCAGGCACGCATGTGTCAGGCACTGCTGACTCACTGATAAGCCTCCTATTATCCTCAAGCTTCCGGATGAAACTGTTTCTGTCATCTTCACTGACAGATTTCTCATAAATGCCACACAGTTTGTCTCTCATCTCATATACACATTCTTCAACTGCATTTTTGGCATAATTTTGCTCCTTCTCGTTTCTGTCATCTTCATTGACAGCTTTCTCATAAATGTCAGACAGCTTGTCCCTCATAACCGTCTGTCCAATCCACCATGGAGGACCGTGATCCATAGGCAACTCAATTGGGCTAGTCTTAATGTCTTCAACATTCTTAAGACGCCTCTCTCTGCAATCCATAAATGTTTTCCACAAAACTTTGAGAACCTTTGCTTCACTAAGCTTTGTTCCAAGTAGGGACTCTTGACATCCCTCTGTGACTTGAGTTGCCTCTCCATACAGCTGTACACAATCATTGACTTTTTGTTGTAAAAGGGAATGATCTTCCTTCTTGAGCTTTGCTTGCTCTAAGATGCTGTGCAGAGGATTTTCCAATTGAGACAACAGGCTGTCACACATTTCTTCAAAGTGACCCCTGTTCCTTTTCCCAGAGATATCAATATCATTCAAACATTTCATATTCATAGGCAGATCTGAAGCATTTGCACTCATCAACTTCTTAAACTTTTCGCCCTCCTGAGCGAGTCGCAGTAAAGGCCTACTATTTGATTTGATATTCAGTTTATATTTCTTGCCAAACTCTTCACAGAAGTAGCCAACCAGAACATCATCAACTTTCCTTCCACCAACATAGGGGTTAAAGGCAACAACACAGTTGAACCCAGCGATCTGGGTGGTATCCATTATAGACCTCCTCTCTGCATCAGTGAAGAAGCATGGAACTGCAACACATTCTTTTACAGGTTTCTTCAATGCACTTTCTGCTGAACTATTTGACCGCTCAAGGTCACCTAGTTCTTTTTCTCTATCTGAATTCCACATGGAATGCATCTCAAGATCACGATCAAACTTCTGCCACCCGTCTTTCACCAGTTCCATTTTGGAAACACTCCCTGAAAGGCACTTGAACTTAATTTGCTTCACGTTTTCATCAACAGCCTTAGTTTTCTCCACTAGGTGGCGTTTGCTTTTTTCTCCCAGATTTATATCACTTGCTTTAGTTTTCTCCGCTTTAGTTTTCTCCACTAGGTTTTCAGCCTGAACTGAGAAAACATCACATTTCTTACACAGCTCCTTTGTTTGCTGAAGTTCTAATGATACATTTTCCAATGCTTGAAGTTTTTGAAGGAACGGTTTATTCCAAAGGGGTGATTCAAGCCACATGTCATCACATTTCTGAGGCTCACTCAGGACAGACCCCAAAACACTGATCCTTTTAAAAACTGCATCAGGCACACTATCCCCTCTTTGGGACAGATCCTCTGTTGCCTGGAATTCCTCTTCCAGTTCCTGCAACGGAATCTTCATCTCTTCTACTTGCTGTTCTAAGACTCGCTTAGACTCTTCTAGCTCCTGAACGCTTTTCACAACATCATCCTTGGAGCTGACCAATTCTTCCATTTTTGTACGCAGCTGTTTGTTAACACTTTCTAGTTCAGCCTTACACTCTAGAGCTTCCTCCAAAGAGCGAGCCAAGAACAGGGCTTTGCTCTCGTTATCACGCGCCTCCGCTTCTGCGCGGTCGCGTTCTTCTGCATATTTTGCAGACACAGTCTTCTCTTCACCAAGCATCTGATCAAACTTCTTTTTCACATCTTCAACACACTGTAATGAACCAACGCTTTCTTCCATGCGTTTTTTCATATCCGCTATCTGAGCTTGCAATGTTGCGACTTGCTCTGATAGGTTTTTCTTTGCTTCCGCCTCCTCTTTTAATTGTTCCAGGAAGCCATTTTTCTCATCTTCCATTTGTTTGAGCTTTGTGCTAAAACTCAGCCTTTGACACCTCTCTTCCTGTAAGAGTTCCTGCGTGTCTTGCAGCTGCGATTCCAAGATAGAAAAATCTTCCGCAATTTCTCTAGATTTTCTGTCTGCTTGAGAAAGCTGATTTGTAACATTGTCCAACTCAACCTGCAGTCGGTTTGCCTTCTCTAACAGCTTAGCACACAATCGGTCACCTTCTGACACCTTGACTTGCGATTCCAGAAGCCGTGCCTCTACTTTTTCCCTCTTATGTTCACAATCTCCTTTTCCCTGCATAAGAGCCTTCACCTCATTGGCTAGTTTCTGGGAATGAGACTGTAATTCTGCCACACAGGCTTCTTTCTCCTTTAACTGCTGCTGGAAACGTTGGGCTTCACCTTTCCAACTTTCACAGTCTGCACGTAATTCATCTACCACATTGCTCAAAGTGGTGAGCTCATACACAGTACTCAGTAATTTAGCCTCTCTTTCACTTTTCTCGTTGTCGCTGAGAGACAATGTCGTTTTCAGAGCGACATTCTGTTCCTGCGACTCCTGCAGGTCTATTTTTGTAACTTCCAAACACTGAAGACTTTTTTCCAGCTGATTACGCAACTCCAACATGTCACACATACTTTGCTTCTGCAAAGTCTGAAATTCAATTTCCTTTTCCATGAGGATGGTATCTTTCTCCTTTATAGTGTCTTGACATTTTTGCAACTCGACCAAAAGAAGAGCAGTGGATTCTTCCCACTGTAACACATGAGACTTGAGTAGTTCATTCATTTCCTGCAAGTTTCTATGCTCCATTTTAAGCAATTCCAAGGCTTGTTCCTTTTCTTCCATTTTCCGTTGCAAGGCATCCAACTCAGCCCTGCACACATACTCGGTTTCCTCCAAACCGATGGCCTCCATTGGCTGCTGGCGTCTCTGTTTCCAGCCTGCCATGCTCTCTTGATGAGCCTTTTGTTGAGCTGCAAAGCTCCGTTGTTTCAGCATCTCCCCCATTTTGGGTTTACTTTTCATCTGAGAACCCTGCGTCTCCATAGCAGTTTCATTTGCCCCAGTGTTGCTAGGGACAACAACTTTTCTCTTTAGCCGATTCCGTTCAGGCATGGATGGGGCTGGTTCAAATGGTAGCATCCCCTCCATCCATAGAATTCTGTCTCTCATTTCATCTATCTTTGCATTTTTCAGGCGTTTGGATCGCCCCATCTTCAATAACTCCACAAACAAATTTTTCACAGTCCAGCAAAAAAATTTTCAGACCACTGTCTCTTTAACACATGTAGTTGTTCTCTCTCTTGCAAGATCTCTTTTCCTGCGCACACAGTTTGTGCAGTCACTTGCACCAGACACAACAAAGTTCATCAAATAATTTTTGAGACCGCTGTCTCTTTAAAACACTTTTTTTTTTTTTTCTGTCAGGATCTTCTCTCCTGCACACCTAGATTGTGCAATCTCATGCACCAGATAAAGTTCATCAAACATTTGCACTTCCTTGCAGGGATCTTGCTGCTTCTGCCCACTGCATACCTCCACCATATGTAAGGGATTAGCTCGGTGGTAGGCGTATGGGTGACCCCTTTGGGGGTGCGTTTTCACAGAGAGATAGCCGAGCAGAGGTTGAAAACAAGACTGATTTATTCATGCAATTTACTTCACATAATTGCAAGCGTCAAAACAGCCAAAATAAAATAAAAGACAAAATAAATCCTTGCCTCTGTGGGCGGCTACCTTCTCACGCTGGAACCTACCTAAGAAGTCTTCCCAACCTACTGTTGGGCCGACACTGCTGATCCTACAGCAGACACTCAAATGTCCATTTGTTTGCTTTTCACACAGCACATGTTCATTTATAACAGGATCCTTTACTCTTCAGACTCTTCACATTGAACACAGTTCATCTAACAGGTCCCTTTACTCTTCACACTCTTCACATGGAACACTTTGTCTTCTCACCTTTGAGACGTCTTCACTCGTGGTTACCCTCCTTAGCTTCACATCGCTCTAGGGGGTCTTCTCCCATGCTCACCAGCTTGTCGGGAGGCACACATCCGACTGTCCCCCTCTCCCAGCCCACACGGCGACAGGCGGCAGCAGTCCTTCTCCCATGCCCACACGGCGTCGGGAGGTACACGTATGTCTGTCCTCCTCTTCCCAGCTCACACAGCGACAGGAGGCAGCACTCAATAGATTTTCTCTGGACAAATTATAGAGGCCTTGATCTCCTCATTCTGAACAGCTGAATGGTTTTCAACTTCCTGCTGGCTCTTTTTGCAGCCAACACCCTATAGTATCAGTGAACTTTTCAAAGCAGGTGGGAATGTGTCTCCTCTCAGTGACTACATTCCCAGATTTACCTGACTTCCTGTCACAATATATATATAAATATACCGGTGTATGTGTATATATATATATATATACCGGTGTGTGTATATATATATATATCTATATAATTCTTAAAGTCCATTGAGTGACACAGGTCTTGCCCTTCTGTGTTAGTAGGCATTATGTATTACTTGCTTGCAAACATGGTGGTTGGTGGCAGGCAACACAGGAGCTGGCTTAATGCTTTTTTGTCAGCCAGTGTTCAAACCTACTTTAGGTGCCAGTATAATCCACATATCCAAAAAAATACCCCGTATCCCTCAAAGGAATTTAAAAAATACATTTTAGGGTAAGCACAAACATATGTTTTTGTATTGAGTTGGGAACCGTTCGAACCACTGTTTTTTTTCTGCTATCTGGGACTCACTTTCTGTCCCGCTGACATCATTTTACCAGACAGGAAGTGGGGAAACTCTCCCAACACCAACACAGACATAAAAAGTATTTTATTTGTAAAGAGGGGGAAGGCTAGAATACCTGTATGATTTGTATTTCTGCGTGTGTTGCAGATCTTTTATTCTGATATAAAATTGTTGTCAACGGGACAGAATAGCAGTAAAATGCTCATAAAAAGTTCTAATCCTTCCAAACTTTATAAAAAAAACTAGAAAAAAAGTTTGGCTTGACATACACTTTAAGGAAGTGTTTTGCTTTTTGAGGAAAAATGGGTAACATCTAATATTTTCCTCTTTCAGCTGGTCAGCTGAGTGTCTTGCTCATGAATCCTGGCATATAAATCTTTAATGTACAGCTACATGGATTTCTGGGTGAATTCTATGTATACCATTGAATGGAATTCTATGCTGTATCTGTATAACTTACATATGTACATCAGTGTTGTTGTGCATTGTTAATGTCTCGATTTTCTATAAGCATTAATCAAATTACCTTTAAAAAAAACAAAAAACAACAACAAATCTCAGTAATTTGTGTAATATGTTTTATTCTGATAATCGTTAGCTCATAGTGCTCATAGCACTTGTTCTTAAATAAAATGGTAAGCAGTCCTGTTTACACATTGTGTTTGCTTTGCTTTCCTTCGCTTCAAAAATGATACCTCATGTCGCTTTCTTGGTGCTTCAAAGCTTCTTCAAGGCCTCCATAGAAGTCTATGACAAAGCTTGCTTACAACACCTGCAGCTTTTAAGAGGCTTTTATTTAGCTATAGCTTGGCTTTGTTTTGTAATTATTGCAGGTATGAGATATCCCAGGATGCACTGGTAAACCAACAAGTCAACGAGAAAGACGTCATCAGCAGTCACTTCCAGTTCATGTGTATATATTCTGGGAGTGTCTGGTGCAGATGTCACATCTAGGGTGTGGTGCGGAGCAGCAGATAGGTGAGCAGGGTCTGGACTGGAGCAGAGCAAAAAGCATACAGCAAATGTGGTGTACAACATGGGAATGATATAGTGGAAGGTGAACCGGGACCAGAGAGAGAGGACTGAGCAGCAGAGGATCAGCAGAGCTGGGGGATCAAAGCAGGAGACAATAGCAATGTCACACATGGTGTGCAGTGTGGGAACAATATAGCAGGATGTGAGCAGAGAGGAGGATCAGCAAACCAGAGGACCAGTAGAGCTGGGGCTTACTACCGAGTGGGGGATCAGCAGACCTGGGGATTACTACCAAGTGGGGGATTAGCGGAGCTGGGGGTTACTACCGAGCGGGGATTCAGCAGAGCTGGGGGTTACTACTGAGTAGAACATCAGCAGAAGTGGGGGTTACTACTGAGTGGGGGAACAGCAGAACTGGGGGTTACTACTGAGTGAAACATCAGCAGAGCTGGGTTACTACTGAGCAGGGGTTCTGCTAAAAAGGGTGCTAATAGGCTGGGGATCTACTGAATGAGGGTAGCAATGAGCTGGAAATCTGCTGAACAGGGGTATTAATGAGCTGGTGATCTCCTGAGTGGGGGTACAACTGAGCAGAAAATTTAACTTATGCACAGGGCATTTGCCAAGCTTCATTAAAGTTTCAAATGAGTACCATTGAATGCATCACAGAAGTAGCAAAAACACATAAAAGAAAAGCATGTTAAAGCAGTAGGGGCTTTAATGTGTGTTAAAGTTGAAGCAAGTGTAAGACCCCATTCACACTGGGGCGACCTGTCAGGTCGCCGTAGGTCACCTGCCATAGAGAAGCTGTGGACCCGTTCTAATAGGAGCGACACAAGTCTTGTGGCGACCCGAAGCGACCTGCATTGACTTCAATGTTATGAAGTCCGTGCCGGCCGCTCCAAGGTCGCGGTGCGAGCTGCGCACTGCGACCTGTGAGGTCGCCCCGGCAAGTAGCGTCGCCCCAGTGTGAACAGGGTCTTAATGAGCCCTAGGAACTTCATGCAGTGATATATTAAACGAAAAAACAAAAAACAGACCCCTTGTGTGTCCACTGTCTAACTATTGAGTGACCTAGTATGTACTATGAAAGACAGTTGTCAGTGAACCAAAAACCACATTTTCATGGTAGCCCTTTCAAAAACATCTGGGTTCAAGTGGTCACACAGGTACAGTATATTATAAACAAATAATTATAAATGACGTAAAATAACTCTGCCCATATTTGACTGATGTAATTTAATGATGATTATCTATTTTTTTTCCAGCTGCAGTGGTTTGTGTCACACTTTTGAATCGTTTGGAGGGAGACCAGATCAGTAGTTCCCATGATGTTCTGGTGGAATATCAACAGAGGCCTCAGAAATTAGTTGGATACTTTATAAAAAAGAATTTAACAAAAGTTTAAGTCACAGAGCATTTGCAAACCTGTGTTTGACATACTGTACTGTACATACATGCATCGTCATTTGTACAGCTATAAATGTATAATATGCATCATTATTTAAAAGTTGTAATCGAGTTGTGCAATTTAAGTTTTTCATATATTTCATACTTGTGTAAAGTGTTTTAATCCCTAATAAATAAAAAATAAATCTTAAATGAATATATTGTGGACATGTACTGTAATTTACAACTGAAAAGACAATGGAAAAGGGGACTTTTCCCCATGCTTTCTCATGAGGACCATTTTAGGAACTGTATTGTATAGTTTTAGAGTATGCAGCTGTTACTGAATGATAATGTTTCCAATTAAAAAGAGGTTTAGTTGTGTGTTTTTTTTTTTTTTTTGTTAATTAACATTTCTTATTATTTCTACAACTATATCCTAATTTAATTATTTTGTCCAACCCATGCATTTGATGCAATGTAAGATGCTCCAAACTGATTCTGTATATGCAAATTCTCACCTCTTCTGAGAGTTTCTGGTAAACTGTAGGGCTTGCACAAGTAAAAGGCTAAGGCCCCCTTCACATTATCCGTCCGTCGGACGGATTCTGTTTTTCTCAGCGGGGGAGCAGGAGGATGACTGCTGTGTCTCCGCGCGGTGTGCGGAGACACAGCTGTCAGTTCCCCATGCATCTCTATGGGGGAAATCGGATGGGAACGGACCGTCGGTCCATTCTCATCCGATCCGCTGGACAGATGTAAAATAGGGTTTCCATGCGTCCAGATTTGACGGATCGGATGTCTCCGCTGACATCCGATGCCCCATAGAGATGCATGGTCCGCCTGTGTGAAAGGGGCCTAAAGCAAACATACTTCAGGTATGAGTCTGGCAGGAAATCCTTCATTTTTTTTTTTTTCTTTTTTAGATCTCTTCTATTTGTTACAAAGACAATGATTTGTTTCAGTCAGTCATGGTTGTTCTACTCCATGACCCCACAGCAACCGATCAGAAATCACTTTTTATTGTCATGACTGCTCATAACTAATCCAGGATTTAGGCCCCGTTCACACTGGGGCGATCCGACTTCCCGGGGCGACCTCCGAGGTCGCGGTGCGAGCAGCGCGCCGCGACCTCGGAGCGGCCGGCGTGGACTTCATAACATTGAAGTCTATGACGGTCGCTCCGGGTCGCCCGGGTCGCCCCAAAGAAGCTCCGGACCCTTTTTCTAAGTCGGAGCGACTTGTGTCGCTCCTATTAGAACGGGTCCGCAGCTTCTCTATGGAAGGCGACCTACGGCGACCTGTGAGGCGACCAGGTCGCCTCACAGGTCGCCCCAGTGTGAACGGGGACTTATTCAATTTTATTTTTATTTTTTTTCTGCTGATGTTTTGTAAAATCATCTTGCTAAGAATCCTGCTTTTTCATATACCCACACTGAATGTGCTACTTATCTAAACATAACTGTACTTTTCACAGTATATATGGCATGTAATATGTACTGGCGACAACTTGAAATGCAGATTATTATATTATTTTATTGAAACATTACAGAAAACAGATAACCTATATTTATATTTTATTTATTGCTTTACCAAAGAAATACTGCATATTGAATAGAAATGTATTAAAATATGCAAACTGCATCACTGAAAGATATTAATATTATTATTATTATTATTGTAAATGTGTTTTTAAAACTAAATAAATTATTATTTTTTTGGAAATAATAAAAAGAATGTTTTTGGAGTATTTTTGTTTGTTATTTAAAGGATAGATTTTGCAAGAAATGTTGGATGATGGCTTTAGCCATAGTACTACTTACATTTTTATTAATTAAGTTAATGATTTGTATGCACATAGAAAGAGAGCGCATGTTCAGGAAATGAAGTGGGAGACTTCCTGCAAATATGAAAATGCTAAAGATAAGATTCTGAATACTGTACAATGGAAGAAATGCTGAAGGAGAGATTAGTTAGATCAGCCCTCGTTAGATCAGTCTTCATACACACAGCTAGTTCTCAAGTATTTATGTCATCAGTAAAATCTGCATCCACCACACACAGTTCACTCTCCAGTCTCTAATAAGTTCTGAACACCATAATAAGTTCTGCACTCCAACACACTGCCTTAAGCCTTGTACACACGCAACGATTATCGGCCGACCGATCAGCCGACTTTTGTCCAGTGTTGTTGTGTTGGTTGAAATGTGCTCTAGACTGCACACTAATTTTCTCGGCCAACAACAACCAACCAACCAAAGTGATGTCATGTGCTGGTTAACTTTCCGTGTGTTTTTTCTTCTCTGAGCATGCCCAGTCTTGCTCATCAGATTTTTGTCTGCCGAAATCTGTACTGACTGACGGAAAATCAGCCGTTCTGTTGACTTTTTTTTGTTCTGTTGAATTTTTATAGCATGCACACCAGATTTTGTTCGGCCGAAAAGTCAGAAGTCGGTTGTCAGTTGTCGGAAGCATCATACTAACAAGCCGAAAATCGACCGATCGGACGTTGGCCGAAAATTCACGGCCAACTATCGATGCGTGTGTACGAGGCATAACACTTCGTATAATACATTCCCAAGCCCTTCTTAGAAATACAGAGCCACACCTCTCTATTACACATAGTGCCTCATACCTCTCTGTCACACCTTTGTACTACTGCAATGCAAAAATGTGAAGTTGGGTTTACACAGCGCTCTATGTATCTATGTAATAAAGTATTCCTTAAAGGCGAAACTTTTTTTGTTTTGGATTAAGTGGAGAGGGATTAGAACCCCTGTCAGGGTTTATTGCTGCCTGTGCCCCTGTTAGGGAGATTTATCCTCTCTATTTGTCCTGTTTACAGTTATTAATGAAAGTGGAAGTAAAAGAAACTCCTAAATTTTAGATTGTCTCCACAACAGAAACTGATCAGAAATCTTCAAATGGGGACACTCATTCTGGGGACCTGGGGGGCCCCAAGGGACTTCCTATAAGACAAGAAATGAAGGTAAATCTCCCCAATGGGACACGGATGGAAAAAAAAATCTGACAGGGGTTATCACCCTCCTTTACTGTATCCAAAATTTAAAAAAAAAGTTTGCCTATAATTCTACATTAAAATATATAAAAATACAAAGCGCTAGTTTTACATTAACTTCTTTTGAATGCCCTCCAGTCATGACTGCTCTTAACTAATGCAGGATTTATTCCAATTTATTTTTTTATTTTTTTCTGCTGATGTTTTGTAAAATCATCTTGCTAAGAATCCTGCTTTTTCGTATATCCACACTGAATGTGCTACTTATCTAAACATAACTGTACTTTTCACAGTATATATGGCATGTAATATGTACTCGCGACAACTTGAAATGCAGATTATTATATTATTTTATTGAAACATTAACAGAAAACAGATAATCTATATTTATATTTTATTTATTGCTTTACCAAAGAAATACTGCATTACTGCATATTGAATAGAAGTTTATTAAAATAGGCAAACTGCATCACTGAAAGATATTATTATTATTATTGTAAACGTGATTTAAAAACAAAATAAATTATTATTTTTTTGGAAATAATAGTCCCAAGGGACTTCCTGTTTGGGCTATAAGACAAGAAATGAAGGTAAATCTCCCCAATGGGACACGGATGGAAAAACAAAAATCTGACAGGGGTTATCACCCTCCTTTACTGTATCCAAAATGAAAAAAAAAAAAAGTTTGCCTATAGTTCTACATTAAAGTATATAAAAATACAAAGCACTAGTTCTACATTAACTTTTTTGAATGCCCTCCATTATTTTGGCCTTTGTGACAAAATAATAGCCTATTCTCCTTTGGCTTTCTTTGATGGCATGTCTCTTACAGCACTGTTTCATATAGTATAAGCTTATAAGAAAACAAAGTGTGTCGCCCCCCAAGTGATAAACACTTTTTTGCATTCTATTAGGAAATGTTGATATTAAACAATATAATTGTTATATTGGTACCTATCTGCCCACCTGATCGTGTAATATAAGAATTGCTTTGCAACCCCAAAAAGGTGAGTGGGTGCTAGAGAAATCCACAATCAGCTTAATATGAAGCCTTTCCTAAAACTAAAGCAATTTAGCCTTTGTTGACGTAAACATCCAGAGGCATCAGGAGGGCTAAGTGCAACAGTGCTTCCATTGGTTTGAAAGAGTACCATAATGCCATTATTCCCAGTAGAAATTGCCTGTGGGATCCTCAGTCACCCACAATCTCCTGCTGGTGCTTTTAGAGTCGATTCTGGCAAAAAAATTCATCTCTTGATTATTTGGTAGAGATACAAACATAGAAATGTATATGCAGAAATGGGCAGTATGCCAAAAGCAGATGATAAGTTTTAAAACTGTCCTACTCCATTATACAGTATGCGCTGGTAAATTACATGTGCTAGTATAAAGCTGGCCAGCCATACACTAGTGAACTTTCAAATGGACATAGTTACATAGTAGTTGAGGTTGAACAAAGACAACAGTCCATCCAGTTCAATCGATGTAGGGGTGTGTGGACGTATTCATTTCCCATAACCCTGAATGTTGTGATCTTTGAGATGCACGTCCAAGAGTCTTTTAAAAGTAGCCATACTCCCCGAGTTCCACAATCTTATCGCCCTTACAGTGAAAAACCCCTTACATAGCTTAAGGTTAAACCGCCTCTTCTCTAATCTCATTGTGTGGCCACGTGTCCTCCTACACTCCTTGAGACTAAATAGATTTTTTCCTATGTTGAGATCACCATTGAGGTATTTGTAAATCGCTATCTCTCCATGGAGAATAAGTAAGGTGCTTGCAAACACTCCACATAATTAAGGCCCTCTAATGCCCTAATTAGTTTAGTTGCCCTTCTTTGGACTCTCTCCAGTTCCAGCACATCCTTTCTGAGGATTGGCAACCAGAACTGGACAGAGTACTCCAGATGTGGCCGGGCCATGGTTTTATAAAGTGGTAGGATTATAGCTTTATCTCTGGAATATATCCTCTTCCTTATGCATGCTAATATTCTGCCGGCTTTGGCAGCTGCAGCTTGAAATTGCATGCTATTGCTTAGTCTATCTTCCACTAAGACTCCCAGATCTTTCTCCATTCTTGATTCCCCTAGAGGTTCCCCCCCAAAGTGTATTTTGCGCTTATGTTTTTAGGCCCCAAGTCGAATACCATACATGTCTCCACATTATACCTCATATGCCATGTAGTTGCCCACTCTGTTATTTTGTTCAGACCTTAGTTTGTAGATTAAGCGTTTGTGGGGAACTGTATCGAATGCCTTAGCAAAATCTAGATACACCACATTCACGGGTCTCCCCCTATCTAGCTCACAGCTCACCTCCTCGTAAAATGTTAACAGATTTTATAAACCTGTGCTGATTACTGCTGATGATATTGTTGTCCCTAGCAAATTCTTGGACATAGTCCATTATCATCCCTTCCAGTAATTTAAATACTATTGACATCAGGCTGTCCGGCCTATAGTTTCCAGGGATCTGCCTCTGCCCTTTTTTTGAATATTGGTATCACATTGGCTTTCCTCCAGTCACCTGGTACAGTTCCTGTCAAAATACTGTCTGCAAAGATCAGGAACAACAGTCTAGATATAACCCTACTGAGTTCTTTGAGTACTCTCGGGTGCAAGCCATCCGGTCCTGGTGATTTATTTGTGGTAATGTTATCAATCCTTTCCTTGATTTTACCATCTGTTAGGCATAGCGGCAAGTCCTGTGATGTGCTGCTAACCATACAGTCATGGTCAGTATACCCTTCCTTTTCCTGTGTAAAAACTGAGGAGAAGAAAGCATTTAGTACAGTTGCCTTCTCTATGTCCTCTGTATCCATTCTCCCATCATTGTTAATTATGTGTGCAATGTGCTTTGACCTCGCTTTTTTTCCAGTAAAATATTTTAAGAATTTCTTAGGGTTTTTTTACTCTCCTTTGCTATGTGTCTCTCAAAGTCCTGTCCTGATTTTGTTTTTAGATTTGTTCTTAGATTTCTTGTATTGGTGGAAAGCCGATAATGTCCCCTCCGATTTATATTTCTTAAAGGCCATTTTTTTCTTTATTAAGCTTTTTTACATTACGGTTTAGCCACCTGGTTTGACCTTGGCTCTTCTAAATGTATTTCTCGTTGGAATACACTGTGAGATACTTTTGTTTAATATGTTCCTAAAGCATTCACATTTTTCCTCCGTGTTCAATGTTCCTAGGGTTTGGTCTCAATTTATTTTCTCTATTATTGAGCACAGTTCAGGAAAGTTTGCCCTTCTGAAGTTTAGGGTTCTTATGTTGCCCTCTTGCCTCGCTATGTTATGATTTACACTAAATGTGATCATCCTGTGATCACTAGAACCCAAGTTGTCCTGGACTCCTACATCTGTGATTAGACCTGGGTCGTTCATAATTAATAGATTTAGCAATTCATTCTGTCTAGTAGGGGAATCCACCAACTGAGACATGTATTTGTCCTGTAAGCCATTCATGAAATGACGGGCCTTTAATGAGTGTGCAGTCCCCTCTTCCCAGTCAATATCAGGATAATTAAAGTCCCCCAATATGATGACTTGTTGTAAGGTTCTGGCACTCTCAGTGCCTCCTATCACATTATTTCCGGGTGATTTCCATCTACCTAGATAGAAGAAACACATATAGGTGTGTTTCCCTTTAAGACTGATGCTGTCATCACTCAGCGCCGGACTAGATGGCTATTTAAATCGCCGGTTCTCACTCACATGTGTTCGTTCAAACACCCTTACCTGGATGCTAACTTGGCTTGAAGCTTTCGTGCTTGCAAGCATACCTCGCTGACGGAACCTTGCTGCGCTGATCCCTGCATCCCGCTTCCGGATCATCCGCTCCTCCTGAACCAACCTTCGGCTGTATTGCTATTAGTGCTAAGTACCCCGCATGGGGAACCCTCTATAAACTTATACTAAGCTTACACTATCTAGCTCTGCATAGTAAAGACTATTTATCACATCTGCATATCTAGATTGCTAGCTCTTAAGACTACTGCTACTTATTCCTGCACTGGGTTGATCTCTCTTGTATGTCCACCTGCTACTCTGTCATACATGATTGCTAAACCTACCTGCATCCATCTGCTACTGTCTTACCTTCAAGTGTCTGTCACCTACCACCTCCACTCAACCTGTCTCTTAAATCTTCATCACTGTGTTACTACATACATAAAGTCACTCTAGGAACCAGCTTGTTGAGTGTGTGTATTTACTAGCTGAATTAAGACCTTCCACACATGATGAGTCATTGAGGTTGGGAATGGTATCTCAGCATCTCTCTTACATGACTACTGAAGTGGAATATTTCTGCAGCTGAAAATCCACACCATACATGAAACGCAGGAGCGTTACAGATTGAACGAACCTACAAATGGATTCAGCAGAAATAACCACTCAGGTGACACAATTAAAACAGCAAGTAACTGCGTTAATACACGCACTTGCTGAATTAAAAGAAGACAATCAGGCTCTGTCGCAGCAGGTAATTAGACTGACACAACTTACCTCTGCTTAGTCCACTGAACCCAAAATAAATCCTCCTTTGGTATTTACAGGCGATCGCAAAAAATTTCGCGAATTTAAAAACGCATTTGAGTTACTTTTCTTGTTAAGACCCCGTACCTACCTTACTGATCATATTAAGGTTTGTACTATTATTTCTTACCTAACAGGCGATCCTCGGGCCTGGGCAGACTCTCTTTTTGAGAAAAACGACCAGCTTCTCAGCTCCTATGCCTTATTTCTAGCAGAACTTACTAGCCTATATGATGATCCCAATAGGCAGAGTACTGCCGATTTTCAATTAAGATCCTTGAACCAAGGTGGGAGACCTGTGGAAGACTTTGTCGCAGAATTCAAGAGATGGACCCTTGATTCAGAATGGAATGATGCATCTCTGAAAACCCAATTTAGACTTGGCCTATCAGAGGCTGTTAAAGACGAGCTGGCCCGAGCGGATCTGCCAAAAACCCTGGATGCATTGATACAACTCAGTATCACCATAGATAGAAGACTACGAGAAAGGAAGTCTGAAAAAATGGGAATGCCATTATCCAGTTCTTCTCGGATTTCGGCCGTTGACCCCACTCCTAAACCTGCTCCAGGTAACCACAGACCCCGGCTACCTAGGGAAAATAGGAAACCAAATAAATATGGTGATCCTGCCTGGTCATGGTCCAAGCCTGCCTTAAACAGTCAGCCTTGTCACTCTGACACATCCCATTTGAACCCTGATCCTACAGAGATGGATGAAGAGCCTATGGAGATTGGTGCCGTACATACTAAGTTGTCCTTACAAGAAAAAAGAGATCACAGGAGAATCTGTGGCCTTTGTTTTTATTGTGGTGAAGGAGGACATTTCATTACATTCTGCCCAATCAGACCCCATAGGCCTAAGGCTCTCCTAATGGAGGCCAGGCGAATCCGAAGGGTCTTCCCTGAAAAACAGCCTGGAAATGACCAAGGCTGTTGCCAGCCCTGTCCCCGTTCTATATCAGAAAAGGACACCCAGAAATTGGCAGATGTTGGTATAGATACTCCTATTTTTGCAAGCACATTTTTAGCTTCCAATGAAAACATTGAGATTCTTGCACCTGACTGCGTACGCGCTTCTAATGGCACGGTGGTATGTAGGAAGGATCTGAGGATGTTTGAAGAAGCATTGGTTGCTAGGACTACTAGGATTACTTCGGATGGTTATGCGTCCGATTCTAGTGAGGGGTTCATGTAGCAGACACCCTAACAACAAGTGATCCGATTTTCATATCGGCAACAAGTGATCCGATTCTCAGATCGGTTACCAACCTGATCCGATTTTCATATCGGCAACAAGTGATCCGATTCTCAGATCGGTTACCAACCTGATCCGATTCTCATATCGGCAACAAGTGATCCGATTTTCACATCGGTTACCAACCTGATCCGATTCTCATATCGGCAACAAGTGATCCGATTCTCACATCGGTTACCAACCTGATCCGATTTTCATATCGGCAACAAGTGATCTGATTTTCATATCGGCAACAAGTGATCCGATTCTCACATCGGTTACCAACCTGATCCGATTTTCATATCGGCAACAAGTGATCCGATTCTCAGATCGGTTACCAACCTGATCCGATTCTCGTATCGGCAACCAGTCTTATCCGATTCTCGTATCGGCAACCAGTCTTATCCGATTCTCGTATCGGCAACCAGTATTATCCGATTCTCATATCGGCAACCATTTTTTTTTTTTTTCCGATTTTCATATCGGAAACCAGTCTCATCCGATTCTCGTATCGGCAACCAGTCTTATCCGATTCTCGTATCGGCAACCATTTTTTTTTCTCTTCCCGATTTTCATATCGGCAACCAGTCTTATCCGATTCTCGCATCGGCAACCAGTCTCATCCGATTCTCGCATCGGCAACCAGTCTCATCCGATTCTCGCATCGGCAAACAGTCTGATCCGATTCTTGTATCGGCAACCAGTATTATCCGATTCTCGTATCGGCAAACCAGTCTTTTCCGATTCTTATATCGACAACCAGCCTTAGAGGCCTTCCGGAGCCGGCCTTACGGGGGGGGGGGTACTGTAAGGTTCTGGCACTCTCAGTGCCTCCTATCACATTATTTCCGGGTGATTTCCATCTACCTAGATAGAAGAAACACATATAGGTGTGTTTCCCTTTAAGACTGATGCTGTCATCACTCAGCGCCGGACTAGATGGCTATTTAAATCGCCGGTTCTCACTCACATGTGTTCGTTCAAACACCCTTACCTGGATGCTAACTTGGCTTGAAGCTTTCGTGCTTGCAAGCATACCTCGCTGACGGAACCTCGCTGCGCTGATCCCTGCATCCCGCTTCCGGATCATCCGCTCCTCCTGAACCAACCTTCGGCTGTATTGCTATTAGTGCTAAGTACCCCGCAGGAGAACCCTCTATAAACTTATACTAAGCTTACACTATCTAGCTCTGCATAGTAAAGACTATTTATCACATCTGCATATCTAGATTGCTAGCTCTTAAGACTACTGCTACTTATTCCTGCACTGGGTTGATCTCTCTTGTATGTCCACCTGCTACTCTGTCATCTGCTACCATACATGATTGCTAAACCTACCTGCATCCATCTGCTACTGTCTTACCTTCAAGTGTCTGTCACCTACCACCTCCACTCAACCTGTCTCTTAAATCTTCATCACTGTGTTACTACATACATAAAGTCACTCTAGGAACCAGCTTGTTGAGTGTGTGTATTTACTAGCTGAATTAAGACCTTCCACACATGATGAGTCATTGAGGTTGGGAATGGTATCTCAGCATCTCTCTTACATGACTACTGAAGTGGAATATTTCTGCAGCTGAAAATCCACACCATACATGAAACGCAGGAGCTTTACACTTATCCCTGCTTTGCCAAACTGCGATATAAATTCCAGCTCCACCTCATCTGTACAAACATTTTTGGGAGCATTGATATGAAAAGTCGCAGGACATCAAATCACCTTCGAAAGTTTGCTTTTAAGAATCGATTTTGGAATGAATGGACTTTTCCAAACAGAAACCACATAGAGCACATGTGCCAAACACAAAGCATGCAGGCTGAATCCGGCCCACCAGAATTTTTCATGTGACCCTCACACCTCCCCTGCAGCTGCGGCATCCCCCGGTCTCTGACCCCCACCTTGTGTCAGCAGCAGAGAGGAGGATGGAATTCCTCCACCAGATTCCTTGCTTCTCTGTTCAGCTGCGGAGAGGCTCATCTCTGCCCCCCCCAGTCTCAGCAGTCGGCAGCAGAGGACAAAACTCCTCCTACTGTCTCTCTGTGCAGCCGTAGCACTCCCTCATCTCTGCCTTCCCTGGTCCTAGCGTTCAGAAGACTCTGGCAGCTGACTGCAGCCCTGCTTTGGTCCTCCTCCATACCCTACACTTTCTGCGTCCCAGCTCTGCCCCTAGCATCTTCTCAACAGCAGCACAAAGTAAGGGGCTACACTATGATATTATGGAGGGTGGGGGACTCTTGACATCAGATGTAAGGGGGAGGGGGGGGGTGTGCTCTGGACATCTGCTTATAATTAGTATGAGAATAATACAACTTTATGCCAGTTTAAAAGGAGGGTCACGCACCACTGGTATCATCCACAAGAATGTTTGTTGGAGACTGCTCAGACAGGACACTATGGCAGATACAACTGGCCTTTTAAGGGCAACCATAACGCTGATGCTGTCCACAAGAAATTGAGTTTGACACCCCTGACATATAAAGTATTGGAAATCTGTTACTTCCTGCCCCTTCAAATGCTATCTTTGCAATGAAAATAAATGCTGATTTGACCCCAATAAAAATTGTAAAACAGAAAAAAAAAATTGTTCTTAAAATGAAAAAGGTCCAACAAAATTCTACAAGTGCATTGGCTGCTTTAGCAGGAACTCTTTTTGAGAGTTGAAACACTGCAGCAAACTGAAAAAAAAAAACCTTCTCCAGTCAAAAGGATTATTATGATATTTTCTCGCATGCTGTTCCAAGATAGAGTTGTGAAAGCAACATTGTGAGAGATGTAGTTAAGATAGCCAAACAAAAAGCATCTTTAAATATATTGGAAGTGCTTTTGATGATGCTTTTCATAAAACTTTTAAATAACAGCTGAAAGAATTAACAGTTTACTTTACCGCAGGGGACTACTTATAAAAGAATTTAGTATCATTAAGTCCAATGCACAGAAATGGGAAAAGGACTTGATGAATGCAGTTTAATCTGCTGAAGCTGATTATATATCTTATCCCAGCAAGCAAACACATAATGCTCGGCAGACGTGCTATGCTATTTTATTATTATATTTCCAGATAAGCAGAACAAATTGTGATAAAGCAGAAAAAATTTTGCTGAGGGCAAGCAGACTGGCCATCTGTTACTAACCATTATTAGGACACAACAGACTACTCCTTTTATAAGTGTCCCAGAAACTGCAGATACAATTACTTCTACTTTTGATATTCTGAACAAAAAAGGGATTTCTATATGGTTCAAAGCTTTATAGATCGATATTATCTAATTTGTTGTAGATAAAACTCTTAAAGCTTTCAGATAACCAAAACAAACAGTTTGAATACCCCAATCCCTCGAGGAGCTACTTTTGCTAATGATGGAGCTCATGGATTGAAAGGGCTACATCTACAATTAAAGCCCAACTCCAGCCAAAGCCTGGACAGAGTAAGGAATATAAGGCATATAATCCCTATCTGGTTTTTATGGCGTTCTGTGTACTCATTGGGTAGATTTCTTATTTCTGCCAAGCCAGGAGGTAAGGAGAAATCTCCCCAGTAGGGACACTGACTACAATAGAATACGGTTATTTCAATAAAGTGTGGAAGGGTTAGAATTCCTGGATGGCTATGTCCTGGTAACAAACATCTTCTAATTTATTGTCCTGCTAGAAGAGAGGAGAACTGTTTTGCTTACCTGATCCTCTACTCCCCCATGTCCATGTTCTACACCCATACGCTCCACCGGTCTAGGGTCCTGACATCATGTGATGATGTCAGGACCCTAGACCGGTGGAGCGTATGAGTGTAGAAGCTCCTTTTTATTTCCCCCTAGGGCCTAGGCATAAACAAGCAATTAACCCTTGTTGTGGAGAAACAGCCCCAATCAAAGGGATATTTTATTTTTTTTTTTTCTGAAATTGGGCTTAAATTTTTTGGAGATATGGAGCCAATTTTTAAATTGCTTTATGCGGAATATATTCCATTATTACATGCAGCAAATGTCTGCATGAAATTATAATAGTATTCTAAAGCCAGGAAAACAAACTTTTATCTGGCACATACGTATAGTCCCTTTTGGTCTTTGAAGTACTAGTCATAAGAATTTTTAAAGCGTAACTGTTGAGAAAAAGCATTCTCTTCTGGGTACATTGCTGGAATTATAACAATCTTTTTTGCAGATTCCAATCTTTTGTTGTTCTGAAGAAATCCCTGTTTGTTCCTCTGTGCTGAGTGGGTCTAATGGGAGTGGCTTTATAATTATCAGTCACCTGTGATGCTGCAGAGCACTAATGTGGAAATCTGCTGGGCCTGCATCGCTTTAGACGTGTTCCTATTGGGGGTATCTCACCAAAAATGACATTTTTGTTGCAGGGGATGCCAGAAATCTGACTTGTATCTTAGGCAGACTTCTGGGAAAATTGGTGAGCCAATCACACAAGCAGGAAATTATGTTTCTGGGGTGTGGTCAGTACACATTCTGTGTATAGAAAAACTCCAGGCAGCCATACTGCATTGCATTTTCAGAAAATTAAAGTGGCTGCAGATTGAAAAGGAAAGGTCATTTTTAATAACATTCAATTAGAATATGACTTGTGTCGCAATTGTATATGCTATATTATTTTTCTTTATTTGCTATTTTTTCCCCAGGAAAGTGGAGTTACCCTTTAAGGCTAATGCTAAATTGACTGCTTAGGCTGGCTATACATGGTTCAAATCTCGGCCCGTTCAGAATGAATTCAAACCATTATTGGGCAGGCTGTATGTACCGAGTTGATTGATCGATTGATCGTCAATCAATAAACTTGGGTACAACCAGCCTGCCAGATTCACTCGCGATTAGCCGCTAGCAATAATCACTGACTTCTCCCGGTGGGGGCGGCTTCCCCAGCCTGTTTATGGGGGAGTTGTGCGTGGTTGCAGGAAAGAGATTTGCACCGTCTATGGCCTGCCTTAAGCCCCATACACACGGGTTAAATGCCAGCCAATTATTGGCCTGTCCAAAATAAAAAAAAATCATAGCGTGCCGAGACACTTTAAGAAACACCACAATTGCAACCCTACCAGTTTAAAATTTTGGGGCATTGAAAAAACAGCCCATCATTGGAGGGGTGGGAATTTCGTGCGACAATTGAGTCGCAGAGAATCCTTCTGGATTTATCGGACCCATGTGCTGTCACCAGGAGGTTTAAATGCCGATTTTGATTTGAATTGTTTTATCTCTAATAGTTAATAGATCTGTTTTATTTATTATTCAGTTTTTCTTTTGGAATTTTATTGCATGTATCATGTAGGTCATGCATATTGTATGTTTTATATTTATATTTATACATATATGTATTTCTCTATGCGCAGGTTTTATATGTATATGTTTTTAATCTGCATGATGTTCCAATCGGAGAGCTGTGGTTGTTGTCATATTCCGATTTTATATTGGTTTTAAATTGGATATTTATTTTAATATTTAATATTTTGCTCGACTGTCTATGTTAGGCAGTGAATTATTCGGGCATTTCCAATTATATTGCCATAATTTATTTAGTCACTGATGGTGAGCTGCAGCGGAGCTTCAGGGGTTAATCCGTGTTGTTTATTTCCTCTGACCACTGCTGTTCAGCTCTGTTATTCTTATTTCCTGTGTCTACAGGAAGTTGGGCTGGTCCTTGGTTGAAGGGGGTGGAGGATTTCCATTCCCCTTCACTTCCTGTTTTGTAATGACCTGGCTTCTGGTTGCTATGAGACGCCTTTATAATGAGCGGGTGCGGTCTCCCTCCTCACCCCTGCTGAGGAAGTCATGTTTATTGACGTAATGCATATGGGGGAAGGAGTCTGATGTCACCCGCAGCTCTCTGAGATCCTGGAACACATGTCTGCACTTTCGCTTTCATCTGGCACTGTGACAGTGCCTTGCTTGTGAGTGATGCTTTATTTTTTACTTTAATAAATGTCCTTAATTAAGCGGAGAGCATTAGATCGTTTTATTTATCTTTTCCGGATTGCCATACACAAGTTTCTGTGAACCTGTTGGATCCTGGATATACAGATCTTCTGGCTGTCTCTGGCTTACTGATACAAAGTGTTGTGACCCCTAGTGGTCGAATACAGGAGATGAGAGGCTGTATTATCTGTGGTGGAGGAGTCACGTTTGCAGTGTCGTTTTAAATATTCCTGTTTTTTCACTTTGGAAATCAGCTTTTAAGGACTTTATGATTTATGATCCACATGCTTTTTACTGTGCATTTTATACATTTTAATGTGAATGATTTTATGCACTATTTGTAATTTTATAGCGCTGCACTTTATTTTCTTTTACAAAATAAAAAAAAGCCAACATTCAGCCCATGTGTAGGTCCCTGTCCAACAGAAGCCAGCTAAGCATGCTAAAATACCAGCAGCTGACCCGTTCCCAATCAGCACTCTCATTCAATGGCTGAGAGCGCTGACTGGAGTTTTTTGGCAGGGGGGGGGGGGGGGAGTCCCCCTGTCAGAATGCAACAGCTTAGTGGGGGCGATCACTGCACTAATGTCGGATCATAAGTACAGCAGCTTCAACCAGAGCTGAGGGCTTTTTTTTGTTCAACCCAGAAAAAACTAATAGTGTGATCTAGGCTTTAGACTTGACTGTTCACGAGATTTATTACCATTAACATCAGAAAATTGTATGTAAATGAAGCACTCAATGATAATGTTGAGAATATAGCCTTGCTGGATCTGGATGTAGGTATGGGTTTTGAATAGCTATATCAAAGCCAAGTAGTAGAAAGTATTTTAGTTGAAATTGTATAAACTGCACCAAACTTCCATAAGTGATCAGGGTGATATACCCCTCATTTCCCCTGCACAGAGGTGCAAGGCACAGGGATGTTACAGTACACAAGTCACTCATTTTAGCTACTGGAATTAAAAAAAAACTATGTTACGAATGAAAAAATAACAAATTAAGTATTTAAAAGGCTCATTTGTATTTTTTATTTTTTTATTTCCGAAAATAATTTTTTATTTATTTGCAATGTGCTACTGAACATGCTAGATAACATGCTAGAATGTGCTAGCTACTCCAGGAGCATCACAGTCCCTTCCCTACTGTCCAGAGATGTATAGTAACTAAGTAGAACTACTTCACTACTGTACTTTTACTTCACTACATTTTTTCAATGATTTCAATACTTCTACTCCAATATTTTTTTTTTTTTTGCTGCATAGTAATTACCACTGCCAGAACAGTAGATGGCAGGTTTCATGAAGCTCAAAACATGTGTATTATCAGTGCATACGAAAATAAATGCTACTGTATGTATAAATAAAAGCTGCATTTGAAATAATAAAAAACAATATGATGTTCAAACTTTTGACTTCTTTCTTTAATAACTACATAACACAGTACTTGTACTTTTACTTTCAGTACTTGAGTAGCAATTTTTTTTTCAAAACTACTGGTACTTTTACTTTCAGTACTTGAGTAGCAACATTTAAAAAAAAAACTACTTGCAATACTTAAGTACAAAAAATGTTGAATACTTTAGTACTTCTACTCAATCACTTTTTTATCGAGCACTTCCACTTCTACTCAAGTCACTTTTTGATCGAGCACAAGCACAAGCTAGATAGGGGGAGACCAGTGGATGTGGTGTACCTGGATTTTGCTAAGGCGTTTGATACAGTTCCCCACAAACACATACTTTATAAAATAAGGTCTGCAGGCATCTACCACAAGGTTTGCTCTTGGATAAAAAACTGGTTAAAGGGGCGTGTCCAAAGGGTGGTAATAAATAACGCATACTCAGGCTGGTCCGGAGTAGTAAGCGGGGTCCCCCAAGGGTCAGTCCTGGGACCAATTTTGTTCAATTTATTCATTAAAGAAGGGATCATTAGCTCGATATCAGTTTTTGCAGATGACACAAAATTAAGTAGGGCAATAACTTCACATCGTGAGGCAGAAATCTTACAGAATGACCTGAACAAAATAACAGAGTGGGCAACTACATGGCAAATGAGGTTTAATGTGGAGAAGTGTATGGTATTGCACTTGGGGACTAAAAACATAAACGCCCAATACGCTTTGAGGGGGGAACCCCTGTGGGAATCAAAAATGGAGAAAGATCTGGGAGTCTTAGTGGAAGAGAGACTTAGTAATAGCATGCAAGCTGCGGCTGCTAAAGCCAGCAGAATATTAGCATACATAAGGAAGGGGATGTATTCCAGAGATAAAACTTTAATCCTACCACTTTATAAATCACTGGTCTGACCACATCTGGAGTATTCTGTCCAGTTCTGGTCGCCAGTCCTCTGAAGGGATGTGATGGAGCTGGAGAGAGTCCAGGAGGAGAGCAACTAAATTGATTAGGAGATTGGAGGATTTTAATTATGAAGAGCTCTTGCAAGCGCTTGATTTATTCTCCCTGGAAAGGAGACGCCTGAGAGGGGACATGATATCGATATACAAGTATCTCAACGGTAATCTCAACATAGAAAAAAAATGTTCAGTCGCAGCGAATGCATGAGGACACATGGCCATACAGTGCGATTAGAGGCGAAGAGATTTAACCTTAGGCTACGCAGGGGTTTTTTTTACAGTAAGGGCTACAAGAGTGTAGAATTCTCTACCCCAAATGGTAGTTACTGCAGGGAGTATGACTACTTTTAAAAGACTCTTTGACGTACATCTCAAGGATCAAAACATTCAGGGGTATGTGAGATGATTGTGTCCACACACACCCCTACACAGGTCAAACTTGATGGACTATATAGAAAAAGGGGCTATCTCTACAAATTTTTAACAGATATAAAGCACCACGTCCCTAAAAAGTATTATAACGTGAAAGATTCATTGGGGGTGCCACAAGGGGGGACTTTTCAATTGGGGTGCTTAAGTATTCCTTAATATATAGAGTAAGACTAGAGAGAATTTATTTTTAGTAAAAAAACATGAAAAAGATTTTATTCTGAAACAACAGTAAAAAGTATACTGTAATTATAAGGATTACAATATACTGTACAAAACTGAATTGTGTTAAAAACATATACAGTAAACAGCCATACAGTATCATACAAATATATATATATACTCTCCTAACACAAGGGTAGATGGTATATATACTTTATACCCAGTTGCATCCACAATGGATGGTCTTTGTGCAGGAGGCGTAGTGGCCCACAGCCATTAACCCAACATGTTTCGCGGCACTGCCGCCGCTTCTTCAGGGGTATCTTTGAGGGTGTCACATAGATATATTTGTCATGAAAATAACGACTTAAGTGGAAAAAAATGAAAATAAAAAAGAAAAAAGAGAAATCAATACAAAATCATTTATAGTGACTTATGCAGTTAATGATATAATATTACAACATATAGAGGTCATAACTATAGTAAACAGATATTGCATGGTGTCCATGATAGAGAGGCAGCAAAAATAATACACATCGTCATACCTGTTAAACATGCATTAGAGCACGCTGCAATGGGGAATACGACCACAAGGCTTAGGGGGAAACCCCCGGGAGGCGAACACGGGAGACCGACCACAAATAGGGCACAAAAAGTACTGCTGAAGAAAAATGAGGTCTGGAAATTCAAAGTAAAAAGGATATATTTTCAGTTCCATATACATCCATCTGGAGTCTCACCTGACAAGGGGAAAGGGAAATGGCATCTGATAATGTCAGATTGAGCCAAAGCCCTTGGAACTAAAATATTCAAAAAAGAAGAGAAGACTGAAGAGATAACTCTTACCTCAATATTGCCCAGCCATGAAAAAAGGGACGGGGACTGGGTGAGATGATGTTGCTATGTGTGGTAGATCAAAAATAAAGGATCCACAAGAGTGCTTCCTAAAAAAAGGGCAGAAATACAATAGTATATATATATAGTATATATCAACCAATGGGGTTAATGTGAGGTGTTCAATCAATATATGTATCGTATCACCAAAAGAGTAAAGCTGGTGAATTTGACCCTAGGGTCAGCACCTCTTAAGTCAATATATATAAATATGTGAGCGTTGCCCAATGGCACATACATCTAAGAATCCATAAGTACATTGAATAATAGACCATAGGGGAGATCAATAGTGAAGTAAGGTATGTGCGATAAATGTACATAGTCAATGAGGAAATAAGCCAATACAATAGGCTCACCCATCGTTGATAATACTGCAGATTAGGAGGTACAATGATCGGAGCAAAAATCCCCAACGTTACCTGATAAGAAGACACGGGTCACATCCAGTCCCCGCAGATCGCGGTGGTGGACGCCGAGTTGCCGCTATTTGTATAGACAGGTAACTCCACCCGGATGACGTATAGGACGTGCGTCCTGACGAACATCCGGGCTGACGTCAGGGATGCGCGCGCAACTCGCGCATGCGCATCAGCCGAGGGCCCGCCAACATCCCCGAACCGCTTGCCGAAGCCATAGAAACGGCTATGTGGGCAAGGGAAGGAGGGGCAAGCCAAATCGGCATATCGACTCCAACCCCCCAAAAGAGGGGGAGGGGCAACACCTGATGTCACGTGTCCGCCATCGGGGGAGCCCAAAGTGATCGCATCCCAATATGTGTGGATCAAGAATAAGCAGACTGCATGCCGAAATTGAACCAAAATGAACAGGAGCAAAAAAGAGGAATGTGATATAATGCTGGACACTGTATCATGGACATAATAAACACTAAAAATATAATCATAACAAATGTAAATAATATAGGAAGCCAAAATGTTCATTGTGCCATCAATAATGAAAGAACAACAGGCAAAATATAAATCAAAGGGTTACAATATATGTATGGCATATTGAAAGAAAACAAATGATACACATGAAGTGAGACGATATACGTCCACAACCCGGCTATCCATAAAGGTAGTACAACTCCCCAGGATGCTAAGGTTCATATATAAATCTACTGACCGTATCGCATGGATAATGTTGGTGATGCTGGACCGGGAGAGAAAAGTGGTTTCTAGCAGCAACAGAAAAGGGACAGTAGGAATAAGCTAGGGGGGGAAAAGAATGAGAGAATGAGGTAAACAAATACTATACAAAATAGTAATAGAGGAAAAGACAAAAGGGGGGGAGGGGGAGGGGGGGGGGGGGGAGGGGGGGGGGGAAAGGGGGGGGGGGGGAGGGGGGGGGGAAAAGGGGGGGCGGGGGGAAAAAAGGAAAAGGGGGAGGGAAAAAGGGGGGGAAAAAGACATAAAAGCGGAATAAGCACAAAACAGTATATAAGACCTATAGAAACGCTTTGTAACTCAGTTGTTAAATTTAGAGTACTGGAAATCATTCCCCCTGATCCTAGAGGAGGCAACTGGGATCAGAGAATACTACAGCGTGAAACCCTCTGGATAGAGAGGCTAAACGCTACTATACCTCCAGGATTGAATGAGGCTCACTCTTACAAAGCGTTTCTATAGGTCTTATATACTGTTTTGTGCTTATTCCGCTTTTATGTCTTTTTCCCCCCCTTTTTCCCTCCCCCTTTTCCTTCCCCCCCCCCCCCCTCCCCCCCCCCCCTCCCCCTCCCCCCCCCTTTTGTCTTTTCCTCTATTACTATTTTGTATAGTATTTGTTTACCTCATTCTCTCATTCTTTTCCCCCCCTAGCTTATTCCTACTGTCCCTTTTCTGTTGCTGCTAGAAACCACTTTTCTCTCCCGGTCCAGCATCACCAACATTATCCATGCGATACGGTCAGTAGATTTATATATGAACCTTAGCATCCTGGGGAGTTGTACTACCTTTATGGATAGCCGGGTTGTGGACGTATATCGTCTCACTTCATGTGTATCATTTGTTTTCTTTCAATATGCCATACATATATTGTAACCCTTTGATTTATATTTTGCCTGTTGTTCTTTCATTATTGATGGCACAATGAACATTTTGGCTTCCTATATTATTTACATTTGTTATGATTATATTTTTAGTGTTTATTATGTCCATGATACAGTGTCCAGCATTATATCACATTCCTCTTTTTTGCTCCTGTTCATTTTGGTTCAATTTCGGCATGCAGTCTGCTTATTCTTGATCCACACATATTGGGATGCGATCACTTTGGGCTCCCCCGATGGCGGACACGTGACATCAGGTGTTGCCCCTCCCCCTCTTTTGGGGGGTTGGAGTCGATATGCCGATTTGGCTTGCCCCTCCTTCCCTTGCCCACATAGCCGTTTCTATGGCTTCGGCAAGCGGTTCGGGGATGTTGGCGGGCCCTCGGCTGATGCGCATGCGCGAGTTGCGCGCGCATCCCTGACGTCAGCCCGGATGTTCGTCAGGACGCACGTCCTATACGTCATCCGGGTGGAGTTACCTGTCTATACAAATAGCGGCAACTCGGCGTCCACCACCGCGATCTGCGGGGACTGGATGTGACCCGTGTCTTCTTATCAGGTAACGTTGGGGATTTTTGCTCCGATCATTGTACCTCCTAATCTGCAGTATTATCAACGATGGGTGAGCCTATTGTATTGGCTTATTTCCTCATTGACTATGTACATTTATCGCACATACCTTACTTCACTATTGATCTCCCCTATGGTCTATTATTCAATGTACTTATGGATTCTTAGATGTATGTGCCATTGGGCAACGCTCACATATTTATATATATTGACTTAAGAGGTGCTGACCCTAGGGTCAAATTCACCAGCTTTACTCTTTTGGTGATACGATACATATATTGATTGAACACCTCACATTAACCCCATTGGTTGATATATACTATATATATATACTATTGTATTTCTGCCCTTTTTTTAGGAAGCACTCTTGTGGATCCTTTATTTTTGATCTACCACACATAGCAACATCATCTCACCCAGTCCCCGTCCCTTTTTTCATGGCTGGGCAATATTGAGGTAAGAGTTATCTCTTCAGTCTTCTCTTCTTTTTTGAATATTTTAGTTCCAAGGGCTTTGGCTCAATCTGACATTATCAGATGCCATTTCCCTTTCCCCTTGTCAGGTGAGACTCCAGATGGATGTATATGGAACTGAAAATATATCCTTTTTACTTTGAATTTCCAGACCTCATTTTTCTTCAGCAGTACTTTTTGTGCCCTATTTGTGGTCGGTCTCCCGTGTTCGCCTCCCGGGGGTTTCCCCCTAAGCCTTGTGGTCGTATTCCCCATTGCAGCGTGCTCTAATGCATGTTTAACAGGTATGACGATGTGTATTATTTTTGCTGCCTCTCTATCATGGACACCATGCAATATCTGTTTACTATAGTTATGACCTCTATATGTTGTAATATTATATCATTAACTGCATAAGTCACTATAAATGATTTTGTATTGATTTCTCTTTTTTCTTTTTTATTTTCATTTTTTTCCACTTAAGTCGTTATTTTCATGACAAATATATCTATGTGACACCCTCAAAGATACCCCTGAAGAAGCGGCGGCAGTGCCGCGAAACATGTTGGGTTAATGGCTGTGGGCCACTACGCCTCCTGCACAAAGACCATCCATTGTGGATGCAACTGGGTATAAAGTATATATACCATCTACCCTTGTGTTAGGAGAGTATATATATATATTTGTATGATACTGTATGGCTGTTTACTGTATATGTTTTTAACACAATTCAGTTTTGTACAGTATATTGTAATCCTTATAATTACAGTATACTTTTTACTGTTGTTTCAGAATAAAATCTTTTTCATGTTTTTTTACTAAAAATAAATTCTCTCTAGTCTTACTCTATATATTAAGGAATACTTAAGCACCCCAATTGAAAAGTCCCCCCTTGTGGCACCCCCAATGAATCTTTCACGTTATAATACTTTTTAGGGACGTGGTGCTTTATATCTGTTAAAAATTTGTAGAGATAGCCCCTTTTTCTATATAGTCTATTGGTGGATAACACACCTAGGTGCCCTACGCCTCTGACTATCTCAAACATCCTATTATCTATCTGTACATTTATATTTCCTTATTTGTAACTTTTGGCTTTTTTTCTTTCCCCTTAGTAGGGATTGTTATTCATAAGCATGGATTTATCTGGTGAAGCCTGGACGGGTTTTATGTCCACAATTCAGTAGACCTATACATCAAATCATAAAAATGCTGAGGAGCTAAAAATATATTTGCAGAAGGTTTTCGGGCTTTTAAAGAGGAAATCACACCTCTACTGGCATATCAACTTCCTGCAAAAATATGTAAGTGAGGATTTAAATCCGCAGGGTCTGAGACTTCATACGTTTCCGACCCTAAAAAATCCATCTGATACCTTTAAAAAGAACTGGGAAGCAGCCCTTGATGAATGTACTAAAAATCTTATGAACATTCTAATAGGACAATATAAAGCTGACATGAAAATTCTAGATGACGAGATTAATGATCTTAATCTTGAATATAAACATGTCACTGAATTACAAGAATTTGCAGGAAAGTGGACTGATATCAAACTCAAACTAGAGAAACTAAATGAAGATATTTTCTTTAAAAAACAATCTAAATTTAATCGAGACAAGTTGGCCTTTATGGGCGGATACGCACATAGATGGAATGAAAAACAGCCTCTACTGGCTGTGGCACCCAGACAATCGGGTTTACAAGCTCACATAAATGACCAAACTGATCATAATGTATCTAATCTCTCTTCCATTCCTTCACAGATGAACGCACGCCCTCCACCTGCACGTTCTAGAGCACCTAAACGCACTCGTCACGGCGGTGGGTCTCCTTCTAACCCAATGGGTAAGAGACGCCCTTCCCTTCCACAAACCCAAGTCACCGATCTTACTCCTGCACTACAAAATATTTTGTCCAACCCTCCCCCTCCATCACAAACTTCACACCCTTCACAGGATGATGGGGTTTTTTTAGACCCACAATCAGGGGCCATCCCGAAAACGACCAAAAAACAGACCAAATTAACAGGTTTTGTTACTCAAAGTCCCAACACCACCACACCCCCATAGAAAATCACTCTGACGCATTCAATATTATAAACCTCACTCCATTCCCACTTACACCTGATCAGGTCGAAGTGCTACAGCTAGGTCTGGGTTTCTGCCCAACGCAACAGATAGACGTCTTTGACACGATCAAGGACGTCTATCTGTTTGCTCGTAACCTGACCTATAAATTTATGTTTGATGACAATAGACAACAAAAGAGACTTGAACTCGAACTCACGGAACAACTAAAAAACTACACTATGGAGGAATTTCGGGCCCTGAGGGACCTCATGCTCCTCTATGAGGAGGGGTCGGTTGATCCGGTGGATCCCCGACCCCCCTCTGAGGGTCCTGGGGTCCCAATGGACCTCCCTCGGAAATCATTCAAATTGAAATCACAGAGATTCCCTGATTTGACCATTTGTCCTCAAATTTGGTCTTTTGTCTGTGAGACAATAAGAGATTTGAAACGAACTCGCTGGTTACCCACGTCCGAAAACCTCACGGCATCACAAAGATTGGCTCTCCAGCATCTACAGAAAAATCCGCATTATGTCATAAAACCCTCTGACAAGGGGGGGAATGTGGTCATAATGACGCACGACCAATACCAGAATATGTGTCTTGATATTCTAAGTAACCGTCGATGGTATATCCCCATCCACCCCGATCTAACTATAAACTTTCAAAATGTCTTAAAAAATCTATGCTTTGAAGCTTTTTCATCCGGGATCATAGATAAAGATGTACATGATTTCATCATAATCAAACATCCTAGGATCCCTACAATGTATTCTCTGCCAAAAATACATAAGAACCCCAAAAAACCCCCTGGCAGACCCATTGTCTCTGGGATTGGTTCAATTTCGGAAAACGCAAGCAAATACGTTGACTTTTTCTTGCGTCCCTTTGTTCAATCTCTACCGTCTTTCATTCAGGATACCCCTGACCTACTTAGACGTATTGATGGTATCCAGGTACCCCCGGATGCCCTCCTCGTAGCGGTGGACATCGAGGCCCTTTACTCGAGTATACCGCACGAGGAGGGCATCCGGCAGGTTGGATCATTCCTCTATGGCCAACATCAACGTACATGGCCTCATAGTGATTTCGTTCTGTCCCTCCTTAGATTTATTCTAACTCATAATTTTTTTACTTTTATGAATATCACTTATTTACAACAGCAGGGTGTCGCAATGGGAACGTGCTGTGCCCCCTCCTATGCAAATCTATTCCTGGGGGGGTGGGAGAGGCACGTTTCCTCTTGCGACACCTATGCATCTTGGTTGACAAACGTAACACACTGGTTTCGGTACATCGACGACTTGTTCCTAATCTGGACAGGCCCCCAAGTCGAATTAGAAGAAATGCTATCTTCACTCAATGTGAATGACTTTAATTTAAAGTTTACCTACAATTTTCATCCAGAATGTATTATTTTTCTAGACATCGAAATCAGGAAGGACATGAACGGTTATATCACTACGAGCCTGTACAGGAAACCTAGTGCAGGAAATATGTTATTGCACGCCTCTAGTGCACATCCAGTTCCATTAAAGAACAGTATTCCCTTTGCGCAATATTTGCGCATAAGAAGAAACTGCTCCTTGGAACCGGATTTCCTTCGGGAAGCTAAAAAATTACAACAGAGATTACTTCTAAGGGGATACTCTCGTACAACCCTAAGAAAAGCCTTTAATAAGGCTAAGGCACTGACAAGAGAGGACCTATTACAGCGTAAAAAGAAAGTGGATTCCAACCCCACGATAAAAATAATCACCCAGTTTTCCAATAATCATGAGCAACTCAGAACCATATTCCAAAGACACTGGCATCTATTAAAAGAGGAAAATACCCTTGGCAAATATGTCAAGGAATATCCTGAAATCGTGTTTAGACGAGGTACATCTCTTAGAGACTTGTTGATTAAAAGCCATTATACCGAGGACCGACCTCGACCCGGGGGCAGATTGGGCACTTACCAATGTGGTGGCTGTTCCCGCTGCCCTTGGATCGAGGAGGGTCCGATTACACAGTTACCTAATGGCTCCTCCCACAGACTGCGGGGATCCGCAGACTGTGCGACCCGGGGTGTGATATACCTTATGACTTGCCAGTGCTCCGCCTTTTACGTTGGCAAAACGATCAGACAACTAGGCCAACGAGTGGGGGACCACATATACCATTCGGGAGGGGGGAAAATCCTTACCCCGGTCACCCGACATATAGGGTTACATCATAGGTTTGATAACTCAGTTGTTAAATTTAGAGTACTGGAAATCATTCCCCCTGATCCTAGAGGAGGCAACTGGGATCAGAGAATACTACAGCGTGAAACCCTCTGGATAGAGAGGCTAAACGCTACTATACCTCCAGGATTGAATGAGGCTCACTCTTACAAAGCGTTTCTATAGGTCTTATATACTGTTTTGTGCTTATTCCGCTTTTATGTCTTTTTCCCCCCCTTTTTCCCTCCCCCTTTTCCTTTTTTCCCCCCGCCCCCCCTTTTCCCCCCCCCCCCCTCCCCCCCCCCCTCCCCCTCCCCCCCTTTTGTCTTTTCCTCTATTACTATTTTGTATAGTATTTGTTTACCTCATTCTCTCATTCTTTTCCCCCCCTAGCTTATTCCTACTGTCCCTTTTCTGTTGCTGCTAGAAACCACTTTTCTCTCCCGGTCCAGCATCACCAACATTATCCATGCGATACGGTCAGTAGATTTATATATGAACCTTAGCATCCTGGGGAGTTGTACTACCTTTATGGATAGCCGGGTTGTGGACGTATATCGTCTCACTTCATGTGTATCATTTGTTTTCTTTCAATATGCCATACATATATTGTAACCCTTTGATTTATATTTTGCCTGTTGTTCTTTCATTATTGATGGCACAATGAACATTTTGGCTTCCTATATTATTTACATTTGTTATGATTATATTTTTAGTGTTTATTATGTCCATGATACAGTGTCCAGCATTATATCACATTCCTCTTTTTTGCTCCTGTTCATTTTGGTTCAATTTCGGCATGCAGTCTGCTTATTCTTGATCCACACATATTGGGATGCGATCACTTTGGGCTCCCCCGATGGCGGACACGTGACATCAGGTGTTGCCCCTCCCCCTCTTTTGGGGGGTTGGAGTCGATATGCCGATTTGGCTTGCCCCTCCTTCCCTTGCCCACATAGCCGTTTCTATGGCTTCGGCAAGCGGTTCGGGGATGTTGGCGGGCCCTCGGCTGATGCGCATGCGCGAGTTGCGCGCGCATCCCTGACGTCAGCCCGGATGTTCGTCAGGACGCACGTCCTATACGTCATCCGGGTGGAGTTACCTGTCTATACAAATAGCGGCAACTCGGCGTCCACCACCGCGATCTGCGGGGACTGGATGTGACCCGTGTCTTCTTATCAGGTAACGTTGGGGATTTTTGCTCCGATCATTGTACCTCCTAATCTGCAGTATTATCAACGATGGGTGAGCCTATTGTATTGGCTTATTTCCTCATTGACTATGTACATTTATCGCACATACCTTACTTCACTATTGATCTCCCCTATGGTCTATTATTCAATGTACTTATGGATTCTTAGATGTATGTGCCATTGGGCAACGCTCACATATTTATATATATTGACTTAAGAGGTGCTGACCCTAGGGTCAAATTCACCAGCTTTACTCTTTTGGTGATACGATACATATATTGATTGAACACCTCACATTAACCCCATTGGTTGATATATACTATATATATATACTATTGTATTTCTGCCCTTTTTTTAGGAAGCACTCTTGTGGATCCTTTATTTTTGATCTACCACACATAGCAACATCATCTCACCCAGTCCCCGTCCCTTTTTTCATGGCTGGGCAATATTGAGGTAAGAGTTATCTCTTCAGTCTTCTCTTCTTTTTTGAATATTTTAGTTCCAAGGGCTTTGGCTCAATCTGACATTATCAGATGCCATTTCCCTTTCCCCTTGTCAGGTGAGACTCCAGATGGATGTATATGGAACTGAAAATATATCCTTTTTACTTTGAATTTCCAGACCTCATTTTTCTTCAGCAGTACTTTTTGTGCCCTATTTGTGGTCGGTCTCCCGTGTTCGCCTCCCCGGGGGTTTCCCCCTAAGCCTTGTGGTCGTATTCCCCATTGCAGCGTGCTCTAATGCATGTTTAACAGGTATGACGATGTGTATTATTTTTGCTGCCTCTCTATCATGGACACCATGCAATATCTGTTTACTATAGTTATGACCTCTATATGTTGTAATATTATATCATTAACTGCATAAGTCACTATAAATGATTTTGTATTGATTTCTCTTTTTTCTTTTTTATTTTCATTTTTTTCCACTTAAGTCGTTATTTTCATGACAAATATATCTATGTGACACCCTCAAAGATACCCCTGAAGAAGCGGCGGCAGTGCCGCGAAACATGTTGGGTTAATGGCTGTGGGCCACTACGCCTCCTGCACAAAGACCATCCATTGTGGATGCAACTGGGTATAAAGTATATATACCATCTACCCTTGTGTTAGGAGAGTATATATATATATTTGTATGATACTGTATGGCTGTTTACTGTATATGTTTTTAACACAATTCAGTTTTGTACAGTATATTGTAATCCTTATAATTACAGTATACTTTTTACTGTTGTTTCAGAATAAAATCTTTTTCATGTTTTTTTACTAAAAATAAATTCTCTCTAGTCTTACTCTATATATTAAGGAATACTTAAGCACCCCAATTGAAAAGTCCCCCCTTGTGGCACCCCCAATGAATCTTTCACGTTATAAAACTTGATGGACTATCGTCTTTATTCAACCTCAACTACTGTGTAAACATTTGTTAAAAACGTGTGCCATGTTAAATGTCACTGGGAAGCAGCATGTATTAAAAAAATGCACTTTACTGCAATGCATGGGTCAGATAAGAGAACTATGGATAGCTTTCCTTTAAAAAAAAAAAAAAAAACTTAATTCTGATGAGCCCCTGCCCCTTCCTACACTAACTAAACCACCTGAACTTGTACCTGAGATCAATGGGCAGTACAGTTCAAAAACACATATCATATTGGATGGCACTCTATCAGAGAAGTCTCCTTTCTATGCAGACAATTTTTGCATTAAGGCCAATGAAGAACCCAGTTCCCCTGGCATTCTGCACGCTAACATTGCATTGCACCCTTACCATTTAACTCCTGAATCTAAACTCTCCTGCCCCTCAGCTTCCCTGAAGCCACCACTCCAGCACCCCTACCACTGAACCCATCACTCTGAATCTCCCTGTCTCCTAGCACCCATGACAGCACATCAACATCCCAGACACTTCTACCAGTCAGCAACCAATCTTGCCAGTCATTGCATATTCCCTCACTGCTCCTTCTGTTCCTGCTAACCCCCTAGTACTGCTTTCAAAAAGGAACCCCCATAGTGTGGTGTGGGACTTTAAGGGTAACAATAAATTATATAGTTAAAAATGTTGTTACCCTTAAAGTCCCACACCACACTATGGGGGTTCCTTTTTGAAACTTTTGTCTAGGGATTATGGTAACACATTTCCCTATAGTTGACTACACACCCTTTACAATTTACCCCCTAGTACTGCTTCCTCCTTGTCATCCTTGCGGTAACATACAACAAGGAGGATTGACAGAGCCTGCAGTTTTTGGGCTCTCTTCCCATGTTTGGTTTCATCCACTTCATACTCCCTATGTCATTCCTCCAGCCTCTGGGGGCACTGTGCATGTTGTGCGTGTTCCTGGGGGAAGAAGCAGGAAGTGCACACTTCTGAGTTGAGAGGGAAAAGGAAAGTCAAACACTAAGATTTTATTATAAACCCATCAATGGCCTCTATTACTACAGAAACCCCTTCAATGCAGCAGCAGCCATACTGGAGAAGTCCAACATCCAAAGTATTCCTTATTTATTTTAATTATTCAATCTAAATTCAATTTAAATATTCAACCTCTAAATCAGGCTGAAAGTAAAACTGAAGTCCATTTCAGATATTCTTTTACAGCATGTATGGGATAGGAAGGATGCAGATGCATTGTGCTTCAGAGTGCTGTAAATGGCAAATTAAATTTATGTTGAAAAACGTAACCTTCTGCCCCAAAGCAATGAGAATAGCAGTGTTGTCTACAAATTAAATAAAATACAGTCCTGCAAAACAGAGCTGAAAAAAGACTTGGAATATCATCAAGCATAACAGCATCAACTGATAACAATCAGCAGCTGCAAAAGCAAATCAGTCTTGGGATTTGTAAAAATGTGAGGCTAAAGTACTAATGCCTCTGCATACGTCACTTGTAACATCATATCTCAAAAAACAAGGTATGAGAGATATGACATAATATATTTGTGCAGATTGTATACAAAGAAATAGATGACAAAAGAGTGTAGAGTTCAATACCCAAACAGTGACATCTAAAATGTAAGTACATTGTCAATTCAAGGGTCGAACATGAATATACCAAAAGACATTGAAATGAAAACTGAATACAAATGATCTGCATATGATGTGGTTTTACAAATGCATAATTCATGTGATGTGTTTGATCTGTTAAAAGCACGTATGTTAGATGTATGTACTGTATATAAAAGATGGTATAATATTGTTCTTCATTTATGTTATTTACGGTACTTATAACAGCAATTATATTTTCTAAAGCACTTTACAGAGAATTTTACATTTACATTTAACTATTTGTCAGTTTTTACGTTTTTCCAGGCATCTTCTAATATAGCAGTATTGTGTGCTTCTGTGTTTGCTATTTCTACACACTGCCTTCATCTGAAATGACTTTGCAGCGGATGTTCATGGTTAGCACACAGTGATGGATTAATTGTAATAGTTCAACTGGATCATGGATAAAGGTCATTGTACACAAACGTTTGTGTTTTAACTCAATCATTAGTTTGCAAAACCTTTCTGAAATACACCGCTCAAAAAAATTAGAGGAACACTTTGAAAACACAGATCTCAATGGGAAAAATATCATGCTGGATATCAATACTGATACGGACTGGGTAATGTGCTAGAATGCCTTATCGTTTGATGAAAATTAAAATTATCAACCTAGAATTATCAACCAACCACACTAGAAGCAGCTCTATTGGGATCTTATGCAGCTCTTAGTAATCTCGTTTTTCGGGGCGAACGGGCACACCCTCAGATTACCAGTCTGATGAAGACGGTGCTGCGGATATGGACTCGGGCACGGGCGGTATATAAGAAACCTCTACATATATCCCCCCACACTCCGTTGTGGGGTAACCCGAATTTATCACACTTGCAACAACTTCCTGACCCCCAGGTTTGGGCCACCAAAGGGATTGTGACCATAAAACATATTATCAAAGATGGAAGACTCCCAGGGTTTGAGGATCTCCAGCTCATGCAGTCACTCCCTAGCACTATGGAATTATATTTTGTTACCGGCAGCTTAGCCATGCTATGCGGGCCCAGTTTCAGGGCCTGGTTGTCTTGGAATCGGACCCTTTGGAGAAAATGTTAACTTTAAAGGTTAGGAAAAACTCTCTCTGCTATATATTTTACTCTTTCAACGGACTATAGTCAGTCTCTTGAGAAAATTTACAATAAATGGAAAGAGGACATTCCAGACTTGACTGTTGAAGACTGGGAGGACTCGGTTAATACCTATATTCCCTCAATGATAGCGGCCAGGGATAGATTTATACAACTAAAATTTTTACACAGAGCATATTACACGCCTCAACGCCTTGCTAGGATATACCCTATGAATGATCCCTCTTGTACTAGATGTGGGCATGAGATTGGTACCTTTTTTACACGTTGTTTGGTCGTGTCCTGAGCTGGCATCCTTTTGGAAAGCGGTGACGGATACTATTGGGGAAATTTTTGATATTATGATTCCTTTGGACCCAAAGGTAACTTTATTGAGCAATCTTACTAAAATGAGCATCACGTATGCCCTGTTTTATGCCAGGAGAGAAATACTTTTGCGATGGAAGTTACCTGAGTCTACCACCCGGTCAACCTGGATAGCCGCCGTCACTAAGACACTTCCATTCTACCGTTTTACATACGGAAGTAGGAATTGCCCAAAAAGATTTGATAAAGTGTGGTCAGCCTGGATTGATGCTGTAGGTGTGCCAATGTCACCTGCTTTACAATAGAAGCAGGATAGGATCTAAATCTCCTTTGCCCCCCTTTTTTTTTTTTTTTATTGTCCTTGCTTTGTTGATATTCCCCTCCCCTCTTCTCCCAATTTCCTTTTTTTTCTCTTCTTTCTGTTTGTATTTATGGATATTATTTGTGCAGAGTAATGTATTGTAGTTGTAACTATGTGTTTTTTGTTCTATAATAAAAGGAAAATTTATTTGTAAAAAAATAATTATCAACCTACAGAGGGCTGAATTCAGACACGCCGAAAATCAAAGTGAAAAAATGATGCAGCAGGCTAGTCCATTTTGCTAAAATTTAATTGCAGCAACTAAGAATGGTACTCAGTAGTTTGTATGGCCTCCACGTGCTTGTATACATGGCAACGTCAGGGCATGCCCCTAATGAGATGACGGATGAGGTATTTCCTCCTACATCTGGACTAAGGCATCACTGAGTTCCTGAACAGACTGAGGTGCCACCTGGCGGCGAAGGATATCCTGAAACAATGTCCCAGAGGTGTTCTATTGGATTTAGGTCAGGTGAGCATGGGGGCCATTCAGTGGTATCAATTCCTTCATCTTCCAGGAACTGGCTGCAAACTCTCTCAACATGAGGCCGGGCATTGTTGTGCACCAGGAGGAACCCAGGACCTGCCGCACCAGCATTAGGTCTGACAATGGGTCCAAGGATTTTATCCCGATACCTAATGGCAGTCAGGGTGCCATTGTCTAGCCTGAAGAGGTCTATGCATCCCTCCATGGATATGCCTTCCCAGACCATCACTGACCCACCACCAAACCGGGCACGCTGAATGATGTTACAGGCAGCATAAAGATTTCCATGGCTTCACCAGACCCTTTCACGTCTGGTACATGTGCTCAGGGCGAACCTGCTCTTATCTGTGAAAAGCAAAGGGCGCCAATGGCGGACCTGTCAATTCTGGTGTTCAATGGCAAATGCCAATCGAGATCCACAATGCCAGCCAGTGAGCACAGGGCCCACTAGAGGACGTCGGGCCCTCAGGCCCCCCTCATGAAGTTTGTTTCTAATTGTTTGGTCAGAGACATTCACACCAGGGGCCTGCTGGAGGTAATTTTGTAGAGCTCTGGCAGTGCTCATCCTGTTCCTCCTTGCACAAAGGAGCAGAGACTGGTCCTGCTGATGGGTTAAGGACCTTCTACGGCCCTGTCCAGCTCCCCTAGAATAACTGCCTGTCTTGTGGTATCTCCTCCATGCTCTTAAGATTGTGCTGGGAGACACAGCAAATCTTCTGGCAATGGCACGTATTGATGTGCCATCCTGGAGGCGGTAGCGTGCCAGTGCAACCTCTATAGGGTCCAGGTATTGCCTCATGAATTGGTATATGCACATTGCTAATATGTCAGTGACTAATAACAACAGGATTTTGTACTCACCGTAAAATCCTTTTCTCCATTGAGGGTTATAGCTTGATGAAAATTAAGCAACCTAGGGTTATACTGCTGCCCACAGGGCAAATGAACATTAGATACAAAGAAAATTGAAGACCAGCTCCCTTGAAGCTATAACCTCTACCATCTCACTGCTGCACAATTGTAGCAGTAAGTCCAAAGAGAACAAAATCACATGAGGGGGGTGAGCTGTGTCCCTCAGTGGACTCTTAGAAAAGGATTTTATGGTGAGTACAAAAATCCTATTTTCTCCATTGTCCACTGAGGGATACGGCTTGATGATATTTAAAATCCAATGCTAAAAAATAAAAAAAACATCCACCCTTTCAGTTGGGCCCTCTTACACTGCAAGGGTTAATGGAGTTTGTCTTTAAGCAACCTAGGGAAGGAAGAAACTAGCACCTTTGGAAGCAGACACATCAACCTTGTAAAGCCCCGTACACACGTACCGATCGTCGGCCGAACGATCGGCCGTCTTTTGTCCGAGGGCTGTCTTGTCTGTTGAAGACTGCAAAAGACTGCACACGAATTTTGTCGGCCAACAACAGCCGACTGCAGAAGTGATGTCATGTGATGGTTAACTTTCCGTGTGTTTTTTCTTTTCTGAGCATGCCCAGTCTTGCAAATCTGCTGTCTGTCGGCCGAATTCTGTACTGACTGGCGAACAATCGGCCGTTCTGGTGTTGGCCAACAAAAATTTTAATGCTTGCACGACAGATTCTTTTCGGCCGAAAGTGCGCTGTCGGCTGTCGGAAGCATCATACTAACAAGCCGAAAATCGGCCGATCGTTCGGCGGCCGAACATTTTCGGCCGACAATCGGTACGTGTGTACGGGCCTTAAGACTTAGGTGATAGACTTACAAATCTGTGACACCCTGTTTAATTACAAAAAGTCCACAAAACATTCATAGAACCTCTTTTGGGACCTTCTAAAGTTACAAACAGGGAATCTGCCTAAAAGAAGCAGTGGCAAAAAGGTAAATCATGATAGCCTTCACTACATCCAGGCAATGGAGTGGTGAAAGGCAGGAACTGCCCTGGGTAAAAAAAAAAAAAAAAAGAGGTTCTTGATCTCAAAAACAACCATGCCCTTGTGCAAGATTAACAGGAGCTCCCTACAGGCCAATGCTGATAACTGAGAAACCCCTCTGAGGCAATGGCCACATGAAAAGCTACCTTATGGGACACCAACGTCAAAGATATGTTCCGCATAGGTTCGAAAAGGAGGTCTGTGCAACACCAACAATACTAGATTTAGATCCCATGGTTAGAGTAGAGGTGTAACAGGGGGAGCAATGTGGGTAACCTCTTGTACAGAGGTACAAGTCAGTGAATGATAGAAAGAGGACATTGAAAAATAATGGACACTCCAGACACCACAATGGTGGCGCCAAGGGTCAAGTGCTGTTCTACCCCCAGTTGCAAGAGAGAAAGAACACAAGCCATTGAAAAAGTATGTGGAGAAACCCTCAAACTCGTACCAACAAAAATAAGTCTTTCACGCTCAATGATATACCATTTTGTGTGGGAAGAATTACAAGCTTTTAACATAGTTAGGATTACAGACTCCAAAATGCCCCTGTCTTTTGGACCCTGTCTTTTTGGCCAGGCTGTCAAAGCCAGCGACCAAGATCATATCGGCCAGATCGTATTTCCTAAAGAAGATTGGTTCTTGAAATAATAGGATCTGGCCGATATGATAGAGGCCACAGAATATTGGCTAACAGACAAATGAGGTCAGCCGACCACATTCTCCAAGGCCAATCCTTAGCTATGAGAATGACTGGACTGCCTCTGGCCTAAATTGTTCGAAGCAGATGAGGTAAACGTTTCAGCAGAGGGAGTGTATAGACCACAATACATTGATCTCACAGCACTATCAACTTTGGAATCTTTGATTCCCTCTGAGACCAATAACCTTGTACAGATGATCCCAGTGGCGCAACTAGGACCTTCAGGGCCCCCCCTGAGGGCCCCCTGAGCCCCGGCCAGGGCCCTTCCCACTGATCCCGGGGTCAGAGGGCAGCAGGACCTGGATAGTAGGGGCAGCGGGGGTGGCATATAGAAGAACAAATCCCCTCCATTTCCCTCCTGCAGCCACTGAATGCCTATGGGAGGGAGAGGAGGAAAACGTTGCTTTTTGCGGCTGCAGGAGAGTGGCAGCGGTGGTGGTGGTGGTGGGAGGGATGGGATGAGTGGCAGCAGTGAGGGGGAGTTGGGATGAGTGACAGTGATGGTGGTGGGGTGGGATGAGTGGCAGTGGAGGGGTGGGATGAGGGGTGGTGGTATCAGTGACAGCAGTGGTGCTGGTGTGGGGGGGGGGGGGAAATCAATGGTAGGCAGTGGTGCTGGTGTTGGGGGGATCAGTGGCAGTAGTGGTGCTGGTGTGGGGGGGGCAGTGGCAGCAGTGGTGCTGGTGCGGGTGGGGATCAGTGGCAGCAGTGGTGCTGATGTGGGGAGAGTCAGTGGCAGAAGTGGTGGTGGTATGGGGGGGGGGGGGGTCAGTGGCAGCAGTGGTGGTGGTAGGGAACTCAATGGGTGGGTAGAGAGGATGGGTGGGCAGAGAGAATGGGCAGGGCATGTGTGCCTCTGAGTGACTGAGGGTGGAGAGGATGGGCAGGGCGGGAACTGTGTTCCTGTGAGAGTGCACGTGAATGACCAGTGTACTATCTCCCAGGTGGCGGCGGGCCCCCCTACAGTGGCGGATCTCTAGGGCCCCGTCGCAAGCACGACTGCTGCAACCCTGGTAGTCCTGCCACTGGATGATCCAGAAGTCATTGGGATTTTTAGGCTGGGTTCACACTTATACAAATTGGATGCAGGTTTCCCCACATTCAATTTGCATGACAGAGTGTGCCCAGCTCTTTTCACTTTCTATGATAATGGTAAACAAGACAATCAGGGGGGGGGGGGGGCAATTTCCCTAATAGGGGCAAAGACAGCAATAAAAAATGACAGGTGTTCTAATCCCTCTCCACTCCAGTCAAAATTAAAAAAAATAAAGTTTTGACTTTAATTAAATTTTTCAATTTTTTTTCCAATGGTTCCCCCTGGAATCTGGAGGCCTGAGCAAGCGCCCATTCTACCCTAATTGAAATCCCCCACTGTTAGCATATACTATATGGTTTGCAAATTACTAAACTACAAACAAAACATATTACATTTCCTGCATCATACCAAGCAGAAGAAAATATGTAGAATGCTTCCCTCTTGTGGCCAAATAGGAGAAGGTGTTTGGTTTTCACATTTGTAAGTGCTTATGTACATGTAGCTTAGTGACTTTTTCCCTCCCATACAGGTCAGTATAAATGCAATTTTATGCAGCTTAGAGAAAAGGGGTCAGAAGCACCTGTATAATGAACTCAGATAAGTTTAGAAAATATCTCAAATGCAAGCAAGATGCACCTGAAAGCAGGCCTAAAGCGCATAGTAAGTTACTATGAGGCCAACAAGCCACATCTGATCTCTTTTCATATGATACCACATCCAAAATAAAATGTAGCTGTTAAAAAAAGTGTAATGTTATATAATAAAAAGTAAAATCTGTTAGTAGGGACAACAGCTCCACTGGTGACTGGGGCTGTAATCATATCATGCAAATTTATTGCTGATACCTCTTAAAAGATTTTATCAAGGACAGACCACAGACTGTCTAAACGGACAGAGGTGTCGCCTCTTTCATATTGCAGCCAATGACTCCTCAGATTTAATTAGGGAGAGGCATTAAGCAAAAACTATACTTTGAAAACAAACAGTATAAAGTGTGATGTCGGAAATGCAATAACTAATAACTGTTCCAGATTCTAGTCACCCATTAAGTAGGTGGTTTGATTTATGGTAGGTCAGGGGTGTAACTACAGGGGTTGCAGGGGTTGCGATTGTACCCGGGCCCCATGCTCCAGGGGGCCTGTGCGGCTCCTCTGTACACCTGGATAGGAGGGGCGGCTGGGGCAGCATGTAGAGAAATCACTGTCCTCCCTTTTTCCTCCTGTAGCTGAAGGAGGAAAATGGAGGAGATTGGTTCCTCCGTATGCTGCCCCGCAACTCCTCCTATCCAGTTCAATTGTGTTCTGCTGTCTCTGGGCCCCTGTGTGCTTCCTGGTCCCCCCCCCCCCCACTGTGCTCCCTCCCCTCTCCTGCCGGCTGCTGCAGGGGATGTGTCACAATAGAGAACCAGGAATGGGTTGGCAAATATGTAATTTACCAGCTCCTTCCTTTTCTGAATGGACAGAGACATAGTAAAAAAATAAAATAAAATGATAAAAAATAATACAATTAAAATAACAAAAAAGTAAAAATAAATGACACCAGTGGGTGAACTTACAGGATCGCAAAGGTCACACTTGCAACCAGTCCCTGGCATTCCACCACTGTGGGGAGGCTCCAAGATGGCAGGAAGGGGGCCCACTGCAGAACTTGTGAAAGGGTCCCGCTGAGAGACCATAATAAAGGGCCCGCAATGAGAATAAAGAGCCCCAGGATCAGTGTGAAGAGCCCAAGGCATGAAGGGAAGGGACCCAGCCAGGGGTCTGGGGGCCCTTCATGGTTTCTTGCACCGGGGGGCCCTGAAGGTTCTAGTTACACCTCTGTGGAAGGTCATTGACTGCCTTACTGTTCTCTGCACCTTTGATTGCTCTTTTTGAGACCCTTAATGAGGTGGAGATTTGTCTTGAATATTTGCATGTATTCCTGATATAGGACAATGGGAAAGGAAACGGGGATTTATGTGCCCACTCAAAAAAAAACAACAATCCATAAAATGACATATTTATTTCTACATTAAAATTGACACAATGTAAAAACAGATATCATCAGTTATGGTCAGCTACAAAATATATAAACGCGTCCAAATATGTAAAGGATAGGTGGAGTGACAAGTTTTGCTTGAAAAAAGCTTTCTCAAGATCCACCTGGTTGTCCACTCTTTACAATATAATGGTCAACAAATGGATGTGATTAGTGAAAAACCGAATCAATGTATATATAGCAATACATAGGAGATGAATATGTCAACAATGGCCACCATACAAAACTTCAGTTCCTGTATAAAGCCTCAGAATAAAAAACAAGGCGTGACAAACTGTAATTATATTCAATTACAGATATGTAATCCCAGAAGAAGTATCAGAATGAAAATATCATGCTGAGCCAAACTAAGGTACAACATCATCTACAGGTCCTTCTCAAAAAATTAGCATATTGTGATAAAGTTCATTATTTTCTGTAATGTACTGATAAACATTAGACTTTCATATATTTTAGATTCATTACACACAACTGAAGTAGTGCAAGCCTTTTATTGTTTTAATATTGATGATTTTGGCATACAGCTCATGAAAAACCAAAATTCCTATCTCAAAAAATTTGCATATTTCATCCGACCAATAAAAGAAAAGTGTTTTTAATACAAAAAAAGTCAACCTTCAAATAATTATGTTCAGTTATGCACTCAATACTTGGTTGGGAATCCTTTTGCAGAAATTACTGCTTCAATGTGGCGTGGCATGGAGGCAATCAGCCTGTGGCACTGCTGAGGTGTTATGGAGGCCCAGGATGCTTCGATAGCGGCCTTGAGCTCATCCAGAGTGTTGGGTCTTGCGTCTCTCAACTTTCTCTTCACAACATCCCACAGATTCTCTATGGGGTTCAGGTCAGGAGAGTTAGCAGGCCAATTGAGCACAGTAATACCATGGTCAGTAAACCATTTACCAGTGGTTTTGGCACTGTGAGCAGGTGCCAGGTCGTGCTGAAAAATGAAATCTTCATCTCCATAAAGCTTTTCAGCAGATGGAAGCATGAAGTGCTCCAAAATCTCCTGATAGCTAGCTGCATTGACCCTGCCCTTGATAAAACACAGTGGACCAACACCAGCAGCTGACATGGCACCCCAGACCATCACTGACTGTGGGTACTTGACACTGGACTTCAGGCATTTCCCTCTCCCCAGTCTTCCTCCAGACTCTGGCAACTAAGGAAGGTAGGTATGGACCATAAGGTGAGTACCTGGATAGAGAACTGGCTCCAGGTGAGAGTACAGAGGGTGGTGATTAACGGGGAGTACTCGGATTGGGCGGGTGTGGAAAGTGGGGTCCCCCAGGGTTCTGTCCTGGGACCAATCCTGTTTAATTTATTCATAAATGATCTAGAGGAGGGGATATCTAGTACAATCTCAGTATTTGCAGATGATACTAAACTAGGCATGCCAATATCTTCTATGCAGGATGTGGAAACCTTGCAAGCAGACCTGAACAAAATAACGGGGTGGGCAACTACATGGCAGATGAGGTTTAATGTTGAAAAATGTAAAGTAATGCACTTGGGGGGCCAAAAAACAGAAAGCAAGCTACTCACAAGGGGGAAACCTCTGGGTGAGTCTAGGATGGAAAAGGACTTGGGGGTACTGGTAGACAACAAGCTTGGCAGTGGCATGCAATGCCAAGCCGCCGCAAGCAAAGCCAACAGAATACTGGGATGTATAAAAAAGGGGATTCACTCCAGAAATAAAGAGATTATTCTCCCACTCTACAAGACTCTGGTCTGGCCAAATCTGGAGTATGCTGTCCAGTTCTGGGCACCGGTCCTCAGGAAGGATGTGCTGGAACTGGAGAAAGTCCAGAGAAGGGCAACAAAAATAATTAGGGGAATGGAGGACATCAGCTATGAGGAAAGACTACAAGCACTGAACCTTTTCTCTCTGGAGAAAAGACGATTGAGGGGGGATATGATATCAATGTACAAATACTGTACTGGTGACCCGAGCATAAGGAACAAACTATTCAGAGAAAGGAGATACAATAAGACACGTGGCCACTCACTAAAACTAGAGGAAAGGCGGTTTAACCTTAAAGTGCGTAAGGGGTTCTTCACTGTAAGAGCGGTAAGGATGTGGAATTCTCTTCCACAAGCAGTAGTATCAGCAGGGAGCATCGATAGTTTCAAAAAACTATTAGATGGGCACCTTAAAGACTACAACATACAGGGGTATACAATGTACGGTTAAAAGCAAACACACACACGCATCATGGGTTGAACTGGATGGACTGATGTCTTTTTTCAACCTCACTAACTATGTAACTATGTAACCTTGATTTCCGAATGACATGCAAAATTTGCTTTCATCCAAAAAAGTACTTTGGACCACTGAGCAACAGTCCAGTGCTGCTTCTCTGTAGCCCAGGTCAGGCGCTTCTGCCGCTGTTTCTGGTTCAAAAGTGGCTTGACCTGGGGAATGCGGCACCAGTAGCCCATTTCCTGCACACGCCTGTACACAGTGGCTCTAGATGTTTCTACTCCAGACTCAGTCCACTGCTTCCGCAGGTCCCTCAAGGTCTGGAATCGGTCCTTCTCCACAATCTTCCTCAGGGTCCTGTCACCTCTTCTCGTTGTGCAGCATTTTCTGCCACACTTTTTCCTTCCCACTGAGGTGCCTTGATACAGCACTCTGGGAACAGCCTATTCGTTCAGAAATTTCTTTCTGTGTCTTACCCTCTTGCTTGAGGGTGTCAATGATGGCCTTCTAGACAGCAGTCAGGTCGGCAGTCTTACCCATGATTGCGGTTTTGAGTAATGAACCAGGCTGGGAGTTTTTAAAAGCCTCAGGAATCTTTTGCAGGTGTTTAGAGTTAATTAGTTGATTCAGATGATTAGGTTAATAGCTCGAATTTTGTTTTTTCATGAGCTGTATGCCAAAATCATCAATATTAAAAACAATAAAAGGCTTGCACTACTTCAGTTGTGTGTAATGAATCTAAAATATATGAAAGTCTAATGTTTATCAGTACATTACGGAAAATAATGAACTTTATCACAATATGCTAATTTTTTGAGAAGGACCTGTATAGCAGACACCATACCATAGCTTGAAAAGTACATCCACAAGTCACAGACATAAAGCTTCCAACAACAGAGTCTGCACTATGGCACTGGCTAGGTTTTTCATGAATTGCATCCATTTGTTAGCTATTATGTTGTAAAGAGTGCACAACCAAGCGGATCCTGAAGAAGCTTTTCAAGCAAAATGCATTGATTCATCTATCCTCTATATATTTGGATGCTTTTATATATTTTGTATCAGACCATAGCTGATGATATACCGTATGTTTTTACATTATGTCAATTTTAATGTAGAAATAAACATGTAATTCTATGGATTTCATGTTTAATTTTTTTAATTAATTAAAAAAAAAAAAAAAAAACATTTAGGGGATAGTGCCTTGTTAGGATTTTAACCGGATCCCCAACCTCTTTTTGTTACTTACATATTTGTTTGTTTTCCTTGTCCTATCGTTTTTTTTTTTTGTGGTACAGCAATTTTTTAGTCCCAGTTGATCTCCACGGAAGACAGCATCTACATCAACCCAGTGAATACCGAAAGAAGCAGCATCACTTCCGGTGCGACCGGAAATGACGCAGCCTCGGCTGCGACGTAAACAACCAAGCCGATTATGAGTGGCATCACCAGTATCCTATCAAACTTGGCGCCAAAACAGCGGAAGGGAGTAACTAATTCCCCTTCCTATATATGATCCTTAGGACCAAGTAGTAATCAGGCAGGCTTGATGGTCTACATAGAGGTATGTACAATGGACATTATATTCTCATATACAGCTGTATATCACTCCTGCTGACTTTACAGCAATAGGATCATGTAGCCCATTATGAGTAAGATAGATATTTTTTCAGGACCTGTGGAGTCTAGGACATTTTGTCCTCTTTACCTATCTGAAATAGGATGCTGTGATGTGTACCTCTTCCTGCCTGAAGCTACCCTTGTACCATAAATAGGTGGGTGTTTGTCTCTCATCCCCCTTACCAACCTCCCCCTACCAATAGTGGTAATAGATATGATGACCATTAACATATTTACATGTATTGGCCCTTTACCATTTTAGGCTGTAATCACCGTATATCGCTAAGTGTATACCAAACTATTATCCCGCTGGGCTTATCTAAGAGAAGAGGAAACTATAGGTGGATACATGAAGTGCAGCTTTTAGGTATGAATTAAATTCTCCCTGAATATACTGAACCTTTATGTAACTTATTGAAGCGAACATATATAATTCTTTTGGTATAATTTATCCTACACCTATATCTCTTATGCCTAGTGCTGGTCACCTATACCCTCAAGAATATCCGAATTTTGGCAATCAAGCCTTAATAAATTACCGTCCTAATACAAAAAGGTGGGTAAATACATCACCGCCATTAAACAACTAGTGTAATTAAATACCTATCACTACACCGATGGTATGGGATATATATAAATATACCTATATGGTACTCTATCTTACAGCATTGCTCTTGCGGTGGTTGAGGGGCCGGACGCTTAAACTTAGACAAATATATGAATGTAGGTACAACATGGAGGCTGTATTTGAATACTGAAGCAGTGATATTTACCAGTCTGTGTGTCGCTACAACCTGTCACCTCCTGAGTCATTACAAGCAAGGGTCAGTACAAAACCATTGTTATTTGTAATCATATATGTACTAATGATTTACCAATGGACATATGAGTTACTGTCATTTTGTTATATTCCATATTACTTATAGAAATACCGGTCTGTCATGGTCTTTCAGGCCCTGAGGAAGCCTTGAGCAAAACGCGTCGGGTTGCTGGGGACCTACATTGACCGCATTCCATTCTGAGACCTACCTTCCATCCTACACAGGCTTTTGGTTCTTTTCCCTCACGGGATGTATTTCTATATTGTTAATGACTCATATCGATTGATTTTATAGGAATTTCCTTTCATGTTAGTTTGTCCCTGTGAACATGTGCATGGTTGCCCATGTTTTTTACCTATAACGTAATAAAATGGTTAATTGTTTTATAAATTGGTTTTGTGTCTGATCCTTCTACTCCCACTGGCCCGCAAAGCCCCATCTTTCTCTATCTCATTTTTTTCTGTTATCCATATTAGGGGTAAGGGCCTACTTTACACGGCAACTTTTTGTGTGTGATCTCCACTGTTTGGTAAATCTGTATTTTGACTTTTTTTTTTTTTTTTTTTATTATTGTGCATTTACTTATGGTTTTTATCTATGCCTTTTTTAATAGTATAGTTTTTCTGTACTCCAGCAGCACATTAGTGACTGTTTCAGTTCTAGAATAATTTGTGAAGCATTGTAGTTATCAAGGCTTAGCATTAGTCCACAACGTTGTAGCTGATTTAGCATTTGTGCAGTATATAGAGCATAGTGTCACTAGGGGCATTACCCAGTAAATATATTGTTTCAGAAGTAGTTTTATTTACACTTTTTTAAGGACCATATTTAAAAAATTGGTGCTACGAGTGTAAAAATTTATGACACTTGGGAAATAAAATAAGAAAAGGCGCGATAGCCCTTATGATGTAGTATAGTATAGTTTTAGGATATGTAAACATAAATTTATAATATGTAGTAGAAATAAAAGACTTAATTATAGCTGGTCATGTTGCAAATAACATTGAGAGAATAGTAAACACAACATATACTATATTACCAAAAGTATTGGGACACCTGCCTTTACACGCACATGAACTTTAATGGCATCCCCGTCCATAGTCTTTAGGGTTCAATATTGAGTTGGCCCACCCTTTGCAGCTATAACAGCTTCACCTCTTCTGGGAAGGCTGTCCACAAGGGAATGGTCCCCCATTAAGTAGGTGGCTTGATTCCACATGGGAATGTTTGACCATTCTTCCAGAAGCAGATTTGTGAAGTAAGGCACTGATGTTAGAGAGAATGCCTGGCTCTCAGTCTGCACTCTAATTCATCCTAAAGATGTTCTATCAGGCTGAGGTCAGGACTCTGTGCAAGCCAGTCAAGTTCCTCTACCGCAAACTCACTCTTCCATGTCTTTATGGACCTTGCTTTGTGCACTGGTGCGCAGTCATGTTGGAACTATGGTTGCCATCTCATTCCTTATTAAACCAGGACACACATTAATTACATAATCAGTTCTGTGGCTGATTAAGGTGAACAGTGAATGAGACACACTCTAAAACATGCAATTGCCACATTCCTAGGGTACACAAATAGGAAAAAAAGGAGAGGAGAATGAGAGAACCTCACATAATAGTTGGGTCTCTACACCTCTCAAATATATGGGACTTTATGGGCATCTAGCATGTGCTGGTCTAGATGGAAATAAATATAGCCATCACTTCATCTTGTGATGGCTATATTTATTTTCCATCTAGACCAGCACATGCTAGATGCCCATAAAGTCCCATATATTTGAGAGGTGTAGAGACCCAACTATTATGTGTGGTTCTCTCATTCTCCTCTCCTTTTTTCCCGGCTGATTAAGGTGGTAATTAAACTCACTTGGCGCCTTATATCAGCCTTTAGAACCTGTGTAATTAATATGTGTCCTGGATTAAAGGGATGAGGTGGCAACCCTAGTTGGAACAGGAAGGAACCCCAAACTGTTCAAACTGTTCACACAAAGTTGGGAGCATGAAATTGTCCAAAATGTCTTTTGTATGCTGACACACTAATGCCTCGTACACACGCAACGATTGTTTGCCGTGAATTTTCGGCCAACGTCCGATCGGCCGATTGTCGGCTTGTTAGTATGATGCTTCCGACAACCGACTCCGACTTTTCGGCCGAACAAAATCTGGTGTGCATGCTATAAAATTTGTTGGCCCTCAATAGAATGGCCAATTTTCCGTCAGTCAGTACAGATTTCGGCAGACAAAAATCAGATGAGCAAGACTGGGCATGCTCAGAGGAAAAAACACACGGAAAGTTAACCAGCACATGACATCACTTCTGAAGTTGGTTGTTGTTGGCCGACAAAATTCGTGTGCAGTCTAGAGCACATTTCAACCAACACAACAACACTGGACAAAAGACGGCAGATCGGTCGGCCAACAATCGTTGCATGTGTACGAGGCTTAAGAGATCCCTTCACTGGAACTAAGGGGCCAAGCTCAACCCCTGAATAACAACCCCATATCCTAATCTGCCCTCCATCAAATGTGTGGGGCTCCATTCACATATAGGCGTCTCGGAACGCGGGCAGAATTGCTTTCGCTCCCAAACCATTGCAAGCCGTGTGCGCATTTGGCGACTCGAGTGGGGTAACCTATGCCCTGGGTAGGCCTGAGCCGCTGGTAAAATACAGAGCAGTCTCTAGCAACAGAGAGAGAGAAGGTCTAGTTGTGATGGGACACCCTGATGGGGTGCCTGCAGGGACCAGCCACTCTGGCATTAAGTGTTCAGGTATCTTTCAGTGTCCCAACATTGGGACACAGGCTGCTTTTAAGAATGGTAAGCCTTCAAGTGTTGCGCCTCCCTAAGGAGCTGACCAGCAGGAAACCCAACCAGTTTTGGGACCCTGGCGGCGGGGTTCTCAGCCAGCTTTCTGACCTTGGCACTGGGGTACCCAGTCGGCATGCAGACCCCAGTGGTGGGGCCCTATGGAGCGTCCAGAGGCCGCTCCTTAAGAGGGGGAATCAGTTAGGATTAGATTCACCTGTGGGTGTCACTGTGCTGCTCTGGGCTGATTGCTGCAGTTCCTGTGTCCACCAGCAGGTGTTTCCCAGAAACCAGTAGCCTCTTATGATCACTTACACCTGTGTTTAGCTGCCAGGTGGCTATTTAGGGTTGCTCCTCCCTTTCCCAACATTGCCACTATTCTGATTGCCTCCTTGTCCCTTATATTGTTGATATTTGTAGATAGTCAGTTGTTGGGTTTATTAGTTATTTTTGTCTTTTGGGTGGGTTCTTGTTTGCTGGAGTTACCTATGTTCACTGTTTGCTGTGTATGCTTGTTTGTGAGTTTCACTCTAAATAAATCTCACTTTAAGGATATCTACATAGTTTGGTCTCAGTTTCCATGTGTAGCTATATGTGTCTGGTCTCCCTACCTGCTGCTGAATCCTGACAAAATTATTTGGACCAGTGCACAAAGCAAGGTCAATTAAGACAGGGATGAGAGAGTTTGGGGTGGAGGAACTTGAATGACCTGCACAACCCGATAGAACACCTTTGGGATGAATTAGAGAAGAGACTGCGAGCCAGGCCTTCTCATCCAACATTAGTGCCTGACTTCACAAATGTGCTTCTGGCAGAATGGTCAAACATTCCCATAGACACACTCCTAAACTATGTTGACAGCCTTCCTAGAAGAAGTGAAGCTGTTATAGCTGCAAAGGGTAGGCCAACTTAATATTAAACCCTACGGACTAAGACTGGGATGCCATTAAGGTTCATGTGCGGTTGAACCACTTCCTCCAATTTATTGAGTGGCTGTGTGTCTTCTTAAGCTTCTTGAAACTGAATAGTTCCCTCGAAATGCTAGAATCCCCATTAAGGTTTATGATTATCGCTATCATTTCTCCTCTCATGCATCTCTTCTCCAGGGAGAATAAGTTGAATGCGTGTAGTCATCCCTCGTAACTGAAGTCCTCCAGTGCCCTTATTATCTTAGTCACCATTCTCTGGACTCTCTTCAGTGACAGCGCATCCTGAAGACTACTGACCAGAACTAGACAGGATATTTAAGATATGGCTGGACCAGAGTCTTGTAAAGTGGTAGAAAATAAGAATTTTTGACTTACCATAAAATCAGTTTCTCTGATGTTCACAAACGGACACAGCTCCTGATCTTCATAACCATTGGGTTATAATGCCCCCTACAGGGAGTAGGACACTAGGCAGAAAAATAATCTGGCTACTCCTATGGGCAGTCCCAGGGGTATACTCCCTCTCTCTGCCATAGGTACTCAGTTTTGTTACAAACAGTGTAAGAAGAATTACAACTCCACAGAGGGATGGGTGCTGTGTCCGTCAATGAACATCAGACAAATGGATTTTACGGTAAGTCAAAAATCCAAATTTCTTTTTTGTTCATTGACGGACACAGCTCCTGATCTTCATAACCATTGGGACGTCCTAAAGTAGTGTTAAACACGAGGGGTAGGAAAAGCAAAAAAATTCAAAAGGCTAAAAACAGTAGCTATCCAGGCAACAGGAGCTCAACCAAAACAACTGGAGCCCACCTTAAAAAAAAAAAAACAATACACCCTCAGAGGATCAGGTCCTCTAAACCTGGATCTCTTCCTAGCATGTCTCGGTCTCCCCAACCCTACGAAAAGAATGGCGTGTTTTGTGGCTAGCTGTAACTTCCCCAGATAAATGGTGTAACACGTTCTAAAACAAGTCAAAACTAGGACATAAGAACAAAGTGAATTAAACGACATACAGCAAAAATCCATTGAATATTAAAATAAAGAAGTATATGCTACATTAAAAACAAAGTAATAAGGCTAAAGTTTACATATAGCACAAATACTAAAGAAAACCGGTTGCAAAATGTATGTTGAAAGAAATACTGCATGGGATAAACCGTAAGTTCTATAGAAATCATTAAAAAATACAAAATAGTTACTGATTTTTGGCAATTGTGTGAAAAGCCTAGAATTTGTATAACTAAAATTCATGATTGGTACTGCAAGGAAGGTAAGGTTTCTTTAAGTGCAAATTAGTAAACCGATTAACCTCCCTGGCGGTATTCCCAAGTGTGGCTCAGGGTTAACTTTCAGTACCAAAAGCAGTAACCCCGAGCCACACTGGGGTTTACCCCAGAATGTTACTCACCGTCCCTGTGATCCCCGCTCTGTGCACGGCCGATTGCCGGCACTTGACTTCCAGTTCCCTTCCCTGCGAGAGTTGCAACGCAGGGGAGGTGGAACCGGCGGCAAATTCAAAAGTGTAAATACACTAAATGACAGGATACAAAGTTGTGATCCTAAAGGCTTACACTGGATCATGCCATTTCACCACAGGATTGCAGACAGTCGCATGTTGGAAGAAAAGAACATTTCCGGAGGGCGAGCATGAAACTCGATGTATGCGTATGTATGCGGATTGTATGACTTTGTGGACCCGCTGGTCATGTAAAAGGGAAGTCCATGGGTTCGGGAACCAGCGAACACGTTCCCCCTACCCCTAAATACTGGTGAGGGCTTTGTCTGCGGGTCTAGGAAAACCCGCTGTCAACTTGCCAGACCAAGTTCGCTTGGATCCAACAGAAAAAGGAGGGCCCACGTCTGCTACAAGGGTCCTTGACCTTAGTAGCCTGTGGAAGAAAAGGTATTCTTCCCCCCTGTGAGACCCTTAAAGATGTCATCCAGGGTAGCTCCAAACAGGCGATCTCTCTGAAAAGGAAGGTCCCTGAAAAGGAAGAACAGTCAGGGCTTTTTTTATCTTTTGGAAGTCTGGTCCGCAGACCAGCAGGTTAGCCAAGGATCACTGCTGAAACAGAGAGCCAAGCCACTAGGGGAGCCACATCCAAAGAAGCAGCACAGATAAATTGCAGCCCCTGGACCAGCTGGTCCACCAGCTCAGCAAAGGCAGATGGGAGCTGTTCTACCTCCAGGTCACGGCGCAAAAGCTTAGCTCACTCAGTCAGTTTGCAACACCAGGGCAATGGTGAACACCGGCCTCAATGCCGAGCCAACCAAGTTGAACATAATATGGGCCATAGCCTCCGCCTTTTTTGTCATCCGGGTCCTTAAGGGCCGGAGACTCCTCAACTGGAACCACGGTTGCTTTGTTTAACCTGGAAACCGGAGGGTCCACCACTGGAGGAACAGACCACCTTCTGAAAAAGGGACTCTTCGTAGGGGTATTGTCTAGAAAACCACTTAAGGATCCCAAGGGGATGCTGTGGTCGTCCTCAATCTTTTGCGACAATTCTGTCAAAATAGGCGGGGAAGGGAAACCTTTTTTGCCACTTTAGGTGGTTTGTGAGTGTCAAGGGAACCTGCGCCCCTGTCGCAGCTGCATTCCTCATTTTTAGAGGCTCATGCACAAATACAATCAGAGCGTCCACCAGCGCCTTTTTAGTGCGCGGTTGCAGACGTGGAGGAAACATCCTCACTATCTGAGTATTCAGGGCACGTGGTTGCAGTCCCATCAGGATAACCCACATCAGCGGTGGCCAAATCAGATTCAGGATTGGATGAGACAGGGGAAGGTAGGGGACGCTTTTTGCTAGCCTGTCGCCCAAAAGTCACCTTCACCTGGGACACAAGGGACTCCAGGACCGCCATCAGTGCATGGATGGATGGTCGAGACCCGCAGCCTCAGAGAGGGGATCAGGTGGGGAGACCCACAGAATAAGTATAAAAACACTAAGAGACACCCCCACTGCGCTGGCAGCACCACCCGGTTGCCAGCTACAAGAACCAATCGACCCTCAGCAGAGAGGGAGAGGACCCCACCAGATTCACCACCCGCAGAACCAGGCACTGCTAGTCACCAGGAGAATCTGCATGGCATGCATGCGATCAGGAAGTGAAAAATATCCAGGAGTCAGCACTAGGGGATGAGGAGGAAACGATGCACTCGGGCTCCACTGTTATGGCCGCCGCTGTTTTCAATGGCAAACCACCTTAAAATAGCCCCCGTGCATTTTAGGCTATGGACTTCAAGAAAATGGCAGCCCTGCATGGCACCACGAGGCTCTCAGGGAATCAGGAGGTATCCCTAGCCACAGGACAGGCAGGAATCCCCACCAGGTAAAACCCCCCGCACAGCCGATCAACCGGTGGCACACCCCCCGCCCCCATCACCAGCATGGTGCCATGAAGGAGCCTGCGTCCACCCCTAAACCCTCAAAGGAAAGAGAGGGGACAGACTTACCATACCAGGAACCAGGCAGGCACCACTCCAGACAGATCCTCCTCTCCATCGAAATGGGGGGGCTGTTGGCCAGGAGGAACGCTGCGACTCAGGCCGAGACCAGGTCATATGCAACCTTGTGAGACGTTTAACTCGCAGGGCCAGCCCCCGACCAGTGGAGCTATGTCGCAGCTGACCTAGCACAGGGCTGAGGCCTGTGTGCACTCGCTGGCCAGACTAGGGTGACCACTGGATCTAGATTATCCAGCCCGTCGCCCAGTACAGCATTTGATTGTAGATCTCACAGGAAAAATCCAGGAGGAAAACATTTTCCAACTAAAATTTTGCCAGGATCAAAGATCCCAGCAAGGACCTAGTTCCTTAGTCCTGACTAGGCAGAAAAAAAAAAAAAAAAGAAAAAAAAAAAAAAAAAAAAAAGAGTGGCTATAGCAGAGAGAGGGAGTATACCCCCTGGGACTGCCCATGGGTGTAGCCAGAATTTCTTTCTGCCTAGTGTCCTACTCCTGTAGAAGGCAGTATAATCCAATGGTTAAGAATACCAGAAGCTGTGTCCATCAATGAACGAAAGAGAAAAGCAGATTTTTACATGCAGGAGCATGTGTCAGAATAGGCTTGGGAAGGAGGTGGTTAATAAATATTTCCTTACCAAAATACTACTGTCATCAAGGTCTATTTCATTATATGGTATGGTTCCCAACAATAAATAATAAAGCGATCTTCAGGTGCTCGCACATGCAATAGTTTTCACCTTGAGACTTTTTGCACTGCTACCGATATTGCTAATGTCAGACCAATTCCAAGCCCAGGTTTGGGATCGTCCTCAGCTTAATTGGGAAACTTAGACGATACAATTATGAAAAACTTTTCTTCATAGTAAAGTATTTTATATCAGAAAGGGTGCAACCATTTTACCAAAACTATTTTATTATACAGCACATTTCTTGCATTTTAAACATTCTCAGAATGTATCAAAAGGTTTTTTGGTCAAAACAAAAATAACAAAAACAAAGATAAAAACTGACACTTACAACAATTGGTGCATTATTCATGTAAATTTAAAATGCAATAATTCCAGAATTATTGTTGCTCATCCTTATGAAAAGAAAAATAATTTCTGTCAAACAGTTTTAAGTAAGGTTTTTTCCAGGTGGCTCATCTAGGGTGTGGGAGGGGTAGGGAAATGGAAGAAATAGGGAGGTAATGTGTCTATTGCATATTATTTTATGATGTGAAATGTGTTCACATGAAAAATCAAATAAAGTTTACATTAAAAAAAAGTAAGTTTTTTTCCCTTTTTCTTTTAAGCAAGGGCTGGGATAAAATACTGCAGGGTGGCATCATCGTGAAGTAGAATGAAATGGACCATCCGTTTATGAACAAGATCTGCAAAAAAATAAAGACATAAAAGCTAAATAAAGGCTTTTCGGTATGCTCAATGCAACAGAAAACACAAAAACATGGGCTTGACTTATCAATCTGTGGTAAAAACATTGCATGCAAAAAAACTGTGGACGTTATGTCTTGATTTACCAAAAAGGTTTCCCCCACCAAGTCTCTTCTCACCAGACTCAAACTAGGATATGAAAAATAGAGAATTCCTGGCCAGGAAACAGTAGGCAATGATGTAGAGAATTGGATGTGGAATGGGGAAGTGACTCCCTGCTGGCATCACTGACTATGTTACCAGCATATGAACACAGATACCTATTATGGTAGGTATTAAAAGGATATTAAACTAAATTTTTTTAAGCACATCCAGCAGCTGATTTAATCACTTACTGAGTATGTATCTTTTACCAGCTTAAAGTGGAGCTCCATCCAAAAAGGGAAGCTCTGCTCGTCTGCCTACTCCCCATGTTCGCTGCCACATTTGGCACCTTTTGGTGAACTTAGACGGAAGTTCTCACCCCCCCCCCCCCCTGCACTTCTTACTTCACAGGTCCAGAAGAAGACTTCAGGCCATTTACAAAGTGCAGCAGGGAACCAGCTGAGAAGGCTTCACTGCTGGTTTCCCTTAGTCAGGATGGTGGCGCCAGCACCCGATAGAAAAATCGATTCAGGCGAGGACACCGCTGGATGCCTGGACAGGTAAGTGCCCTAATATTAAGAGAGTTAGCAGCTACAGTATTTGAAGCCGCTAACTTTTCATTTTTTTTGGGGGGGGAGCCTGGAGCTCCTCTTTACCCTAGGTTCACATCTATGCGGTTTTCAGGTGCGTTTTTGCAGTGCATTTTGCATTTTTTGAACATGCATTTTCGATGCTTCCTGCATTTTTTTTTTCCTCTTTAACAAACAGTGTATGGCTGGTTGTTAAGGTGTGGCCCTGGAAGCCGGCTGTCGTATCCTTTACAACCAAGCAGTCATTAGCTACCAGCGGGCTTCCCTGCTGAATGTAAAAACAAGCATTGCCAGCCAAAAATAAAAAAAAATAAATAAAAAAAATGGTATAGGTTCCCATACCCCCCCAAATCCCCTACTCAACCTTATCCGAGCTTGCAGCCCAGCAGGTCAGGAAAGGGAGGGAACAAACAAAGAAAAGGGTCTGTGGGATCCCGGCCCCCTTCTATGTGAATGAGTATTGGGTACCCCTACCCATTCATTAAAAAAGTGAATAAAGACACTATGCGAGTTTTTGACAAGTCCTTTATTAAAAAAAAAAAATGTCCCCCGCATGATATAATCGCCAATCATGATGCCCACTGCACTGCCGGACCCAAAAAAATAAAAAAAAAAAAGGTAACGCTCGCAACCTCTGCCTGTGAGAAGTTTCTTACATAGTTAAGGGGTGGGGACACCTGGCAACGTTAACTGTTGGCACCGCCCCCTGTAATGTCATCGACTAATGCATGCAGAGTACCCTATGTCACGGGGGCGGTACCACCAGGTGACATTGCCAGGTAGCCCCACCTCTTAGCTATTGAAGAACAGTCACACGGTGGAGCAAGCAGACGGCGGGAGCCTCCGAAACAAGCAGAGCTTTTTACATTTTTTTCGGGTTCGGTGGTGTGGCCCGTGTTGTGATTGACGATGGATTGACACCGGGGGACATTTTTTTTTTCGGTGAATAGGTAGGGGTACTATGTACCCTCTACTCATTCACAGAGGGGGGGAGCCAGGATATGTGGGCCTCCTTGGTAAAGGGCGCTTCCAGATTCTGATAAGCCCCCCCACAACCACCGGCCAGGGTTGTGGGGGAAGAGGCCCTTGTCCCCATCAACATGGGGACAAAGTGCTTTGGGATGGGGAGGGGGGGCAGAGCCCATGTTGAGTGCATGTGGCCTGGTATGGTTTGGGATCCTATATTTTTTTTTTTTTTTTTTAAATTGTGGCATCGGGTTCCCCTCAAAATCCATGGAAGACCTGAAGGACTTGGTAAGGAATGGGGCGGGGGAAATCCACATCATTTTTTTGCCCATTTTTTTCTTTTATTGCTGGCAATGCTTGTTTTTACATTCAACTGTCAGCAGGGAAGCCCGCTGCCAGCTACTCATCGGTTGTTAAGGATGCAGCGGCCGACTTCCCGGCCCATAAAAAGCAAAACACAGACATAAAGCACAAAATGCAAGTGCTTTTTGAAGTGTATTACATGCAAAACGCAATCTGCTGTGGGAAAAAAGACCCTGTTGAAGAACGCATAGATATGAACGTGTACTATAGTAAACCATGTTAAATAGACTTTAGTGCGTTTCTGCAAACTACAAAACGCACTAAAAAAAGCACAGATGTGAACCTAGATTCAAGATCCGGGGACGTTTTACCCCCTTCATGACCAGGGCATCGTTTTTTGCTATTTGGCACTGCGCTACTTTAACTGGCATTTGCGCGGTCTTGCAACACATGTGCAAATGAAATTTATAAAATTTATATAATTTTTTTCACACAAATAGAGCTTTGTTTTGGTGCCATTTGATCACCATTGTGTTTTTCATTTTTTGTTATATAAAACGAAAAGATTTAGGAAAAAAAAATAATTTCGGCTATAATCCAATATATCCAATAAAAAAAAAAAAAAAGAAGTATATCCACTCTTGTTGATGTCTTGTTTCTCAGAGGGACCCACATAAGTGTTTTGAGACTCTCTTGCTGCTGTAGTGGCAGCCTTGACATCTGGGGAGTTTGCACTCCTTTTGTTGGTGGTGGCAATACTCAGTCGAACACCATCTATTCTGCACATAAGATTGGTTGCCTTACCACTGACTATTGATATTTATGACATTGGGATGCATGGACTGATATGGATACATTTTAATTTTATATTTTTGTTCATTTACATGTACATTTGAATGATATTTGTTTAGGTTTAGTGCGCTACACTTTCCTTTCTCATGTAATCTACAGCTCCTTGAAAAAGTATTCATACCCCTTGACATTTTCCACATTTTGTCATGGTACAACCAAAAACAGTTAAATTTTATTGGGATATTATGTAATAAACCAACACAAAGTGGCACATAATTGTGAAGTGGAAGGAAAATAAATGTTTTTTTAACAAACAGCATCATAAAAGGTCAAGGAACACACCAGACAGGTCAGGGATAAAGTTGTGGAGAAGTTTAAAGCAGGATTTGGTTATAAAAAAAAAAAAAAAAAAAAATATCCCAAGCTTTGTGCATTTCATGGAGCACTGTTCAATCCATCACCCAAAAATGGAAAGAGTATGGCACAACTGCAAACTTACCAAGATATGGCCGTTCACCTAAACAGACAGGCTCGGCAAGGAGAGCATTATGCAGAGAAGCAACCGAGAGGCCCATGGTAACTCTGGAGGAGCTGCAGAAATCCACAGCTCAGGCAGGAGAATCTGTCTACAGGACAACTATTAGGCTGCATTCACATGTCAGCGTATTGATCGTGGGCAGAATCGCCGCAATTCTGCCCGCGATCCGGAAATAATTGCAAATCGCGGGACGCCTGTGCGTTGCCCGTGATTTGCAATAGCACCCCAAACGCTGTGCGATGTTGCCGCGATTTCCGCCTGCCGAATCGCGGTAACATCGTGCAAAAAAAATAAAAAATCGCGGGACGCATTACGCCCAAAAAAGTACACGAGCTTCTTTGGAGCGTAATGCGTCCCACGATTTTTTTTGCGAGATGTTACCGCGATTCGGCAGGCGGAAATCGCGGCAACATCGCACAGCGTTTGGGGTGCTATTGCAAATCACGGCAACACACAGGCGTCCCGCGATTTGCAATGATTTTCGGACGCGGGCAGAATCGCGGCGATTCTGCCCGCGATCAATAAGCTGACATGTGAATGCAGCCTAAGTCATACACTCCACAAATCTGGCCATTATGGAAGAGTGGCAAGAAATAAGACATTGTTGAAAGAAAGCCATAAGAAGTCATATTTGCAGTTTGTGAGAGGCCATGTGGGGACACATCAAAAATGGGGAAGAAGGTGCTCTGGTCAGATAAGACCAAAATTGAACTTTTTGGCCTAAAAGCAAAACGCTACATGTGGAGGAAAAGTAACACTGCACATCACCCTGAACACACCATCCCGACCGTGAAACATGGTGCAGCATGTTGTGGGGATGCTTTTCTTCAGCAGGGACAGGGAAGTGGGTCAGAGTTGATGAGAAGATGGATTGAGCCAAATACAGAGCAATCTTAGAAGAAAACCTGTTAGAGTCTGCAAAAGACTTGAGACTGGGGCGGTGGTTCACCTTCCAGCAAGACAACAACCCTAAACATACACATTCAGAGCTACAATGAAATGGTTTAGATTTAGATCAAAGCATATTTAGGTGTTAGAATAGCCCAGTCAAAGTCCAGACCTAAATCCAATTGGGAAACTGTGGAAAGACTTGAAAATTGCTGTTCAAAAAATGCAATCCAAGTCCAATCTGACAAAGCTTGAGCTATTTTGCAAAGGAGAATGGGCAAAAATGTCACTCTCTAGATGTGCAAAGCTGGTAGAGACATCCCCAAAAAGACTTGAAGCTCTTAGTGCAGCAAAAGGTGGTTCTACAAAGTATTGACTGAATACAAATGCACGCCACACTTCTCAGATATTGATTTGTAAAAAATGTATCATTTTTCTTCCACTTCACAATTATGTGCTACTTTGTGTTGGTCTTTTACATTAAATCCCAATAAAATACATGTTTTTGGTTGTAACATAACAAAATGTGAAACATTTCAAGGGGCATGAATACTTTTTCAAGGCACTGTATTTCCAAGTCATAACTGTCAAATTGCATGCATACAGGGTGAGATTTACTAAAAAAAACTGGTGCACACAGAATCTGGTGCAGCCGTTCATAGTAGCCAATCAGCTTCTAACTTCAGCTTGGTCATTTAAGCTTTAACAATAAAACCTGGAAGCTGATAGTGGTTACCATCTATGCACAGCTCCATCAGATTCCGTGTGCACCAGTTTTAGTAAATCTAACAAACAGCTTTATTTAACCGCTTTCTGACCGCCCACCGCCGATTTACTGCGGCAGGGCGGCCCTCCTGCACGAAATGACGTAGGTCTACATCAGCCGCGCCTGCAGCCAGGGGCGAGCGTGCGCTGCCAGCGGCGTGCTTTCGCCCCCACTCTGCAGCGGGGACTCCAATGCACGGGGCAGGCAGCTCCGATTGCCACTTGCCACCCGCGATCGCTCCCCGCTGAGAGAGAAGAACAGTCAGCTGTTGTAAACACAGCTGACCGTTGTTCTCTCTGGAATGATCACAGAGCTCCTGTGATCCTTCTATATAGGATCACAGGTCTCTGATCATTTCACAAGCCCAACCCCCATACAGTTAGAAACAGTCCCCTAGGTACACGTTTAACCCCTTGATCAACCATAGTGTTAACCCCTTCCCTGCCAGTGTCATTATTACAGTAACAGTGCATATTTTTAGCAAAGTGTCAAAGCAAAGTGTCAAAAATGTCAGTTAGGGGTCCGATCCGTCCGCCGCAATGTCACAGTCCAGCTAAAAATTGCAGATTGCCGCTATTACTAGTTAAAAAAAAAAAAAAAAAAAAACACAACAACAAAAATGACAAATCTTTCCCGTAGTTAGTAGACACAAAAACTTTTGCGCAAACCAATCGCTCATTGCGATTTTTTTTTACCAACAAAATGTCCTAAAATGTTAAATAATTTTTATTTTTTTTGGGGGGGGGGAATGTTATATAGCAAATTAACGCAGTGCTGAATCGCAAAATATGGCCTGGTCATTAAAAGGGAAAATCTTCCAGTCCAGAAGGTAGTGAATAGTACAGTGCTTCACTGAAAAGAACCCAGTTCAGTCGGATTTCAGTTTAATATATGATGTAACTTACAGTAACCAGTCACTGTATTTTGCATTAACTCATTTAGAAATTTTGAGGCTGTAAAATGGATGGCAGAACAAAAAACAAAAAAACAGATAAAGCCCACAGGTCAAAGGAAAAAAAAGGGGAATATTATACTATAAACATTTTGAAAGCAAAACTTACTACATATAGCTTTGTTAGGATTTACTTGCTGCCCTGCAAGAAACTGCAATAGTTTTTTAATGTCAACTCTGGCTTCTGACATGAGATCTGGGTCTCGTTCCGGAGTGCTATTCTGTGAAACGTCATCGGAGACTGCAATAGAAAGAAACAGAAATAGAGATTTGGCACTACAAAAGTTATTTAGTATATGTATTGTTAAATTATAAAGAATGACTTTATAATAAACTACTTTACTGACGTCAATATATAGCTGTAAAGACCTACCTTCCGCACTTTTATGAAATTTAACAGATAAACCCTAAACTTTAACAGTTTTACCCTAGCCAAAACTTTTTTCATTTATTTTTGTTTTGTATAGGTTAAGGCCCCTTTCCACGTGGGCTTTCCGATTCGATCCGCCCGTCAGTTTTTAAGGCGGACCGGATGCTCCATACAGCCCTATGGAGCGGCGGATGTTAGCAGAGTCAACTCCGCTGAGACCCGCTGCTATCGGATCCGATCCTGTCCGTGAAATCCGGACAGATGGATACCCTACTTTCCATCCGTCTGGAGGATCGGATATGAACGGACAGGCGGTCCATTATCATCCGATTTCCCCATAGAGAGCGGGGACCTGACTGCTCCGTCTGTGCACACAGTGCGGAGATGGAGCTGAAATCCGCCTGCTCAGCGGGGATGGGTGGATTAATCCCCCACTGAGCCGAACGGACTACGTCGGGCGCTTTGTCCGTGTGAAAGGAGCCTAAGGGTCTAGGTATGTTTTTATATATATATTTATTTATGTCAATAATACATTGTATATCCTTGTGTGTTGTGGTCATTAAGGTGTCCATCTAAGAGCCGGTTCACACTGCCACGACCTCTAAGTCGCTTCATAAGGGGCGACTTGTTAGCGCGACTTTGCGCGTATTCAGCGCGACTTGTATGATAGACGACTTTGTATTTTTCCAATCAGAATATGATGGTTCTGGGTCATGCTCAAATCACACAAAAAAAGTTCTTAAAAATTGTCGTTTTTGATAGAGAGCAAATTATTGAAAAAAAAAAAAAAAAGATTTTTGGATTTAGTGTCGGGGGGGGGGGGGGGGGGTTCTAAAAAGTGTACCTGTGAAGTTTCAGCTCTGTAGCATGTCCAGAACCAGAAAAAAAAGATCATTTTTCTTATAATTATTAATAGAGCAGGGTAGTGGCTCCTCTCCACCTTGTTGCAGGCATTTATCAGGCATTTTTTGGGCGTCTTTGGAGGCAGGCACGCCATTACTCAAGGGGATCGATTGCGACAAATAGCAGGCAAGCTGCACTTGGGAGGTAGGTTTTGGAATGGAACGCTTGTAGGGCATGAATAAAGGGACCAGAAAAGCCATAGTGACAAAGAACTGCAAACAAAGGATTAAATTTAAATGACCAAAGGGCATCTAGACTTAGGACTATGGTAGGGCGTTTAGTTTTAGACAAAAGTTCAATAGTGTCTCTTGTATTTTCACCAGCATGACTAGTAGGGACAAACCCAATTTGATCCCTATGGATTAGAGAGGGGAGTAAATGTGAGAGTATTTGCAAGCAGTTTTGTAGATATTTTGTAATCCAAATTTAATAATGCAATAGGGACAATAATTATCAGGTGTCGACGGGTCCTTGCCCAGTTTCGGAAAGACTGTGATAAAAGCATGTATGAATAGGGGGGTAAGGTACAGAGCCTTTCATCAGAGAGGTGAAAAGGTTTAATATATGTGTGGAGAGAATAGAGAGAAAGGTCTTATAATAGAAGTAAAGTAGGATCCTGGCGATTTGTGCGATGGAATGTGTCGGATAACCTCTGCTATTTCTTCAGCAGTAATAGGCACATTAGGTTTAGAGTGGTAGGCTGAAGATAAATTTAGGTAGTTTTAGAGAGTCAAAAACATTTTTAAAATTTTTCCAGCGTGAACTGGGATAGTGGATCAGAACTTGGACACGGTATGGGGACAATAGGTAGGAATACCATTTGGCTGATGTAAGAAGTCAGGAATGGAAAGGGAAGGACGAGGTTTAAGCCTACAGACTAGCCTTCTATGGGGTTTGTTAGCATACTCATAAAAAGTCTGTCTAGCCCATAGCAAGGATTTTGAGATCTTAACCATATCTAACAACTTGATACGGTTGCGTAGAGAACACTGGGAAAAAGGAGTAGATGCGTCCTTGCTGTGCGTAGTTGCGTAAGAAGCGTATATCTCTGAAGATTAGTATCACATTTTCAAACGCGAACCAGCGGAGATACATTCACCCCTAAAAAAAGGCCTTATGGGCTTCCCACAGAGTGGAAGTCTTAAACCCTGTGCCATGATTAGGTTGGAAAAATTCTGACAATTTCTGGTGAAGTTGGTCTTTAATAGTAGAAAAACTGTACAACGATTAGTTAAGACTCCAATGACAAGTTTTTGTGGTCGGTAAATATAGGGTAGGATCCAAAACTATAGGCGTATGCTCAGACCAAGTAATAGAATTGATTTCCAAAGCTACTAAACGTATCATAAGAGGTGCTGTCACAAAAAAGTTTATGTGAAGGAGAGAAGAATGTATATTGTTTATGGGTAGGGTGTTAAATCCTCCATGAGTCAAAAAGGTTGTGGGAGCTGATAAGTTCGAGAAAGGAGGTGGATAACCTGCGAATATGGATGGGTGGGGCTAGTTTGAAATGCATGTATTAAGATCTCCACCTATGATCATAAATGGCTGTGAAAAAGATTGTATTCTCTCAAAAACCTCTGTAAGAAACCTGATCTGCCCTGAGTTGGGTGCATATATGTTAACCAAAGTTAAGAATGTAAACACAACTCAGAATTAAAAAAACTGACCAGGTGGTTAAAAAAAAGAGGATTTAATGTGTTTTGGGCATAAAACGTTTAATTAAAATCACTACGCCAGCTTTTCCAGAAGGATCTGAAGCTACAAAGACGGCAGGGATATGTTTAGAGGAAAACTTAAATAATCCCCCTGCTCTAAAAAATTACTGGAACATGACCACATCTTAGTTAGAAGACTTGAACTCCTTCAGAGCAAGCCATTTCTTATGAATGGAGTTCAAGCCCTTCACATTACACTAGAAAATACTTAAAGCCATATCTTATAACAAGAAGGCAGTGTAAACGTTATCCAATCAATAAGGGCAAAAAGCAAGGTCTATGGTGCATAAGAAAAAAAAAAAAAGTCAGTATATAAACACTCGAGGAGTTGGAGACAACAGTTGAGATAAGATGCAAAACCAAATACAAGTCAAAAAAGGACCATAAAAAAATAAACAAACACATGATTGAGAAACCTGAGAAGGACAAAAACCCTCAGGAGTCCAAGGCCGGTGCCTAGGACAGTGGAGAGGAGCAAGGTGACCTGCAGGCTTTGACACTTAGGCCCCGAAACCGTGTAAATAAAAAACATACATAGGTGGAAACGACCAAACAGGTTATGATAATTCAGGTGATTCCCATGCGTAAGGAATCAAGACTTTTAAACTTGACTCTGCAACACACGGATGAAGGCAAGTCATCCATGTAAATGTAGAGCAGCATGATGATCAGGAAGAAGTCGTCAGGTGGGGTATATGGAATGAGCAGCACGTTGTGGAGTGGAAGACGCTTTCTGTTATCTCTGCCGAAAAGGGGTCCAGATTTTTCCAGGGGTAGAAAGCGGTTTTGATGTGCACCCCATCTTTTGAGGCAAAAAACTGTAAAAGGGAACCCCCAGAAAAAAAACGGACAATGTCTCTAGGATTTGCGCCTGATGATGGTTTGGGGCCAAAGATCTGTGAGCTTGATCAAGGCACCAATCTATGTCCGGAGGGGCCAGGGTGTCAAAAGACGCAAGAAAAAGGGGACGTAATTCCTGGTCACTTAAAGATTCAGGGACTCCCCAAATCTGCACATTTTGGCAGCGTTTCCTATTCTCTATGTGCTCTTGTTGCATATGGATTTGTATGGATTTGTGAGACTGTATGCTTAAGAGCAGCATTATCTTCTTCCAGAACATGCACGTATTGCACCAGTTCACCAAACTTATTTTCCAGGGTATCAACTGAGTAATTTCACCCCTAAGCTCGTTTAAAAATTTTCCACACTTCTTTGGTGATGTTGTGGGTTAAATCCTGTAGCAGAGTATGTAGCTTTAAATCTAGGACCTCCACAGTCACTGTCGCGGTGGGTTTCGGCAGTGGGGTTGAGGGTTTCTGTGTAGATTGCCCATCGGCAGCCGTAAAGAGATCAGCGAGCTTTGGCGGGTCCTCCCGATTACTTGAGGCCAGGGATTGCGGCCTAAGCAGGAAGCAATCCATAAGTGGAGGCAGCCGGGAGGTCAAGTGTTGGCCATCTTACAAGATGCGCATGTGCCCCTTCAATATTTTTTTGAATCACAGACAGGTATGACATTTCCAGATATTTTGAGAAAAGTTAGAGTAAATTTAGAAGTCTTTATCTACCTGTTCTGAGTTGAAATAAAATTATTGAATTTAGAGGATTTAGAGGATTAGTATGATATCCAGGTAACACTTGCAGAATGAAAAGTTATTCTTAGGCCCCTTTCACACTAGTGCGACTTGTCCCGTGAGTTTGGACCGCAAAATCGCATGACAAGTCGTTTTCCGTTATTTTCAATGAGCCCCATTCATATCAGTGCGTTTTGAAGTCACACCGACTTCAAAGTAGTTCCTGCACTACTTTGCCACGATTTGATTGCGTTTTGAGCCATAGCCATTGCTTTCAAAATCGCGGCAAAGTCGCTGTAAAATCGCGTCTCATACGTGTGAAAGGGGCCTTATGTTTATCCCAGGAAAGTTTCCTCTAAACTGTATCCAAAGCCAAAACTTTTTATGTTTGTTTTGATATAGTGGTTATATGGTAAGTTTGTATTACTCTCGGACATGATTAGGGAGACATCCTTTATTTGTCTTGTGACGGCGGTCACTGGGACTGAAAGTGAGGAAAAATCTGATGAAATCTTCCAATGGAGACAATTGTTTTAGTGACAGCTATCTAAAAGGGGGTTTCCCTCATTTTGGGAGAAGAGAGGGGTTGTGTCTGACCATATTTATGCAAATGAATATCCATTTCTTTGACTTAAATTTGGGCTCTAAGGCAAATGTTACACCGAAATGCAGTTTGGCACTTAAGAGTGGGTCAAAATTCTCCATGATGATGTGACACTCCAGTCAAGCTACAGATAAGGTTTAATCATTTTTGTTCAAACATTTATTCACTGAAAAGATTCATTTAGTTATACACACCTATCATTGCACATTTCATAATCTTATGAACCAAGGAAATGACATGAAAATGATAGAACTGTTTTGTCCCTCGGGTTGCAATTCTAGATTTTATTCCACGTACAAAGCAGACACTGAAATATATATTGAAAAGTCGTTCTATAACCACATTTCCTGCATCCATTTTTAGAACTTTAATGAATGGCTATGCTTCTACACCCTTTACATGCTACATGTTCTGATTTCATAATCATGGCTTCACCCTGTAATTCTTTATGAGCCAAGGCAAAAACAGTAACGTAGTGCATTACAGTAGATTTATTGCTTCACTTATCATATACAATTACTGACTCTACTAAATAATCAATTAGCATTATTCAGCTTTTATTGCTACATTATTTTATAATTTCACAGAAAATAGGTACAGCTGTTCCAATACACAGTTGATGTACAATGCCTTAAAAGAGACGCTTCGGTTTAGACTAAGCACATTCAATTAAATTACCACCTTTCCAATAATAACACAATACAGAATTATTGTGATCGCAGTGACCTAATACATGTGCTCATATGGAGAAGTGCAGCAGGATCAGAAGCACAGGAGCAAACTTCAAACACAGGACTAGGGTTTGATTATAAATATTATATATATGCACAAAGTGCAAAGTCTTTCTTTATACGCGTTTGCATGCTTTACTATTCAAGTGCTGTCTAAAAAATACTACATGAATGTTTTAAGAAGTCTTGGGGCATTTTTTTTAACCTGCTCTGTGCAATAAGTATTGCTTAGAGCGGCTTCAAAACCTCCTCCTCTGGGGTCCCTCTTGGCTCCTCCTCTTCTGTGTGTGTGCCCCCATAGCAATCTGCTTGCTATGGGGGTACACCTGTGGGCATGCTCCCAAGCTGGGCTGTTTGTATCCATAGATACACGCACCGTGACTCAGCCCCACCCCCTACTCCCTTCTTACAGGATTTAAATGACAGCAGCAGGGGCCAAAGCATAGGGAACATAGACCAGCCCCGGCGGGCACAGTGCTGGATCAAGAAAGGACATTTACTAGGACATTCTGTACATTAATGCAGCGAATGTATAAAGGTAAAAAGAATGTGAAGCCTTTAGAACCACTTTAAAGCAAAACAAAATATGAACCTTTATCCCCCTGCAGACAGAATAAATCTGCCATTCTGTTCTTCCATAACTAATATGAGCTGCCTGAACATAGTTTATCCATTGAATTGAATCTAGTAATCTTCATACCAGACATAGGTGTTCTCTCCAGAACTGTCAAATCTGTAGACCAAGGCAATAGAGGAACACGGATAATTAGCTTTTTACATTTTCTTCCCCCAGCCACCCTGCACATAAAGCTTTTTGTTGAATTATCTTTTAATGAAATTTGGATGAATATTTAATAGTACTTTCCCATCTCCACAAGAAAGAAACGGTGTACATTGTCTGAAAGAGAGAAGATTAATATTTAAATCACTTACCCCAAGGAGGATTTCCTAAATCTTTGAAGTGAGTTGAAACAGATACTAAGTCAGTTTCTATTTTTAGGGTAATTTCTCCATTTCGGTTTGCCTCAATAACCTTTGGAAAATACAAATATAACAGATATTTTAACTTGCGATAACCAGAACTGCAATTTCTAAGTAATACCAACATTAGTGATCACATATTGGGGTTAATTTACTAAGAAGATTATTATTATACAGGATTTACATAGCACCAACAGTATGGGCAGCAATTTACATATACTTGGTTACAAAGATCTATCATGCAGCTATGCCACTGAGCTGGGAATGGAACTGACAGATTCAGCATTAATAAAAATACAGTTCTCATATCAATTCTTATAGAAAAGTATGTTCCTGCAAGCATGCTACAGAGTGAGACTGGGACCCTTACACCCCTGCTGAGTCAGACCACTAACTCTGCAATCAACAGGGAATGTGTTGGACACTTTCAAAGAAGAGTAAGTGCCTCATTCTGCAGCATGTTGACAGGACACAGACTTTTCTGTTTTAGGTGTGGCAGGCTGAGGCTGCTTTTAAAGAAAATGAACGGTAATACTTTAACCTCTTCAGTATAGCCGAAAAACTAACTTTGCCGGGAGCCTGTCCTTGGATGTCCACCCGTGATCTCGCTAGCTGCTCCTTCCGACTGAATACAGTTTGGAGTAAAGGACCAATTACAGCGGCCCTTTACCAGGTGAATAGCTGTATCCAACGACGGCTGATCACGATGTAAACACAAAGCTTGTTATCAGCTTTCCTTTCCTCACACTGACAGCATGAGGAGAGAAGAAGGGAGCCGATAACTGGCCTGTGTTAAGGGGACATGTACACTGATTATTAGTGTTCTGATTATTAGAGCAGTCCCAACAGTGCCGGCAATCAGCGGAGCCCTGTCAGCGCCCATCAGCGGAGGAAAAATTACCGGTTTGCAAAATTGTCTAACAAACAATTTCATTTTTTTTTTTTTTTAATTTTCAGACTTTTTTGTTTGTGGAGCAAAAAAAAAAAAAATTAAAAACCCAGTGGTAATTTAAATACCACCATAAGAAAGCTCTATTTGTGTGAAAAACATTATAAAAATTTAATTTGGGTACAGTGTAGCATGATCGCACAATTGTCAAAGTGTGACAGCGCTGAAAGCTGAAAATAGGCTTGGGCAGCAAGGGGGTAAAAGTGCTCAGTAGACAAGTGGTTAAACATTTTATTTCGAAGCATCAGGAAGTAATTTGACTGATTTAAGCTAAAAGTTAAATTGCTATTGTATTTTGACAATGAGTATGCTTTCCTGCCATCAGAATACATTCATCAGCACTGCGGGCTATAGCAGGTGGCACTGATTGAGTGGATGTTTTCTAACAGGTTAGTTTTACAGAAGGAGATCAAGAGGTCGACTTCTGTACAACCAGCCTGCCCATAGATGGATCAAAATTTGGCCAGTCACTGCTGAACCGGACGAAATTCGCACCATCTAGGACTGGCTTTAGTCTTCTAAATTACCTGGTTCTAGTGGACTCAGTAGGCAGCTTAAAAATAGATCTAGATGTATTTTAAAGCACAACATACTATGAATACTATTAATATTTGCAAAAAATAGCAATATTTGTCGACTTTGATGGATGTACTGTATCCTTTTTTTTCAAACAAACAAATATACTTGTATGCCAATTCCTAAAACTGATCATCATCAAGTGAGCAGAACTTACTATAAAATTGCTTAAATTCTTCATTCTCTCCACGACACTCTTCATAGTTTTAATTGCTGGCAAATATATGCTTACCTAAGTAGATGAAAACCAAAATACGAATCTAGTCAATACAGTATAATATAGCATTAAAATTGTTTCATGTAAATGAATTTCATAACTTAAAGTCCAACTTAGATTTTTTTTATTTTTTTTTTACATTTTTAATTTTAGTATAGACTAGGTTGGATTAGATTTGTGGTTATCAACTTGAAAACAATAGAAGTCCTCAAGTGCGGCCCCAGACACTTCCAGAGGGCCGCACAATAGCAATGCCTCTTTGTATGTTAAAGTGTACTGCTTCAAGTTGGAAGCCCTTTTAAAAGTGTTAAGGGCCGTACACACTTGACGAAAATCGGACGAAATATCCTCCGATTTTTCTCTGTCTTCTCAGCGTTCATTACAGTTTTTAGTCGACAGTGCATACATGTTCACGAAATTTCTCGTACGATTTTTTTTTTTGGCACATTTGTTCCTAGACTTCTAGGTTGTCAGCAACTTCAGATCATGCGCAGTCTTTCGTATCCAATTTTTCACAGACGTACTGCATACACATTAAACGAAAATCGGTCGTCTAGGGACGGACGAAAAAAAATTTTGGTGTTTGTCCCTCCGTTTTTTTCGTTGAAAATGTCGGCATCGGCTGCTGAAAGTTGTGTACACACTAGGCAAAAATCGGACGATTTCACATCGGGAGGGAATTTTCGGCAGATTTTCTACTAGTGTGTACCCTGCTTTAGGGTCATCATCAATGTCAGTGGCACATTCTTGTCAATGGACTACAGGAGTATTTAGACAATAGCAAACAAAAAAAGTGACTAATCTATTACAACCCCTCCCACTATGACTCAGCTTTGCAAAAATTCCTATTTGTTTAAAATTACTTGAGGAACACAGGATTCAGAGACATTAGTATGTCCAAAAGCAGTCCAACTAATGTGTGGACAACAGAGCAAACAATGCTAACAAGCCCACAAAAAAAAAAAAAAAAAAAAAAAAAAAAAAAAAAAAAAACTGGGGACCGCCTGAAGCTCAAAATGCTGCCTATGAAGCTACCATCAGATGAAGCCCAAACATCCTCCTGGCAAAATATGGAGAACATGTGAACAAAAGAACAAGGGGCAGCCATGCAAAATCTGGGAAACAAATGCCTGTTGCCAAAAAACCCAAGAAGCACTTACAGATCTAGTAGGGTGTAGCGTGATAGGAAAGGGTAGACCATGATATTTAAGGTCAGAGCTTGAACAATGATATGCCTGAGCCCCCTGGAAATAGTGAAGCTGGTACTACTTTGCGGGAGCCAGACAGAGGGATGATAGCACAATGTTCTGGTTGATGCAAGAGGCTGAAATCACCTTGAGAATGCCTCAACATTACCTCGTCTCTGTGTAAGACAAAGACCAGGCATCCAGTTCAGACACACACCTGGCAGAGGTAATGGCGATAAGGTAGCCAACCTTTTGAGAAGGCTTGGTAAGAGGGAGATCTCAAACAGATTGAAAGGGGAGTTTAGGTGCTGAAAGAACCAATGGAATGATGGGAGAATGTACAGATCAGCCACATGAGAAACACTCTGTACAAAAGGTCCTAAAGAATGGGACGCTAGCAATCTCTGGAATAAGACTGCAAGTGCCAAGATTTGAGATTGATGATGCTGAAGGCCAAATATTAATCCAGGTCTAATTGTAGAACGGTCAGGACACGTTCATACTGAATAATTTTTGGAAAGAACATTAATTTCCTCACATAAACCAAAATATGCCTTCCATGTGTGATGGCAGACCTAGCAGGATGCGGATTTCCTGACATAGAAATAATCGATTCAGAGAGGCCTCTGTCTTTCAGGACCAGTACTTCAACATCCATGCCATTAAAGCCTACAACTGTGAATCAGAATGATCCTTAAGACAGAAGGCCCAGACAGACAATCTGAAAAGAACCGATGGAACATTTACCAGAAATCTAATTAGGCAGCATACCACATCTACCTGTGCTATGAGGATCACCAGAATGCCCTCCATCTTGATCCTACGAAGCAGCCGAGAAAGAAAAAGGTATATATCAGAGAGTACTGATCCCACTGCTTCTGCCAGAGGATCTCTGTACCGGAAGGCAAAACTGGTTGGTTTGATTAACCTGGAGGTCTACATCCAGTGCTGCAATACAATCCACTGCAACAAACAATGCAGGGTGTTGGGGTGAGAGCAAAACTCTAATTTGTAGCCAGTGGAAACCGCTCTTGTTCCCAGGGCTGTCTGAGTAGATGTCCACAAAGGCTAACACAAAGATTCACCAGCACTCCAAATAAATGCCTTATATAATGCGGTCTTCACAATAAACATTTAAAACGCAATTATTTGGAGTGATGGGACTTTTCACCTTTGTATCGGGTTCTGGCACATTACCATCCATAGCATTTACTTCAAACACCGATCATTAAAATGTTGAGTACTGTGAGGAGTTAATTTTCTATTTAGACTTTACTAGACTAACAGATGTCCCCTACTATAGAAAGTGGGGGTGTCCTTTTAGGTTTTATAGGACATGTCTGCAGTTTTGGGGGATTTAGAGGCCCAGGGTTTGTAGTTGAAATAAGCACCAGGCTTGGGTCTGGCCTAATGTAAATGTAAAGCTTAGGAGTAATGAAATAACACTTTTTGGTCTCAGGGGTAGCGATGGTTAGGGTGGTGAGACTTGACGAGGGTGTTCAATGCAGCTATGAGGATACATTGTCCCATAAAGAACATGCACAGTGGAAGCTTTGAACGTGGCTGCTCCCCAGACCAACATGTTTATGGATAGGAGACTTATTCAGGAAACAAAACTGAAGATATCCACTTACTAGTCAACAGTACTCAACAGTCTAATGCTAGCAGAATTAGCTCTAAATGCTCAACAAATAGGAGATCACTGTGAAGGGAAACCAGATTACTTTCATAAGTTGCATCCATTCCCCTAAGTCAATGCAAACTGACAGGAGAACCAGAGCAGGTTGTAATTTTGGACGGCAAGTCAGAGAAAACAAGGTTTCTGAAAGGATCTCCAAATGTCCAATCCAGCAGGGATCTAGGTATGGCCTCAAAAGCTACTGCTGAGGATAAGTGAATTTACATAACTGCACAAAGTGACCAGTGCAAGCCGTGCATAGAAAAATCTTGATTGAAGAAAAATAATCTTGAAAGAAAAAAAAGGAAATACAGACTAAGCAACAATTTTTTTCTTCAATAGAGAAAAAATGCCAATCCTTCTAGGACACTAGAAAAAAACTGAGGTATGCTGGGAGTGGGAGGGGTTTAACCTGGTTGTTCACCGTTTTTGCCCAGTGTCCAAATCCGCCTGTAGGTGGCAGTACAAACCAAATGAAATATTTGGAAATAATAAAATAGAATTACTTCCTGTCCAGATAAGCATCAGATATAACAGGAACTGAAGAAAAAAAACTCATAATTGTGCATTAATACACAGAGTATTTCGAAACTGACCAATATTCTAACTCTTACCTACTCTATCCAAAAAATATAAAGTGTTAGCTGGAGTTATATACCTGAAGAAACACATTCAACAATGCCAATAGGCCAGATCCATCAAGCTGTTTTAAATGGTAATGCATGTAAACCTGGCAAAAAATGGTCTAGAGGAAGTTACTAGAAATGAGAAATGATGTATCTTCTACATGACTTGCCAGTTTTTCATAAATAACTGTAAAAATGGCTGGGGAACAAGGCAAGTTGAATTTGCCTAGATACTCATTTTTTCGCCCCTAGCGAGTTTCCCAGAAATATTCAGACACGTAAAAGTGGTCCATTTGGATTAATCTTGCACAATATAAAGTAAATTAGTGCTTTAACAGATTACAACTAATTAATTTCAGTTTTTATATCCAAATAAAATCTGTATAACAGATTTCAGAAATCCAGTCTACAATAATTGGTTTGTTAGTGTATACAAATAAGTTACAGCATCAAAGCATTACTATACTATTGCTGTTTACATTTCCCATTATGCTTTTCTAGTAAGAGTGTTAATCTTTTTCAAGTTTCAAAAAGTAAAAATAGCAATTCACAGTAGATGATTTAAATGTTATGCATTCTCTTATCAAAGTAACAGTAAGAAAAAAGGTACTCACATCAAAGTCTGGTACAGTAGGTTCTTTAAAGTCATTCCACAGCCTTCTGGGAATGACGCTCACAGGAATGTCGTGTGTAACAATACGACTGCTGCTTGATAAAGAAGGCTACAAAGACAGAAAAAAGAAACCTGGAAAATGAAACAATTTCATGCTATTTTTAACATTAGAGGACTCCTGAAGCCTGAGAGCATTCTGAACTTTGGTTAACACTGAATTTGTTTTTGAGATTATTTACTAGCTGTATATGTCATTTTAAGAATTGTCATTGGTTTCTTTTATGCTTATTGCTTTTTTTTCCCCAAATATAACTTTTATTCTTTTTTCAAAACACATAAAAGGCTTACAACGAAACAGAGAAACAAGTACATATCAATCAAGTTATCACAAAAAAAAGGAGGAAGATCAGACGATCATAAAAAGTAACTCAAATCCTCACTACCCCCACCATGAACCCCCCACAAGGGGGTCTCATTGAGTTATTAAATTTATATACCTTCCCACAACATATAATCACGGCAGGCAGTAAGATAACCCTCGAAAAAGGGTTTTTTTTTTTTATCTTAGTGGAAACCTGTAGTAATTTCTGCCTCCGTCCCTAGAGAAATGTTTGTGATTTGGTGCCTCAGGTCAGGTTGGGGACATTATGGGCAGGAGTAAGTAGATTTTTAGGTAGTTGGTAAAAAACAATTTATTGAATAAATAATAAATATATGTACAAACATTTGAGAGTGAATGGGTGAAGGCCCATTGAGTGAGAGTGGTAGAAAAGAGTTGAAGGTGAGTTTACAGGTGATTATTGGTGACATTGATTTTTAGGACATTCCTGCTCTGCTGTTCCTTGTGCCAACGACAGGAACTAATTCAGAGGGGGTGTCCAATCGGTAATCCGACACGTTTCGGCCGTATCTGGCCTTTCTCAAGGATGTATCACCAATTATGTTAAAGTGTCCACTTCATATGGTTATACCTTCCCAGTATTTCTCCAGATGCTACAGGAACTTATGTTTGCTGGACTTAGCAATACGGTCCAAAGGTCCAATGTGGTTCCTAATGGTATGGAGTTTTCACATGAGATTTGGAAATAGTTTGTTCAGGTAAGGTAGGATCCAACAGCATAGGAACTCCGGCATGTCTCTCCCTCGGTTGGGAGTATCGTTGCATCCTCCCCCCCGCAACGCCAGCAGTTCACCGATACATTTGGGAAGACCCTATGAAGTTTATAAGGTGTATAGTACCACCTGGTCAATACCTTAAAGTTGGTCTCTTGGATTTTAGTACAGATAGACGTTTTAAAGGCCAACGAAACAATATTCTGTATTTGTGATGGTGTGAAAGTGCGATGTAGATCAGATTCCCATTTAGTCAAGCATGGCAAAGGAGAGTTATGTAACGGGATCGCTAGTAAGCTGTAGAGTAGAGAAATGGTATGTGGCAAAGATCCCTCTTTCAGGCAATAGCCTTCAAATTTAGTCAAGCTCCGTGCAAAATCTACAGGATTCGGTAGAGTATGTAGAAAGTGATGAAGTTGTAAAGCAGACCAAAAGCTATCCGCTACAAGAAACTGAACAACCCGAGCATATCCGGCTGTGCCCATCGTCACCAAATCTGGTGACGAAAGGCCCGGCCCGAATCACGGGTTTCCAATCACAGGAAGTAGTGGGGAGCAAGGGGGTGAAAAAGAATACCGCATATTAGCCAGATGGCATGTTCGCAGCGTGGTACCCAAGAGAGGGTGAAGTCGCAATTGTGGAGGCAAGTCTGGGTAGCACCAAAGTGCTCCCCTAAGAGGAATTTTCATCTGTGCTTGTTCTATACTGATCCATAGTTTAAATGCCTGATGTCGGCACCAATCAACCCCTCTACTCAAATGAGCTGCCTGGAAATACTTCTGTATATCAGGGAGAGCTAGGCCACCATACGCTTTTGGCCGGGTCAATTGCGTCCGCGCAAGGTGAGGTCTTCTCTTTGCCCAAACAAATTTAATGAAAAGGGCATGTATCGAACGAAAATACCGGGCAGGCAACCGAACCAGAAGAGCCCTTATCAAATAGATGTGTTTGGGCAATATACTCATCAAGAGAATATGTGTCTCCGCGATCAAGGGGGGAAAATTCAAATCATAGACCCTAGACAAACATAATGGGATGTAGGTACCAAGGTAGCGTAGAGCCCTAACGGTCCATCGGAAGCCAAAGCTCGTCTGTAGGGCACGTAGGAGAGGCGGGCGCTTATTGCTTTTAATTTAACCTAAAAGGCTAAAGAATGAAAAATGTCCACCTTATGTCTGCTCAAATGTGGCTTAAGTGAAAACATTAACAGGAAAGAAGATTTAATCCATTCACAAAAAAACAACAAAAAAATAAAATTAAATAAAACACTCTGGATATCTTTTATAAAGCATTGAGACCCTGGCACATGTTCGCATTCTCAGAGGAAGGGAAGCAGCTGATAGCTACTGGGTGTAGCTTGCCTAAATCAGCAACTGTACAGCTGTTATAGCCTCCCCCCATTCAGTTATAGTAGTTAAAAAGGAAGTATACTCTAACCTATAATTTGTACCTATGGGTGAGCTTACCTATAGGTATTGTAAATATGCCCTAAACGTGTACCGTTTAGGAGACATTCACATTGCATGCAAATTGGGGTTAATGGCGCAACCAGATCACCAGTATTGCTAAGGCAGTCCTTACTGGGCTAGGGGGTGGGGGGTATTAGCCACTTAAGCCCCAGCCCTAATTCGGACACTTTTTGTTCACAAGTTAAAATCATTTTGTTTTCCCCTAGAAAACTACTTAGAACCCGCCTAACATTATATATATATATATATATATATATATATATATATATATTTTTTTTTTTAGCAAAGACTCACATTTCATTCATTTAAAAAATACTAAACAGTAAATTTTGTGGTTTGAATAGTGATTTTATTCGCGGCTCGACTTCCGTACACGTTTTTTTTTCGTGCGCGAGCTAACGGTGACGGGGGGCGGCTAAAATTGTTTTTTTCCTATTTATTTTATTTTTTAACTTTATTACAGGTTTTAAAAAAAAAAAAAAAAACCATCTCATCACTTTTATTGCTGTCACAAGCAATGTAAACATCCCTTGTGACACCAATATGCAGAGAAAGGGACTCTTTATGGAGGGATCGAGGGTCTAAAAGACCATAGACCTCTCCACTACACTTTCATGTATGCAAATCGCAGAAAACGGCGTTTTTGCATACAGCTGTTTTTTAAATCTGCAGCCTTTTGCAGCAGAGTAACCCGGAAGTGACGTCATGGACGGCGCCTCCGGGTTACGTCATCGGAGACCCGATCGAAGCCGCTTCCAACATCATGGTTAACGGACCCACCCCTACTAAGGAAACATTGCTTGCTTTATCTATACATAAGGTGAGAGGCCATCTTGTGGTTATTGGTGGTGGTGTCACAGGCACATTTTTTATGGAGACATCTATCAAGCCCTTTATATGCTGAAGTGGACACTTATGGACTTTTTAGCACCTTCTATGCACTATATTCTTTATTGCAATTTTGCACCCAGTGATATTGGGATATATATGTTTTGATACTTTTACTGATAATTATTGGAGTTTGGCAATATTATTTAGTACGGGTATTGCAACAAGCACATCGTCACTTTTTGATAATTTTAGCACCTTATTTGCACCTATTCACCTTAGCGCTGTACCCCTACATTATATAGAGCAGAGCTGCTGACTGACAATCAGCAGCTCTCTGCTTGGGGAGCGGTCAGAACCGAGCGATCGGCGGCGTTCAATCGATTGGTTCTCAGTGCAGAGGCACTGGAGAACCAGTGCTGCATCCACCTAGGTAAGTATGTATCTGGAAAAAAAAAACCCAAAGCCATCCTTCTCTTTTAATTCTCTTCACCTCCCAGCTCACCTGTTTGGAAGCGCTTTAACTTTTTTGCAAGTAAAAAAAGGACTTTTTGCCTTAAATAGCATTGCACTCCCTGACATGCTACTGTGTTTAGATACTCCTTTCTGTAGCTTAACAGCTGTATATATGTTGTGTGAGATCATCCAAGACACTGCACCTCTGACTGCAGCAGGTTGCTAGTTGAACTGACAATTACTGTTTTCCTGAGGCCTTGCCTGAATGGAGGAAGCAGTAGCTAAGAACCTGTTGTGCAAAGAAGTCATTATATTTTGTGGATCTGTGCTTTCCCCTGCCTCTCCTGCTGTGTATTGATAATTACCCTACTAGTCTTCAGTGGTAGCTCTGATATCAGAAAAAGCTCTGAAGGATGGCTGCCTCCAACAAACATGGCATGAAAAGTCAGTATGTAGTCATAACCTATACTGTGCATTTAGAACAGTAAGTACCTTGAAAGCAAGTTAGTTTGCTTACCAACTCTACTGCCACTGTGAGACAAGGGCAATGCTTATTTGTCAGCTTGATTTTTACAGCCTTGGCATTCTGTGCTGTTTTTAAAGCTCGAGAAACATTTTCAGGCACCATTTCCAAATAAATCTCATTTTGCTCCTGAGATACTCCTTCCATTTGATATTCGTCAAAGAAATTGGCCTGAAAAGAAAAATAAATAACCTTTAACCATTGCTTGACAAGCTTCTGCAAACAACGGGGGCTCCTTTTAAGTCTAGTTTGTTTTTTTCCTATAAAAATACCAAACATGTTACACTTACCTCCTCTGTGCAGTTGGTTTTGCACAGAGCAGCCCGGATCATCTTCTCAGGTCCCTTTTCTGTGACTCTGGCCCCTCCCTTCTGTTCAGTGCCCCCACAGCAACCAGCTATGGGGGTACCCAAGCCGAGTCACAGCTCCCTGTGTCCATTCAGACACAGAGCCCGCCCGACCCCCTCTCTCTCCTTATTGGCTAGCTGACTTTGACTGACAACAACGGCAGCATAGAATGCATTAAGATAAAAAAATCCTTCTGACTTAACAACTTTTTAAAGGTGTATTCAGTTGTTGACAGTGGGAGTGATACACATGTCCAAAAAATGGTAATAAAAGTACACAGAGCATGTGTAGTATGTCCTGTCCTTTTGCCCTGCTGCCACATCCCTCTATGCAGTTGTCCACAATTCCTTACTGTCAAAATGACTGCTGGGAGTTGCAAGGTAAATTCAGCAGATATTTTTCATAGTTACATAGTTTAAATAAAATGAAGTTCAACCAAAAGAAAAGAAAAACTAGTAGAAAACATCCAAATATGCAATCCTACACCCACAGCTGATCTAGAAGAAGGCAAAAACGAAAAAGAATGATCCAATGTGCTCCACAGGGGAAGAATTTCCTTCTTGATCCCTCAGGCGGCAATCAGATATTCCCTAAATCAACACCAAATCAAGTTAACTACATGGCCCACATATTTATACATAGTAATTAAATCCCCCCTTAAAGAAGAAGTTCACCTTTATATATATAAAAAAAATATATATATAATAATAATAATAATAATAATAATAATAAATGCACATTTTTTTTGCAGGTAAAAAAAAAAGTGTATTTATTTTTTTATTAACAGCCTGTAAACCATTGCATCCTTGATCAGCAGATCACGGGTGCAATCTCAGGCTCCTGCAGACTCTGTCAGTGTAGCTGTCTGTCCATACCTCCAATATAAGCAGGCAGCTACTGAATGACAGGAAGAATAAATTAATTACCTACCCATTGACAAAACACAATTACCATGTTCACTGATCTCCTGGTCATCATCCTGAAAGAAAGCCGCTTATGAGACCAGCATAGAGAAGGGCTGTAAGTTACATCAGTGGCAGCAGCTGGGGGAATCACAGCACAGAATGGACAGCAGAAAAGACAAAGTGGAAGATGGGCAGCAGAGGAGTGGCATCATGCTCCGTGGAGAAGGAGCGTCCATATTTTTATTGAATGGAGGTGATCGACAGCTTGTTAGCCTCTGATCACAGCCATTCATGAATTTGCAGAGTATAAGGTACAGCTCTGACGAAGGGTCATGGTCGCTGTAGGACCACAAGCTTATAGCCTAAGAGAATGCAGCAGCCGTAAAGTTTACTGCATGGTGTGCTGCAATCAATTCTGTTCTCCTGTAACCCTTGTATTGGTGGGGGTGAAAGGGTTAAACCCCAATCTTAGCTAGGACAGTTACAGTAAAAAGCTGTCGCCTGTACCATATTAAATTAAATAAGCAGCTCCAGCTGCAAAACACCCCTGATCTCCATTGCTGTCACCTGCAGACTCAATGCTCCAGCTCCCATTTTAGGATTGAGGCCCCAGCATCAATAATTACACATTTCTAGCATAACTTCAAGGGTAGCTAAACTCAAGAGCCAAAACATACTTGTAAACCAGTCCTCAAAATTTTCACTCGCCTGTTCCCATTTGGTGAGTGGAAATTATCTCAGAGAGAGTGAGGAGCTGTGAGTGAGGAGGGGGGCGTTCTACAACGGCAGGCAGGGTTGAATGGGAGCAGACTCTGCAATCAGCCAGGAAACTGTGGGGAAGGAACTAGGGAGGAAGAGGAGAGCCAGCCAGATCACACCAAGAGGAGAGGGGATTTTTGCTGTCAAACAAAGTCCAGCCTCCTGGACAGGCTACTAAGATAGACAGCACACTGGTCCAATGCCAGGAAAATGAAGTAATGTGACGTCTAGCATAGGAGCCGGTCTAGGAGGAGGGACTTTGTTTGACAATGGAGATCCTTGCTCTGTGTGATCTGGCCGACTCTCCTCTTCCTCTCCTCCTTCCCCACAGTTCCATGGCCAATCACTGGGAGAAGAATCAGCTCCCATGAGGCTACATTGATGGGCACTGACAGGCTGCATTGATGGGCACTGACAGGCTGCATTGATGGGTATTGATAAGGCTGCACTGATAAAATTGTTGTTGTAATATTTATTTATAACTAAATTCTGCATAAAACATTTAATAATGACATTTCATGAAATAATTTATGAGGGCGTGTTTAGGGGCAGGGCAGGTGTCAGGTGGGGCAACTGGTGGAGAGTAACTCTTAAAGTGATTGTAAAGTCTCGTTTTTTTTCCCTAAGAAAATAACAAACATGTTATACTTACCTGCTCTGTTGCAGTTCCTCTTCTCGGGTCCCTCTTCTGTGCTCCTGGTCACCTCCCTCCTGTTCAGTGCCCCCACAGTGGGCAGCTTGCTATGGGGGCACCCGAGCTGAGTCACAGCTCCCTGTGTCCATTCAGACACGGAGCCCCGACCTGGCCCCACCCTCTCTCTCCCGATTGTCTAGCTGACCTTGATGGACATCGGTGGCACCCAATGGCGACGCTGCTGTGTCTCAGCCATTCAGGAGTGAGAATCTCAGATGGCTGAGACACTCGTAGAGATCGCTGGACAGAGAGGGACCTCAGGTAAGTGTCAGGAGGGCTGCTGCACAGATAAGGATTTTTATCTTAATGCATTAGGATAAAAAAAACTTCTGCCTTTACAACTCCTTTAAGGCCTGGCTAGTAGCTCAGGACTTGAAATTTTGAGCCCTGCTGTAAACTATAGAAGTTTATCAGATGCGGAGGCTCCATTTGTTTCTTTCTCAGGCTTTTTTATTTAGTGATCCTGCCACTAACACATTTCCTAACCTAGAGTGACAATGGTCACTCGCTGTGCAGTATCTATGGAGGGGCAGAGTTGTCACATTAGAACATGGGGAGAAGTGTTCTGGAGTCCTCAAAGACAGCTGGAAACATTGTAACTGAACTAACCACATTTAACCCCTTGATCACCCAGTGCTAACCCCTTCCCTGCTAGTGTCATTATTACAGTAACAGTGCATATTTTTAGCACCGATTGCTGTAGTAATGTCACTGTTCCCCCCAAAAGTGTCAAAAATGTCAGTTAGGGCTCCGATCTGTGCACCGCAACGTCGCAGTCCCGCTAAAAATCGTAGATCGCCGCCATTACTAGTAAAAAAAAAAAGCAATAAAAATGACATAAATCTTTGCGCAAACCAATCGAAATACGCTTATTGTGATTTTTTTTTTTTACCAAAAATATGTAGCAGAAAACAAATCGACCTAAAAATGTTAAAAAATTTTGATTTAAATTTTTTTTTTGGGAATGTTATATAGCAGAAAGTGAAAAATATAGATTTTTTCAGAATTGTCGCTCTTTTTTTGTTTAAAGCGCAAAAATAAAAAATCGCAGAGGTGATCCATTACCACAAAAATAACGCTCTATTTGTAGGAAAAAAGGACATTAATTTTATTTAGGAACAGCGTCACATGACCGCGCAATTGTCAGTTAAAATAACGCTGTGCCGAATCGCAAATCATGGCCTGGTCATTAAGGGGGCAAATCCTTCCGGTCCAGAAGTGGTTAATCTGATCAGACACAGAGATCACAGAGCACGCCCCTAGGATAGAGTTCTGAGAGGACTTCAATAGACACCCTCCCAGACCTGGACGACCATGCTGTAGCTGTCTTTTGGCTATACCAAGGTTGACAAAAGGTTAAAGTGATTGTAAAGTCTCATTTTCTTTTGGTTAAAAATAACAAACACGTTATACTCACCTGCTGTATGAAGTGGTTTTGCACAGAGCAGCCCTGATCCTCCTCTTCTTGGGTCCCTCTTCGGTGCTCCTGGCCCCTCCTTTCTGATAAGTGCCCCAAAGCAAGCCGCTTGCTATGGGGCACCTGAGCATAGCAGTAGCTCCCTGTATCCATTCAGACACAGAGCCATGGCCTGGCCCCGCCCCCCTCTCTCCTTATTGGCTCACTGAATTGACAGCAGCAGGAGCCAATGGCACCGTGCTGCCATCTCAGCCAATGAGAAGGGAGAGTCTTGAGACACTCCTGCAACATCGCTGGATAAAGATGGGCTCATGTAAGTAATAGGGGGGCTGCTGGACACAGAAGGGTTTTTATCTTCATGCATAGAATGCATTAAAGTGGATGTAAACACTCTCCTATACCCAGTGAATTGAATTGAACAGCCTCCGATGATACACAGAGATGAAACAAATATCCCTATACAAGTTTTATTTGTATATCTGCGGTCTTCAGCTTTATATACGGTTAAGAAAGTATACATTGTGTTACATTTTTTTTCTTTCCTGTTTCACCTGCAGGAGTGGAGTATTGGCATACACTGTATGACAGCTGAATGGAGGAAAGACACCCCCCACATAGGAAGAGGAAGGAAGGAAGGAAGGAATGTGCAGAGCTGTGCTGTGAATAAACCAGCTCTCTGCTAATCTATATATTTTTTTTTTTTTTTTAGCACCCACCCCGATACAAATTTTTTAGCTGCTTTTATCTCCCATCTCTGATAAACTTGTCAGATGTTATCATGCTGATGACAGAAAAACAGAGCAACATAAAAACACAGGACTTGGGGCTTCGGAGAGAGAGTAAACACTACAGATATATGTGCCCAAGTCAAATTTCATGAATCGGGTTTACATCCACTTTAAGATAAAAAATCTCCTGACTTTTCCAACCAGTTTAAGTATTGCAAAATTGAGCCAGGAAGATGAAAGGGCATTCCTGCAGTAAAGATTTCTCCAGGAGGAACATACTTCATTACAGTTAAGTAATGTAGCTTTTTTAAAGTGATTGTAGTCTTGTAAGAAGGAAAAAAAAAAACCAAACATGTTATACTTACCTTCTCTGTGCAGTGGTTCTGAACAGGGCAGCCTGAATCATCCTCTTCTCGGGTCTCAGCTCTTCTCTGCTCCTAGCTCCTCCCTCCTGTCAAGTGCCCCCACAGCAAGTAGCTTCAGACACAGAGCTACCATTCGGCCCCACCCCCCCTCTCCTGACTGATCAACTGACTTTGATTGACAGCTGTGGGAGCCAATGGCACTGCTGCTGTGTCTCAGCCAATCAGGAGAGAGAGAGAGTCCCGGACGTCCGAGGGACTCATGGACATTGCTGGACAGGAATGGGGCTCAGGTAAGTATTAAGGGGTGTTAGGGAGGCTGCTGCACACAGAAGGCTTTTTATCTTAATGCATTAAGATAAAAAAAACCTTCTGACTTTACAACTCCTTTAACCACTTCCAGCAAACTGACGTACCTGTACGTCGGCTTAAAGAAGTGGTTTTATCGGGGTGATGCCTTCAGCTAGAGGCATCATCCCAGGAACTGTTTTTTAGAGCCGGCGGTCGGCTTTCTGGAGATAACAACGATGTGGTTTAGCAGCCACTTGGCCGTTATCCCAGCAAGCAGGAGGGGGAAGTTCCCCCTCCGCCCACCACTCTGCCTGGGTCTCCCGTCCCAGCCGAGCCTCCAGCCGGCATGTCCGCCAGCTGGTTAGAGTCCCGAACGAAGCCGGCTTCGACTTCGATTATGTAACCCGGAAGAAATGCCGCGACGTCACTTTTACTCGTCTGCCAATGATGCCGTTTTAAAACAACTGTCAGTATTCAAAAATGCTGGTTATTACGTTTAGAATACTTTGAAGTGCCGTGAGGGGGGGGTCTGGGGTCTTTTAGACCCCAGATCCTTCCATAAGAAGTACCGGTTAACTGCCTATTACTGTTTGCTAATGGATGTTTACATTCCTTGTGACAGCAATAAAAATGATCAAATTTTTATTTAAAAAAAGAGTGTTAAAAAAAAAAAAAAAAATTTAAAGTGCCCCGGCGAGCTCGCGCACCAAAAAAAATGCATACGCAAGTCGCGCCGCCAAATGTAAACTGTGTTCAAATCACACATGTGAGTTATCGCCGTGTTGGTCAGAGCGAGAGCAATAATTCTAGAAGAAGACCTTCTTTGTAATTCTAAACTGGTAACAGTTAAAACATTTTTAATGCGTCGCCTATGGAGATTTTTAAGTAACGTAGTTTGTCGCCATTCCACGAGTGTGCCCAATTTTAAACCGTAACACGTTTGGTATCTATTTACTTGGCGTGACATAATCTTTCACAATATACAAAATTTGGGCTAACCTTACTGTTTAGTTTTCTTTAAATTCAGTGAAGTGGATTTTTTTAAAAAAAAAATGTGTTTGAAAGACCGTTGCGTAAATACCGCGTGACTAAAAAATATTGCAACAACCCCCATTTTATTCTCCAGAGTCTTTGTTAAAAAAAAATATATAAATAATATTCAAGGGTTCTAAGTAATTTTCTAGTAAAAAAAAAAATACTGATTTTAACTTGTAAACAACAAGTGTCAGAAATAGGCTTGGTCCTTAAAGCGGAGTTCCACCTAAAAGTGGAACTTCCGCTCATCTGCTTCCTCCCCCCGTTCTGGTGCCACATTTGGCACCTTTCAGGGGGGGGGGGGGGGGAGGAGGGAACAGGTACCTATTTTTGACAGGTACCCTTCCCCACTTCCGGGAGACAGCGTCGTGGGGCGCTGTCCCTCAGAGGTTCCATCCTCCTCCTTCCCCCGCGCCAATTAGAACGCGTAGCACGCTTCGTGCATGCGCAGTAGGGAACCGGCTGTGAAGCCAAAAGGCTTAATTGCCGGTTTTCCATAGAACGAATGGTGCGGCAGCACCTGACAGCCGATCTGAAAATCGGCTGGGGTGCGGACATCGCGGGCTCCCTGGAAAGGTGAGTGTCTATTTAAGCGGAGTTCCACTCAAAAGTGGAACTTTCGCTTTAAATACTGCTAACCCCCTGACATGCCACATTCGGCATGTCATTTTTTTGGGAGGGAGGGGGGGGGGGGGGAGCAGGTACCTAGATTTGACAGGTACCCGCTCCCACTTCCTAGGCGGCCCGAGCGGAAGTTCTCCTTTCCCCCTCCCTCCCTGCAATCTTCTGGGACACGTCACAGAAGATTGCCCGGCCACTCACAACACGACTCACGCATGTGCAGTGCGCACCCAGCCGGGTGCTCACAGTAGAGATGCCGGTGCCGCCTAGAGGAGTGAGGCTTCGGGCGGCCGCATCGCTGGATCGTGGGACAGGTGAGTATGTGTTTATTAAAGGTCAGTAGCTACACTTTTTGTAGCTGATGACTTTTAATATACACAAAAATGAGTGGAACTCCGCTTTAAAAGTCAGCAGCTACCATATTTGTAGTTGCTGACTTTTTTTTTTTTTTTTTTTAACAGCTGGAACACGGCTTTAAGTGGTTAAGCTCAACTTTCATTGGGAATGATTGGATACGAGTAAAAGTAAGGCTGGCCATACACCATGCAATTTTCTTATTCAATTTCCTTCAGATTTACCTTCAACTATGTAGTGCAAGGGCCTGCCTGATTGCATACAAATTGAAAGTGTTCAGGTTTGAACTTATATTATATGGTTTTGGTAAATCTAAAGGAAAGTTGAACAAGAAAATTGTATAGTGTATGGCCAGCCTTAGTGTCAGAGTCCTTTAGGGGAAAAGATTTGTTTGTGGATTACCTGGCAAAGCTCGCACCACATGCTGACGCCTCCATTGGCCACTTTGTCGGTGAGAATGAAGTAAAGGTTGTCCGGAGTCAGTCTCAAGGTGCAGGATTTAGTCAGCTTTGTGATTGTGTTCACAACCCCTGTATAGAAAAGAGTAAAACATAAATAAAAACACTTAGAACACACTGCACTTCTTTCTACACATACTTTAGCTGCTTCCCTTCATCTCCTGTCTATAGATCCCAGCTCATCTATAGTGATCACTATAAGACATCGCCATACATTCAGCAAGAATGAGGGGATCTGGAATAGAAGCTCCAGTGCTCCTCATAGATTATTAGGAAGTACAATGCACTCTAGGTCCAGCATTTGATACACACGTGTGAAGTGATTCAGGCAGCTGACATCTACGATCTTGCAGCGAAACCTCATGACGGCATTAATCCCTTCTTCCACAGGTGTCTGTCCGCCGATACATTTCACTCCATCCAATACAAACTTGTGATTTACTCTGCACTGCAGAGAGCGGCAAGTGGAGATGACGTCACTGCCGTGTGACCAAGTTCAGCAGAGGCCACGTGATCTGCTATTATACTGTGTGAGCTAGAGAGGGAAACACGAATGCTGCAGAGCTCTGTGTATTACTAGGGATGCTGGAGATAGGGCAATGGTAAGAGTGATTCTAGAGAGTTGTAGTGTGAATGATGAGGAAGTAGTACTGTCTCCTAGTGTGTATCTGAGTCATAGCTAAGTAATGGGCTTGTAGTGTGAATGATGAAGAAGTAGTACTGTCTCCTAGTGTGTATCTGAGTCATAGCTAAGTAATGGGCTTGTAGTGTGAATGATGAGGAAGTAGTACTGTCTCCTAGTGTGTATCTGAGTCATAGCTAAGTAATGGGCTTGTAGTGTGAATGATGAGGAAGTAGTACTGTCTCCTAGTGTGTATCTGAGTCATAGCTAAGTAATGGGCTTGTAGTGTGAATGATGAGGAAGTAGTACTGTCTCCTAGTGTGTATCTGAGTCATAGCTAAGTAATGGGCTTGTAGTGTGAATGATGAGGAAGTAGTACTGTCTCCTAGTGTGTATCTGAGTCATAGCTAAGTAATGGGCTTGTAGTGTGAATGATGAGGAAGTAGTACTGTCTCCTAGTGTGTATCTGAGTCATAGCTAAGTAATGGGCTTGTAGTGTGAATGATGAGGAAGTAGTACTGTCTCCTAGTGTGTATCTGAGTCATAGCTGGCACACATAGAGTTGTCTCCTCATCCCTCTAAACCAGGACCCACAATAATTACACAGGTTCTATAGCTGATTAACCACTTCAGCTCTGGAAGGTTTTACCCCCTTAATGACCAGGTCGTTTATTGCGATTCGCCACCGCGTTATTTGAAAAATTGTGCAGTCATGCGACGCTGTACCCAAATACAATTGATGTCCTTTTTTCCCCCCAACAAATAGAGCTTTCTTTTTGGTGGTATTTGATCACCTCTGCAGTTTTTAGATGTTGTGCTATAACCACTTAAGCCCCGGAAGATTTTACTCCCTTCCTGACCAGGGCCTATTTTGCGATTCGGCACTGCGTGACTTTAAAGGACAATTGCACGGTCGTGCGACGCTGTACCCAAATGAAATTGTTGTTCTTTTTTTCCCACAAACAGAGCTTTCTTTTGGTGGTATTTGATCACCTGTGTGATTTTTTTGATCATGCGCTATAAACAAAAAAAGAGCGACAATTTTGCAAAAATAACAATATTTTCACATTTTTTAATATGAAATTCCCCCCCAAAAAAGATTTAAAAAATTTTTTTTTTTAACATTTTAGGCCAATTTATTTTCTGCTACATATGTTTGGTAAAAAAAAAAAATCACAAAAAGCATATTTTGTTTGGTTTGCGCAAAAGTTATTGCGTTTACCAAGGGAAATTTTTTGTCATTTTTATTTATTTTTTTTAACGAGTAATGGCGGCGATCTGCAATTTTTTTTTTTTTGCGGGACTGCGACATTGCGGCAGACAGATCGGACCCTTGACTGACATTTTTTACACTTTTGGGGGTACCAGTGACATTACTACAGTAATCAGTGCTATACATATGCACTGTTACTGTAAAAATGACACTGGCAGGGAAGGGGTTAACTTTATTGGAGAAGGAGGGGTTAAGTGTGTCCCTAGGGGCGTGCTTCTAACTGTGATTGGATGTGGCTGTGTGTGTAACAGCAGAGATCTACGGTCCTACATAGCAGGACCGTATGATCTCTGCTGTTACACAGGGGAGATCACCTGTGTGATTTTTTTTGATCATGCGCTATAAACAAAAAAAGAGCGACAATTTTGCAAAAATAACAATATTTTCACATTTTTTAATATGAAATTCCCCCCCAAAAAAGATTTAAAAAATTTTTTTTTTTTAACATTTTAGGCCAATTTATTTTCTGCTACATATGTTTGGTAAAAAAAAAAATCACAAAAAGCATATTTTGTTTGGTTTGCGCAAAAGTTATTGCGTTTACCAAGGGAAATTTTTTGTCATTTTTATTATTTTTTTTTTAACGAGTAATGGCGGCGATCTGCAATTTTTTTTTTTTTGCGGGATTGCGGCAGACAGATCGGACCCTTGACTGACATTTTTTACACTTTTGGGGGTACCAGTGACATTACTACAGTAATCAGTGCTATACATATGCACTGTTACTGTAAAAATGACACTGGCAGGGAAGGGGTTAACTTTATTGGAGAAGGAGGGGTTAAGTGTGTCCCTAGGGGCGTGCTTCTAACTGTGATTGGATGTGGCTGTGTGTGTAACAGCAGAGATCTACGGTCCTACATAGCAGGACCGTATGATCTCTGCTGTTACACAGGGGAGAAAGACAGGCGGCTTTGTTTACATCAGCCGCCTGCCTTTCTCCCGGTGTAATGGACGATCGCGAGTGAGCGGCGGACATCGGGTCCGCAACTCGCACGCAAGGGGGGGTCCGTGAGCGAGCGGGAGCGCGCCTCCAGTGGCGCGCGCTCGCTCCCTAGAGCCTCACAGGCTAGCGACGTAGTACTACGTCACTTTGCCTGTGAGGGGCTGACTGCCAATGTAAATCGTCGTTAGGCAGTCAGCAAGTGGATAAAAAAAAAAATTTGTTTAATTAATATGTGTCCTGAATTAAAGGGATGAGGTGGTAACCCTAGGCACACATAACTCACACGTGTAAATTACACAGGCTCTGTGGCTCATCATAGAGTTAGTCACAGAACCCATGTTAGATCTAGTTCACACTCGCGGCTGTAGAAACAGGCAATTGAACCACGGGGCTCATTCACACCTGCTTTGATCTCTGAAGTGTGTTCCCCTTAGGATTGCTCTTCAGAGAGCACTTGACAGGCTGTGTAGGGGCTTGTGTTGCCACTTCACCGTCTGCTTTAAAGAGGAAGTAAAGTCTATTTTTTTTTTCTTACCTGAAAAGTAAAGGCATAATGTGCTAGCACATTATGTGACACCTACCTCCAAATGAAGCCCTCGTCATCCCCACTGGAGGCCGCATCCATCTTCACTCGTCTTCCTTCCGGGTCTGCCGACTCCGTCTGTGCTGCTGGCCAGGGCCGCATGACGTCACTTCCGCACATGCATTGAGGAGCCGCCGGCAACGGCACAGGGCTCTAAAGAACCGGCACGGGTGCAGGTTTAGGAGATATTTACAGTACCTATAGGTAAGCCTTATTATAGGCTAACCTATAGGTTCAAACAACCTCTTTAAGTACACCCTAGCAACCGTATTCATTTCATGTCGTGGGGGTGCTTGCAGAGCGGCCCAATTCACTTTAATGCTTTGCCTTTGCTGCTCTAGTTCATGCCACAGCCCTGAAACAAAGCATTGCGGCTGCGGGATTTGTACGCCCCCCGCCACTGCCTCTGCAGCTAAAGAGGGAGCAGTAAAAATGCAGCTTAACCATTGGGTTTCTACTGGCATTTATTTCCTAGGTATACCACCTTCTTTAACCACTTCTGGACCAGAAGGCTTTACCCCCTTAATGACCAGGCCATTTTTTGCGTTATGGAACTGCGTTACCTTAACTGACAATTGCTCAGTCGTACAACTTTGTACCTAAATAAAATTGATGTCCTTTTTTTCCCACAAATAGAACTTTCTGTTGGTGGTATTTAATCACCTCTGCAATTTTTATTTTTAGGGTTATAAACAAAAAAGCGTGACTAGTCTGAAAAAAATAAAAAAATTAATATATATATATAATATAACTTTCAGCTATAAAACATTCCCAATAAAAGAAATCAAAATTTTAGGCCAATATGTATTCTGCCAAATATTTTTGAAAAAAATCCAAATATGTTTATATCGATTGGTTTGCGCAAAAGTTCTCGCGTCTACAAACTAGGGGATATATTTATAGCTTTTTTATTTTTTTTACTAGTAGAGTGGGACTGCAACATTGCGGTGGACAGATCGGACCCCTAACTGACACTTTTAGCAATTTTAGGGGACCGGTGACATTACTACAGCAATCAGTGCTAAAAATATGCACTTTTACTGTACTAATGGCACTGGCAGGGAAGGGGTTAACACCAGGGGCGATCAAAGGCTTAAGTGTGTCCCTATGGGGTGTTTTCTAACTGTGTGGGGGATGGACTCACTAGATGAATATAGAGATCTGTGTTCCTGAATGGGAGGAAAACAGGATCCCTGTGCATCTGTGACAGAACGGCGGACAGACCGCCATTCTGTCTCTATTGGGAGCGATCGCGTGTGGCCCGACGGACATTGCATCTGCCAGACCTGCTGATTGGCTCCCCCTCTGGCCAATCAGCAGGTTCCCCCACTAGCTATTACACAAAATGACATACAGGGACATAGTTTTGCGTAATACAGCCGACCTGCCTCAGTAAAAGTGCGGCGCTGGTCAGCAACTGGTTAAAGTGGTAGGAAACTCTTTTTGCTAAAGAGGAAGTAAACTTCCATCATTAAGTTTTAGGTAGTGTAAATATTTCCTAAACATGCACCATTTAGAAGTTATTTACTGTACATGCAGCCAGTGAAACCACTGGCGAATGCGCACCGAAGGAATAGCTGCCCGTGCCGATTCTTCAGAGCCCTGTGCCGTGACCGGCGGCTCCCGTGAACGTGAGTGACATTTTTACGGCTCCGGCAGTCACAGAGCCGAAGTTTGCAAACCCGAAAGGGAGACTGCATTATGTCTTTGCCTTGCAGTTCAGTGAGTAAAATAAGTATTTGACCCCCAAGCAAAACATGGCTTAGTACTTTGGTGGAGAAACCCGTTGGCAAGCACATAGGTAAGATGTTTCTTGTAGTTAGTGACCAGGTTTGCACACATTTCCGGAAAGCATTTTGGTCCACTCTTCTTTACAGATCTTCTCTAAATCCTTAAGGTTTCTTGCCTGTCGCTTAGCAACTTTAAGTTTGAGCTCCCTCCATAAAATTTCTATAGGATTAAGGTCTGAAGACTAACTGGCTTGGCTACTCCATGACCCTAATGTGCTTCTTTTTAGCAACTCCTTTGTTGGCAGTATGTTTTGGGTCATTGTCATGCTGGAAGACCCATCAACTACCCATCTTCAGTGTTCTGGCTGAGGGAAGAAGGTTCTCATCCAAGATTTTACAATACATGGCCCCATCCATTGGCCCCTCAAAGTGGCAAAGTTTGCCTGTACCTTTAGCAGAGAAATTTCCTCAAAGCATATTGTTTCCACCTCTGTGCTTGCATGGGCATCCGCAGGTAGGGGCAAGGGGGGGCAAATGCCCCCCCCCTGGAATCTCAACTTCCTCTTTAAAGTGGTTGTTAAGCCACTTTATACCATCCTTTCTGGTCTGTTTAATAATCCTGTGTGCCCCTATTTCTGTGTTTTGAAAAAATAAGGCGTTCTTTACCAGTTTTCAGAGTGCCGAGCACGGCTCACATGCCCCGTCAGCTCTCTCCTCTCCCTGTCTGACAGCTGCCTGCAGCGGGTGGGGCCGAGGATTCCTCACTGATATCAGTTGGGAGGGGAAGAGGAGGGGAGGAGAGAGGCAGCGGATCATGTGAGCAGCGATTGGCGCTCTGAAAACTTGTAAAAAATGGCTTATTTTTATAAAACACAGACACAGGGGCACACAGGATTATTAAACAGACTGTAGACAGGATATGAAACTTTAAATGAAACTACAGAAGCAGGAGGGGCACTGACACAGGAGCAGACAGGCAGGGAGGGAGGGGAGAGAGAGGACAGAGGAAGACAGGTGAGCTGCGGATGATGGAGGCATGTAGACTGACCACAAAGTCAGGGCTCCGCAGCCATGGTATACCGTGGTCAGTTTACAGAGGGAAGGACATAGCCAGGCAGGATCAGCCAGGTATTTTAGGTGATACCGGGGGGCCAAATTACACAGCATAAGCACTGTGCTGTATAACATGCTTTAATACCCGTTCACATACGAGCGACGCTACTTCGCACCGCGACCTCCGAGGTCACGGTGCGAGCAACGCGCCGCGACCTCGGAGCGGCCGCCACGGACTTCATAACATTGAAGTCTATGGCGGTCGCCTCCTGGTCGCCCCAAAGAAGCTCCGGACCCTTTTTCTAAGTCGGAGCGACTTGTGTCGCTCCTATTAGAACGGGTCCGCAGCTTCCCTATGGGAGGCGACCTACGGAAACAGGATCATTTTATTTTTTTTTTTTTTTTTAGGTAACAAATGCTTTAAAAATAAATGCTGCTGTTTGCCTTTTAAAAATAAATACTCAAAATAAGTATAATAACTAAGCCTCTCCCCTTCATTACATTTTTACAAAGGGCTGGAGCATGGTCGACCTTAAAATGATGCCCCCCCCCCCTGAAAAAAGTTCTGCAGACGCCCATGTGTGCTTGTCTGTAGGGATGGTGTTCTTAGGGTCATAGTCAGCAATTTTTTCCTCCAAACATGTCAAGTTCCTCCCCTCAAGAAGGCACATGTACAGTCATGTCAATGAACATCTAAATGATTCAGAGAAGGATTGGGAGAATGTGATGTGGTCAGATGAGTCCAAAATTGAGCTATTTGGCATTAATTCAACAGTCCCCCTGGACATTGCACAGCCCCTCTGCTCTCCCAGGAGACACCCAGTCTCCTGGGAAAGCCCTGCCAGTGTACTCTAAACTTAAAATCACTGCCAGACCCCTTTCCTAAATCCTTCCTACATTGTGTCAGTGTCATTGTAAACCAATGCCATTAAATACCTTATTAGCTCCGTTCTTTCATGGCCGGTCACGTGACTGCTCTCCTCCTCCATTCTAAAGCTACATGAGGAGAAGGAGGAGAGTGGCTGGAAAGAACAGAGCTAATAAGGTTTTTACAGGCATCAGTTTACAATGACACTGACACAATGTAGGAAGGATCTTTAAAAAGGGTCTGTCAGGGTTTTTTTCTTAATTTTAGAGTATGTTGGCAGGGCTGTCCCAGGGCCAAGAGAGGCGGGGCGGCCGGCCTGACACCCCCCCCCCCCCAATGTGTGGCATCTGGAGCGGAACTCGCCCCCCCCCCCCCCCCCCCCGTTGGTACGTCACAGATTTGCTTTTAAAAAAAATATCAGCGTATAATCACGCACACATTATTTGTGCGTGTTATACGCCTATAAATACAGTATTTTTTAGTAGAGGCCCTAGAGAATAAAGTGGTGGTCATTGCAGTTTTTTTTTTTATGTCGCATTGTATTTGCTCAGTGGTTTTTCAAATGCAGTTGAAAAAATACACTTTAATGAATTTGAATGCAAAAAAAAACACTATATATAACCTTAAATGGTAAAAAAAAATTAAAGATGGTGTTACTCCGCATAAATAGATTCCTGACATGTCACATTTTAAAATTGCATGCACTTGTAGAATGGCGACAAACTACGATACCTAAAAATCTCCATAGGCGACGTTTTCATTACATATGTGTGTGTAACCTACATATGCCTTCGCTTCTGTGCACGGGCAGTTTTTTTTTTTTTTAATTATTATTATATTTTATTTTTAGGCTGTCCCTTTTCATTTTTATATTTATTTTTATGATTTTATAATAATCCCTTGTGATAGAAATAAGGGATGACAGGTCCTCTTTATGGAGACATCAGGGGTCTATAAGACCCCAGATCTCTCCTCTACCCTGGAAAGCATGAGACAAACATTGATCTCAGGCTTTACAAAAAAAAAAAAAGCGTTTGCATCTGCCTAACTGGAAGCTTCTGGCCTCCTAGACCATAATCAGCCTCATTGCTTTTAGATAAAAAAGCATTGCGGGTTGTAAAAAAAATAAAATAAAAAATACCGGATTATGGCATACAGTTGCAGCTAGAACTCTGGTATAGCCACTTGAAGCCATGTACATGTACAGTATCTCACAAAAGTGAGTACACCCCTCACATCTTTGTAAATATTTTATGTCTTTTCATGTGACAACACTGAAGAAATGACACTTTGCTACAATGTAAAGCAGTGAGTGTACAGCTTGTATAACAGTGTAAATGTGCTGTCCTCTCAAAATAACTCAACACACAGCCATTAATGTCTAAACTGCTGGCAACAAAAGTGAGTACTTCCCTAAGTGAAAATGTCTAAATTGAGCCCAATTAGCCATTTTCCCTCCCTGCTGCCATGTGACTTATTAGTGTTGCAAGGTCTCAGGTGTGAATGAGGAGCAGGGGTGTGAAATTTGGTGTTATCGCTCTCACTCTCTCATGCTGGTCACTGAAAGTTCAACATGGCACCTCATGGCAAAGAACTCTGAGGATCTGAAAAAAAAGAATTGTTGCTCTACATAAAGATGGCCTAGGCTTTAAGAATGCCAAGACCCTGAAACTGAGCTGCAGCACAGTGGCCAAGACAATACAGTGGTTTAACAGGACAGGTTCCCCTCAGAACAGGCCTTGCCATGGTCGACCAAAGAAGTTGAGTGCACGTGCTCAGCGCCATATCCAGAGGTTGTCTGGGAAATAGACGTATGAGTGCTGCCAGCATTGCTGCAGAGGTTGAAGGGGTGGGGGGGGGGGGGGTCAGCCTGTCAGTGCTCAGACCATACTCTGCACACTGCATCAAATTGTCTGCATGGCTGTCACCCCAGAAGAAAACCTAAAGATTATGCACAAGAAAGCCTGCAAACAGTTTGCTGAAGACAAGCAAACTAAGGACATGGATTACTGAAACCATGTCCTGTTGTCTGATGAGACCAAGGTAAACTTATTTTGTTCAGATGGTGTCAAGCATGTGTGGCGGCAACCAGGTGATGAGTACAAAGACAAGTGTGTGTCGTGCCTATGGTCAAGCATGGTGGTGGGAGTGTCATGGTCTGGGGCTGCTTGAGTGCTGCCAGCATTAGGAAGCTACAGGTCATTGAGGGAACCATGAATGCCAACATGTAGTGTGACATACTCAAGCAGAGCATGATACCCTCTCTTCAGAGACTGGGCCACAGGGCAGTATTCCAACATAACAACCCCAAAAATACCTCCAAGAGGACCACTGCCTTGCTAAAGAAGCTGAGGGTAAAGGTGATGGACTAGCCAAGCATGTCTCCAGACCTAAACCCTATTGAGCATCTGTGAGGCATCCTCAAACGGAAGGTGGAGAAGCGCAAGGTCTCTAATATCCACCAGCTCAGTGACAATGAACTCTGTTCTCCTTGGGTAACCCTGGATATGACCGGCTCCACAAAATTCAGCCCCTTGTAAATCACTTCAACCAGAAGTTTGCAGCCTTGTATACTCCCCAACAAGCTGTCTGCGTTGATGAGTCACTGATGACATTTTCTGGCCGCCTTGCTTTCAAACAGTTTCTCCCCAGCAAGCATGCCAGATACGGGGTCAAGATGTATAAGCTCTGTGACAGGACAACAGGCTATACATGTAGTTTCCGGTTTTACGAGGGCAAAGATATCAATGTCTTCCTTCTCTGTCTTTGAAGATCATTTTCTCTGCACAGCAGACCAATCCTTGTCTGCTCCATATCGAATTGTGGTATGTCTATTGGGTTCCCTGTAGGTGACTCTCTCACCCTGCTATCTGCAGTCCTGTGGCTGGGACTTGTAGTACTGCTGGTGCAGCGGTTTGGGTCAGTCTTTAACAGTTTTCTTAAAGTGACACTGCGCTATTCCAGGGTTCATATGGAGTCCAAGGAACAAATTTCACCTACAGATCCCTTCCTTGAGGTTGCAGGAAACTCTGGGTCGCAACCCCTATCTGCCTTAACAGTGGTTTTGGAAAACCTGCTGTCAAAAGTAAAAAACTTGCAAAAAAAGAAAAAGTTTGGGACTTTATATGAGGCAATGCCTAATTAAGGCTGGGGTGCCTCCATCCCTGGTCATATATGACAAATGGGGGAAGGGGATAAAATTAAAATACATAGGACAATCGGCGTGCATAAGGCATAAGGTAAAGACAGGTATCATGTGGATGAATCCATGCCACAATAGTAATTTTAGAAAAGCCGAAGGCCTAGCAACCTAAACACTAAGGAAAACATAAATAAGGGGGACAAGTGGGACTTTATATGAAGTGCATAATGGTTGGGGTGTAGAACATGGCTAGAGTAAACAAATGGGTGTGCAACCAAATAGCAGAAAGAACAACATTTTAATGATAATTGTCACCATCCATACAAAAGACCAAAGAGGCGTAAGTATATGTATAAAACGATGAATACAGAGTTAACACAATGGAATAGCGTATAAAAACATAGTAATCGAGAGCTGATGGATCCTGAACAGATGAAGCCAAGGCTAAAATTGGGCATGTAAAACCAAATCGATAAAATAGGTATTGAAAGGAATGCATGGTAACGGCTCTACGCGTTTCGTGGAGTAAATTCCACTTCTTCAGGAGCAGATGCATCCCTTGTCACTGCAAAAGAGAGAAGAAAGAGAACCCCCTTATAGACAGTAGTATAATAAACATGGTAGCAGATAAACAAGCATAAATGAAGAAGGAATATAACAGCCCAATCTGAGCCAGCTTCACCCTTGGTACTTACAGCTTAAAGAGGAAGTAAACCCTCCTCAGGAAGTTGTACCTATAGGTAAGCCTATGATAAGGCTTACCTATAGGTACTGTAAATATCTCCTAAACTTGCACCGTTTAGGAGATATTTACCTTTAATGCAGCCAGTGACGTCACTGGCGCATGCGCTCTGAAGGAACGGCTGATCGTGCCGTTCCTTCAGAGCCCCGTGCCGTGACCGTCGGCTCGCGTGCGCGGGAGTGACGTCACCGCGGCTCCGGCCAATCAGATGACCGGATGCCGCGATCCCGGAAGACGGGCGACATGTCATGTCGCCCGTCATACAGGTAAGAGAGCGGCACGGCGGGGGCTCGTTCTAAGGTAAGTATTTCATAATGAGCTAGTATGCAATGCATACTAGCTCATTATGTCTTTCTCTTGCAGGTTGTAAAAAAAAAAAAATATTTTTAAACGAGTTTACAACCTCTTTAATGATGAAAAAATAGGGTAATATGCTGTGTGGGCAACAGTGCAACCGGGGAAGACGTCTCACCGGGAGCTGTGGGAGCCCGGTCTCCGGCCAGTAGGGGACAACCAGAGGACATTGAGAGGAAGAATTGAATAAACCCAGGTGTGTGGAGTAGATGGCATAGATGGGTAACTAGCCAAAAGATACTGCATGTAGAGAATGAATGTGAGAGTTAGTGAGAAGTAGGTAGAGAAATGGTAAGAATATAGAGCTTGGAGTGGCCAGGGTAATAAGCCACATCCCAAAGCAAGAAGCGGTAGGTATAGACCCAATAGAAGCAAAGAAACCAAGACTGCCAGAGGAAAGACTAGGAAAAAGAAAAAGGAGAGAAATGAATGAAGATGACCAGAGGAGATGTCCTCAAAGTACCCAATGACGGCCACAGGACGGCTCCCATCATCACGTCAGCACTCACAGGAAGGGAAGAGGACGCCACATCACGAGTGGCAGCAGCCAACCCGAGCTGTGGCGTCATGAACTCCCCCTATTAAGTAGTGCAGATGGAACCCAACATGCAAAGTTACCCATCTATGCCATCTACTCCACACACCTGGGTTTATTCAATTCTTCCTCTCGATGTCCTCTGGTTGTCCCTACTGGCCGGAGACCGGGCTCCCACAGCTCCCGGTGAGACGTCTTCCCCGGTTGCACTGTTGCATATTACCCTATTTTTTCATCATTAACCTGTAAGTACCAAGGGTGAAGCTGGCTCAGATTGGGCTGTTATATTCCTTCTTCATTTATGCTTGTTTATCTGCTACCATGTTTATTATACTACTGTCTATAAGGGGGTTCTCTTTCTTCTCTCTTTTGCAGTGACAAGGGATGCATCTGCTCCTGAAGAAGTGGAATTTACTCCACGAAACGCGTAGAGCCGTTACCATGCATTCTTTTCAATACCTATTTTATCGATTTGGTTTTACATGCCCAATTTTAGCCTTGGCCTCATCTGTTCAGGATCCATCAGCTCTCGATTACTATGTTTTTATACGCTATTCCATTGTGTTAACTCTGTATTCATCGTTTTATACATATACTTACGCCTCTTTGGTCTTTTGTATGGATGGTGACAATTATCATTAAAATGTTCTTTCTGCTATTTGGTTGCACACCCATTTGTTTACTCTAGCCATGTTCTACACCCCAACCATTATGCACTTCATATAAAGTCCCACTTGTCCCCCTTATTTATGTTTTCCTTAGTGTTTAGGTTGCTAGGCCTTCGGCTTTTCTAAAATTACTATTGTGGCATGGATTCATCCACATGATACCTGTCTTTACCTTATGCCTTATGCACGCCGATTGTCCTATGTATTTTAATTTTATCCCCTTCCCCCATTTGTCATATATGACCAGGGATGGAGGCACCCCAGCCTTAATTAGGCATTGCCTCATATAAAGTCCCAAACTTTTTCTTTTTTTGCAATTGATCAGGGATGGAAGTGCTTATTTGGTTGGCTATTTGGCTTTTTTACCTATCTACTATATTATGGGGTGCCCTATGCCCACTATTTTATTGATTGCAACAATTGCCACCACCTGCCCTGTACTATGATCATGTTGGTCTACACTATGTATTGATTAATTTCACTGTGTGGACGGTGGTGCTGTCCGGGCTGCCGTCAGGCGCCGGGAGCTGCGAGGCACACCGGGAGCCTCCCTCCTCCCCCTCAGCCTTGACGTGGTAGGGTTTTGCCTGCTGTGCTTCAGCGTCACGCATCCCGTGCCGCTACGTGTGACGTCATCACTTTGGCGCCACGGCGTCGGCACGTTGGGTTCCATCTGCACTACTTAATAGGGGGAGTTCATGACGCCACAGCTCGGGTTGGCTGCTGCCACTCGTGATGTGGCATCCTCTTCCCTTCCTGTGAGTGCTGACGTGACGATGGGAGCCGTCCTGTGGCCGTCATTGGGTACTTTTCGAGGATATCTCCTCTGGTCATCTTCATTCATTTCTCTCCTTTTTCTTTTTCCTAGTCTTTCCTTTGGCAGTCTTGGTTTCTTTGCTTCTATTGGGTCTATACCTACCGCTTCTTGCTTTGGGATGTGGCTTATTACCCTGGCCACTCCAAGCTCTATATTCTTACCATTTCTCTACCTACTTCTCACTAACTCTCACATTCATTCTCTACATGCAGTATCCCTTGGCTAGTTACCCATCTATGCCATCTACTCCACACACCTGGGTTTATTCAATTCTTCCTCTCGATGTCCTCTGGTTGTCCCCTACTGGCCGGAGACCGGGCTCCCACAGCTTCTGGTGAGACGTCTTCCCCGGTTGCACTGTTGCCCACACAGCATATTACCCTATTTTTTCATCATTAAGCTGTAAGTACCAAGGGTGAAGCTGGCTCAGATTGGGCTGTTATATTCCTTCTTCATTTATGCTTGTTTATCTGCTACCATGTTTATTATACTACTGTCTATAAGGGGGTTCTCTTTCTTCTCTCTTTTGCAGTGACAAGGGATGCATCTGCTCCTGAAGAAGTGGAATTTACTCCACGAAACGCGTAGAGCTGTTACCATGCATTCCTTTCAATACCTATTTTATCGATTTGGTTTTACATGCCCAATTTTAGCCTTGGCTTCATCTGTTCAGGATCCATCAGCTCTCGATTACTATGTTTTTATACGCTATTCCATTGTGTTAACTCTGTATTCATCGTTTTATACATATACTTACGCCTCTTTGGTCTTTTGTATGGATGGTGACAATTATCATTAAAATGTTGTTCTTTCTGCTATTTGGTTGCACACCCATTTGTTTACTCTAGCCATGTTCTACACCCCAACCATTATGCACTTCATATAAAGTCCCACTTGTCCCCCTTATTTATGTTTTCCTTAGTGTTTAGGTTGCTAGGCCTTCGGCTTTTCTAAAATTACTATTGTGGCATGGATTCATCCACATGATACCTGTCTTTACCTTATGCCTTATGCACGCCGATTGTCCTATGTATTTTAATTTTATCCCCTTCCCCCATTTGTCATGCTGTCAAAAGTAGTTTTGGTTTTAAAGAATACCCTAGTAAAAAGCGCCCTATGCCCTCCCCTGCCTCTCCTGTATCCTCAGATTCTGAGGTAGATATGGCCACCCTGAGGGTTCTGCATCATCGCGTTTCCATTTGTAGGGGTTGTGGTTCCTCAAAGCGTTTGTGATCGTGGATAATTGCCTCCTTTGGTCTAGGGTGAATATGGAGATGTCTGCATAGATCTGTATGGGGGAGTAGGGGTTAGGGAACTGTCCCATGGCCCTTAATTTGGTAAGGATGGCCTCCTTAGTTTGGTAGAAGTGAACTCGCAAAAGTACGTCACTGGGTGTTGCTTGAGGGAGGAAGGACGATTTTGGGACCCTGTGAATGTGGTCTATCATGAGGTCTAGAGGTGTGGCCCCAGGCAAGATGGATGAAAACAAATCTGCGGCGAATTCGTTCAGTTCATTTGCTGGCACTGATTCAGGAATACCACGTAGTTTATTTATTTTATTTTATTTCAGGTACTTGTATAGCGCTGTCAATTTACGCAGCGCTTTACATATACATTGCACATTCACATCAGTCCCTGCCCTCAAGGTGCTTACAATCTAAGGTAGGTGAAGGTTATTCCTCCTGGAGCGGTCTTCAAGGTCTTTGCTTTAATCCAGTGTCTTTCCTCCAAACTTTCCTCATGTGCTTCTACTAAATCATTGACTGTGGTGACCATGTCAGACATGGATAATTCTATGTTATGGACCCTGTCTCCTAAGGAGTGTACCTCTGCAGAAAACTGCTTTGTAAGTGACAGCATGTCTGCCTGAAGTGAGGTGTGGAGAGAGAGTAGCATCTCCTTCAGTGTAGTATCCAGCACAGGCTGGTCAGTAGTGGGAAAGGCTGCTATAGGTGATTTTTCTAGCTGCCCAGACTCTGAGGGGTTAACAGTGCAGCCTACCTCCTGGGCCTGATCATTCTGTTCAAGTCTCATCCTAGATTTTGCAAGGCTGCAGCAGGAGGGACTTGTTGGGGCAGATTTTGGAGGGGAGAAGGTACCTGCTCGTGGGTCCTCATCAGCTGGTGAGTCTTCTGGGAGGTCGGTGTAATGATCTCTTCCCCGTGCTGAGGCGGTAGGGCCCAGACCGCCGGCGCCATCTTGTCTGCCGCCTCGAGGCGGAGGAGGAAAGAAAGAAGTCGGCTTTCGTGGCCCCTTCTGTTCTTTGCGCTTCGGAAACATGGTAAGGATAGTCAGTGAGTAGAATTCTGTCAGTCTGGGGTGAAATCTGTCCATGTCGCTGCGGATGGCGCTAGATTCTCTCCTAGGGATGCCTGAGCTCTGGATTATGCAACCATCCCAGTCCCGCGCTGGCCACTCCCCTATGTCGAATGATTATGCAGCGTCACTGACGCAGGTGTCATTTGGCACTCGCAAATCTCAGAAGTCGGGCATGGTTTTCCCTTGTCCGGAACTTTTTGACAAAATTGTCTCTGACCAATGGGGGTTCCTCAAACAGATGTTAGGGTTGACGATGCGTTTTAAGAGGCGCTATCCATTCGAGGACGCGGTTTCCTGCAGAATGGACCGTTCCACCGAAGGTGGACCATCCGGTCTCCAGACTGAACAAATCTACTGTAGTCCCCGGTTTTTACAGACCCTGTGGATAGACGGATTGACACACTCTGTCCTTCCACTTACATGTGATAGCAGGCTCAATACTTAAACCAATCTTCGTGATCACTCTGGTGTCCCAGACCATAACGGAATGGGCAAAGTTACTAAAAAGTGAGCTAGAAACAGAACAGCTTCCTCCAGGCCGGGCAGAGCTAACTGACCAAATGATCCAAGCCCTAGCATTTATATGTGATGCGTCACTAGATGCAGCTCCTCTTGTAGCCAGAGTATCTGAGGTGGGGTAGCTATTAGAGCATGGTGCGGCTAAAAAGCTAGTCTGCGGATCAGGCTTCAAAAAAGGCTCTATCAGAGCTTTACTTTACGGAGGGACTGTTTGTGTGGATCCTCATTGGATGAACAGATCATGGGTCTTATAGGTGGGAAGAGTACTCTTCTTTCTCAATCCTCCAAGGGCAACTCACTACGTAATAGACGGGTGGCCTTATTTTACAGCCCACAGGTGGCCTTTTCATGCCTCCGGCACGCAGGAGAAAGGATCTACCTGGTCAGTTAAGCCGAGAGCAGGCCAATCCAGATCTACAGACAAATCCCTGTATGCATTAAGGGATGCCCTCACCCGTAGCAGGGGTGGGGGGATATCTTCGCTTCTTTCTGGAACCACGGACCTCCTTGATTCAGAACAAATGGGTCCACAAACTGATCCCATTGGGTTACAAGATCGAATTCAGTTCTCGACCGCCGGACAGATTCTTTCCGTCCAATCTACGCCTATCTCCAGATCGGCTAAGGGATCTACGAGAGGTGGTACAAGAGCTGCTGTTGCAAGGGGTGATTTTGACGGTTCCCTCTTGGGAGAGCTTTCAGGGGGTTCTATTGAAACCTGTCCACTGTTCCTAGGTAAGAAGGCAAAGTGCGTCCAATCCTGGACCTCAAGGCTCTGAACCGCTTTGTAAGGGTACAAAAGTTTTAAGAGTCCATTCACACGGTAGTGGCGTCCCTTCACTAAGGAGACTTTTTGGCCTCCATCGATTATCAAGGACGCATATCTACATATCTCTATTTACACTGGACAACAGCGTTTGCTTCACTTCGGGAGAGGAGCATTATCAATTTATGGCGTTACCCTTTGGTCTCGCCTCTGCTCCCAGGGTCTTCACCAAAGTGTTGGCTCCGGTATTGGCATTATTGCGACAACCGGGGAATACGGTACTGGGGAACCGGGACAATCTCCTGTTAAGAGCAGACTTGCATTCAGTCCTGTTTGTGCGACTTGACAATCACTGTACGGACTCTGCAAGAGTTTGGTTGGAACATCAATTTAAAAAAATCTGCTTTGGTACCGTCTTCAAAACTGGATTATCTGGGCCAGACTCTGGACTCAGCTTTGGCGAGGGTGTTTCTTCCCCCCAGAAAAGCTGCAAAAGTTGCAGAGGGATGATTCGTTTGCTGTTTTCCAAGAACCTGTCCTCTCTGCGGACTTGCATGCGAGCCTTGGCCCGAGGTTCCATTTGCTCAGTTCCACACGAGACCCTTACAAAGGGAAATTCTTGTCAAGTGGAACAAAGCTTCAAATCCTTGGACACTATGATTCGGTTGAGTCACAGCACAAAGAGTACTCTTCTGTAGGGGCTTCGCTCGTTGGCCCTATGCCAGGGCAAGTCCTTCCTTCCATTGTATTGGACCGTGGTAACCACGGATGTCAGCCTGTCCGGCTGGGGAGGGGTGCTTGGGAAGCTGTGTGTCCAGGGGTCCTGGACCGTGGAGGAGTCCAAACTCCCGATCGATATTCTGGAACTCAGAGCGATAAAGCTTTGCCTGAGTCACTGAACAAATCGTCTGCAGGGTTGTCCAGTTCGGATTAAATCGGACAATGCCACGGCTGTCAATCATCAAGGAGGCACCAAGAGTGTCTTGGCGGCCCGGTAGGTGGCCGAGATCCTGAAATGGGCACAAAATTTTGTTCCAACCCTTTCCACCTTACATATCCCAGGAGAGTGGAGAACTGGCAGGCGGATTACCTGAGTCGTCAGGTGTTGGATCAGGGGGAATGGTCAATGCACAAGGAGGTGTCTCATCTGCTGTGTGTCCGATGGGGGACACCCGACATCGACCTGTTAGCCTCTTGACTCAACAAGATGGTAGTCTTTGTAGCCAGGTCTCAGGATCCTCTGGCTGGCACCACAGACGCACTGATGGCTCCTTGGGGTCAGTATTGACTGATCTATGCGTTCCCTCCGCTGAAACTCCTGCTGGGGCTTCTGCGCAGAATAGAGGTTGATCGCTGATGCTCCTTGGAGACTTCCTCTCAGGGAAGGTCTGCTGTCTCAAGGGCCGATCTTCCATCCTGCTTTACAGTCGGTGGCTTTAACGACGTGACTGTTGAAAGCCATGTATTGAAGGACAGGGTTCTTTCTGACTCAGTGATTCCTACACTGTTGAAGGCTAGAAAATTTACCTCCTGGAAGATCTATGAAAATGTGGAAATTGTACATCTCATGGTGTGAATCGTTGAAGGTGCATCCTCGCCTTTTTTCGGTGGCTAGGATTTTGACCTTTCTCCAAAGAGGGGTTGAACAGCGGTTGGCCTTGGGTACTGTAAAAGGCCAAGTGTCGGCTTTGGCTGTGTTTTTCCAACGCTACGCATGCTTTGATCACTATGCATGCTTTTTGATTTGTCACTGGGCTAAATCTATAATCAGAATGACATTTCCCCTCTTTACCCTCACCCCCAGGTTTTCCCCACTTTGCTGCTGCTGCTTGTGTGGGCTCCGATCGCTGCTGGCCCATCTCTCCTATTCACCCCATGTGATCATGGGGGGGAGGATTTCTGTAACAGATCCCCTATACTCTGACCGAGTATATGCCTTCTAAGTCTCCCAATTCCCAGGTAAATCATTGATAAGAGCCCTTGGTTACCCAAACAGCCAAGACTTGATGAAGGGTACTACAGGAGTGACTCTATTGAACAAACCCATACAGAATATATACCCCACCAGGTCAGGTGAGCCTGATTTACACTATCATATGCAGATGTAATTGTATACAGAAACATAATTAACTTGAGCTAATTAACTAGCCATCTGGAAAGAAACAATAGGTGAATGGGAATCCACGTCTAGACAATGTTATAATTAACATGCTAATTAACTCAGCACAGGCTAAAACAAAGTACATTACACATTATCCTAAGTATAAACACAGAACACCTTATTAAACAGAGAATAGGAGACCCTAGTGGCAAACTGTCCGTGTCCTACATTGAAGTACATGGAATCCACATGTAAGCAATGCTTTGATTATTCAGGGGTCACAGACTTCATGGCATTAGTCTACAATAGTTTGAGGCAAAGCTCATACAATGTTCTATCATTCTGTTACAGTGCAATTAATGTATCTTAGATTTCTTGAGGGATATTGCGAGTAAATATTACTGCCCCATTTGAAGTAACCCAAACCATATTCTCAGTGTCCATTAAGTAGCTGTCCATCATTTTCTCGGTCACCCTGTGCCCCTAATAGACACATGTAGAACAGTCACAAAAATGGCGCCACAAGCTTGTGGCCCACACCAAACAAATCAGGCCATCCATCCCATATCTCCCCCCCCCCATAGAAATGGACAGTCCTGTGGCCAGACCCATGACGGGCCTGCAACAAATCGGTTGAACCCCTCAGAGTCTACAGTCCAAGTCCTTGGGGTCCAATGTGACTAGACAAGTGGATGGCCACATGTGGGTATGGCACTCAGTGTGAGGAAATGCCATCAATGTCATTCCAACTGTAAATTTACCCCAGTGACAGACTGCTGCTGTCCCCACGGCCCAGATTCTGGGACACTGCCTGGGACAAGCCTAGCCTAGGACTGTCACGGTAAATCCGGAACATTTGGCAAGTATGGTGGATGCAGTGAGGGGAGTTCTCTCCCACTATCCTCTGAATCATATCACTTATCAATCCTCTTTTTTGCCCTTCTTTATTATTTATTTTTAAGAAATGTTCAAAGATTTCAAACAAACTTCTTTCACGTTGTCATTATGGGGTATTGTTTGTAGAATTTTGAGGAAAATAATGCATTTATTGCATTTTCGAATAAGGCTGTAACATAACAAAATGTGGAAAAAGCAGGGCTTTTCTTTTCTCAGAAAATTGGTGCAGGAACTCAACCATGACTCCCCCCCCCCCCCCCCCATATTACACACAACCTCCAAACTGCATCAAATTGTGGGTGTGATCTAATTTCACTAACAGTGAGTGAGTCTTACAGGGGCAAAAAGTACAAGGAGTGAATTACATACAGAGTTCAGAGTTTGGGAATGTTAATACACAGTGCAGAGTTCAGCCTTCTTCTACAGCTGCCTACCTCTGCATCCCCCATCCACATCTCACTTTCACCCCTCTTCAGCTCTGACCTCTGCATGCAACCCCCCCCCCTCCCCACTGCCCCAATCTTCTTCCCCTCCTTAAAAGCGGCACCACCTTCCACATGTCTTACTTTTGTTGCTGTATTGAGCTGAAGCACCAAGTAGGCTCTAGTACCTCCCCCACACACTGTAGGTGCCTTCACCTATTTCACTTGCAGGGAGATCACTCAGTGGGGATGTCAGCATCCAGACTCCACCCTGGGCACCTGCATCCACCTTTTCTCGATCCCGAACTCAATGGGAGCCACTTGGGGATAAGCTGTCACTTGTAAACACAGAAGCCGAACTTCTGTGTTTACAAGTGATAGTGGTGAGCAGAAAGCAGAGGGCCTGAGCCGGAGGTGGGAGAACTGAGTTCCATCAAGTTCAAGCTGAAAAAAAGCCCTGGGAAAAAGTGAAGTGCTGTGAATACTTTCTGGATGCACTGTATGACACTTAGCAAGAAAATAATGCTGGCCATTCACTTTATTTTGAGGAACAAGGTGTATTTACCTTGTGATTTACCAATAACAGCAAAGTGGGTATGATCTAATGGTAAGACTGTGGTAGTAACTTGAATGTTTACTTTGGTGGTCTGTTGTTTTTTCCCTGCTTGTGGTATTTGTTTTCCCCATCTGTATTGTTCACTATGGCGGTAATTAGTCTCTGTCTGTTGTGTCAGTTTTATCCTGCCTGTAGTGTTCATAATGTGGCCATTACCAAGCTGTATTGGCTATTATGTGGTTGAATTCATTTTGGTACTAAGTGCTTCTACAGACTACACATTAGCCCCAGGCAAAGTGCATACAAACCAGAAGCAAACTGAATTCAAAATACGTTTTTAATGCAGTAGTTGAAATGGGGCTCATGTCTAATGCAACAAAAATATCCAATATTTTTCCGTTAAACAAAACAAGAAAATCAGTAAAAGACCTTCAGACTCTGTTTTTTTTTTATATGCTGTTCTTGGCTGAGTAATTTACATATGTTACATTGTTTGTTTTCCAATAGTTGGACAGAATAGTTAACATAGTCAATTGTTTTCCTGCCATTCTTATAGACGTGGACAGCAGTAAATTCCTCCTGCTCACGCAAGGTACTGTACATTGTTTTTTTTTTACAAACCTCTCATATTTATATGAGCAGTGCACTAATTTATTACAAGAGAGACAGTATCCCCCCTTACATTCACAACACATCATTTTGCTGATAGACCAGCAGGCAGGGAGCTGCACTGCAATCATCTGGCAGGGATAAATAGGTATTCTGACCTAGAGATATAAAAGGCTGATGGCAGAATTAGGCAGAAAAGGATTGCTTTGTGTCTAGTTTGATCCATGTCTAGTTGAAACACAACCAGTTGTTCATTGTAGTTATTGAGTGCCCTTAGTGACCTTATGGTGTATTGTCATAATTTATCAGTAGCCGATTAATGCATGTTTTCTGTTGGGCTAGGCATTTGTTACCAAAAAGTATTTATTGGAAATAATTGTTAAATAAAGCAAAGCCTATAATATGTATTAAAGGTGCAAACATTTTGGAAATACACTAGGTGGCAGTAAATCCTTGCAAAGAGAATTTGTAAATGTTGAATGCATTTTATTATGTACATAATTTTCTATATTTTTATGACTGTAATTTCTGAAGAGTTTGCAATAGAATCTTGAGTAAAAGTTTTACTGCATCACATTTTAAAATAGGATTCATATTTTGATGAATATATAACATGACATTGTCATAAACCTCTACAGAAGAATCTGTCACCAAATCGTACACAAATATACGTTTTGAAACTTGATTGACAGCTTCCATGTTAACTTAGAATTCTAGACAGTTATCTTTATGTGAATTGGGTTACACAGATGGATTGAGAAATAGAAAGACAGACTAACTGTACCACAATGATTCCAGCTTATTGAAAGTGGGACCTGTTGAATGTGTCAAAAATGTTGCTGGTCATTCCTAATTTAACTGCTCAGACCTTTTCTTTCTGTGTTAGAACTGTGCGTATAAATAATACTGTGATTTTTCTGTTTTCAATTGTATTTATTGAAAACTTTTTTCCTGGAAACATTACAAAATAGAGCGACAAACAATCCTTGCCATGCTCCAATCAATCAACATTTTATATACATAAGGAATAAAAGAGAAGAGAAGTGTGCATGTAGGGGTTAGAGGACAACGTAATGGAGCCCCACTTATAGGCAGGTCAGCTCTGGTGTCTGTTATAAGCACAAAAACAGAGACTGGGATGGAGATTTTACTTCCAACAAGACAATGATCCAAAACATAAAGCAAAATCTACAATGGAATGGTTCACAAATAAACATATCCAGGTGTTAGAATGGTCAAGTCAAGGTCCAGGCCTGAATCTGTGGAAAGAACTGAAAACTGCTGTTCACAGATGTTCTCCATCCAACCTCACTGAGCTCGAACTGTTTTGCAAGGAGGAATGGGCAAAAATTTCAGTCTCTCGATGTGCAAAACTGATAGAGACATACCCCAAACGACTTACAGCTGTAATCGCAGCAAAAGGTGGCGCTACAAAGTATTAACTTAAGGGGGCTTAATAATTTTGCACGCCCAATTTTTCAGTTTTTTATTTAACAAAGTTTGAAATATCCAATAAATTTAGTTCCACTTCATGATTGTGTCCCACTTGTTGATTCTTCACAAAAAATTACAGTTTAATATCTTTGTTTGAAGCCTGAAATGTGGCAAAAGTTCGCAAAGTTCAAGGGGGCCGAATACTTTAGGCAGTGTGTGTGTGTGTGTGTGTGTGTGTGTGTGTGTGTGTGTGTGTGTGTGTGTGTGTGTGTGTATTTATATGTATATATATATAAGACATGTGACGGTATCCGATTTCCATACTGCGATTAATTGATTAAGGTTTTGCCACGGTATATGGTATTATCACGGTATTCAATTATATCATTTCAAGTGGCCTTGATCCAATGGCCTGGTCATTAAGGGGGCAAATCATTGCGGTCTAGAAGTAGTTAAACCTGCAGGAGGACCGGTGTTTTTATTTATAAATTACTTTACTATTGCTTTAGGCCTGGTTCACATGTATGCGTGTTGGGGACCCACATTTGCACAGGCATAGCAGCCGATTGATTTGAATGGGCTGCTATGCCCTCGTTTTCCACAGAAAAAAGGTGCATGCAGCATTTAAAAAAAAATGCAGTGGCCTTGAAATCCATCCTGCTTTTGCACCATGTGACTTACCTTCAGTTCCTGCACTGGCAAGCTTTCTGCGTTCTTATATACGTGGGTCCAGCATTTAAAAACACAGTTTGCGTGTGCAGGAACTGCAGGTAAGTCACAGCTACTGCATTTTATTAAATTCTGCATGCACCTTTTTTTCAGCCGAAAAACGCAGGCATAGAAACATAGAATGTGTCGCCAGATAAGAACCATTTGGCCCATCTAGTCTGCCCAATATATCTAAACCCTATGAATAGTCCCTGGCCCTATCTTATATGAAGGATAGCTTTATGCCTATCCCATGCATGCTTAAAGCGGAGTTCCACCCTTGGATTTATTTTTTTTTTTTAAATACCCCTGGGACAGTCAGGGCTAGTGCATTCCACAATGGCTAGCCCCTGATCTGTCCCGGGTTGCACTTACCTGTTAGGACAAATACTTACCTTGAAAACGTCTTGTCCAGCGCTGCCATCTCAGATGTGGGCAGCTTGAAGCCAGCGAGATCCTCTTCGGGGTCCTCTTCCGCCTTCTTCGGTCCCACGATGCCCTGCGCCGGCCCCGAGGTCACTTCCGGGTCGTGCGCGTCATCCCTCATGCCCAGAATGCCCAGAAGCTGTTTAGAAGGGGATGACGCGCGCGCCCCGGAACTGACGTCGGGGCCGGTGCAGGCGCAATGATTCCTGGGAGCTATGACGTTCAGCTCCCAGGAATCATTGCAGAGCCAGGAAGTGACGACAGGCCGCGGCCGAGGAAGGAGGAAGAAGGAAGTAAGGTAAGTATATTTTCTTCGCTACGAGGTAAGTAAAAAAAAATAAATAATGCGATTATCCATTTCTTTTTCAGGTGACCCGGAGCGAGAAGATGGAGGTAAGTATAAAATTAGGGTGGAACTCCACTTTAAACTCCTTCACTGTATTTGCAGCTACCACTTCTGTAGGAAGGTTATTCCATGCATCCACTACTCTCTCAGTAAAGTAATACTTCCTCATATTACTTTTAAACCTTTGCCCCTCTAATTTAAAACTGTGTCCTCTTGTGGTAGTTTTTCTTCTTTTAAATATGCTCTCCTCCTTTACCAAGTTGATTCCCTTTATGTATTTAAAAGTTTCTATCATATCCCCTCTGTCTCTTCTTTCTTCCAAGCTATACATGTTAAGGTCCTTCAACCTTTCCTGGTAAGTTTTTTCCTGCAATCCATGTACTAGTTTAGTAGCTCTTCTCTGAACTTTCTCTAGAGTATCTATATCCTTCTGGAGATATGGCCTCCAGTACTGCGCACAATACTCCAAGTGAGGTCTCACCAGTGTTCTGTACAGCAGCATAAGCACTCTCTTTCTACTGCTTATACCTCTCCCTATACATCCAAGCATTCTGCTGGCATTTCGTGCTGCTCTATTACATTGTCTTCCCACCTTTAAGTCTTCTGAAATAATTACTCCTAAATCCCTTTCCTCAGATACTGAGGTCAGGACTGTGTCAAATATTCTATATTCTGCCCTTGGGTTTTTACGCCCCAGGTGCATTATCTTGCACTTATCCACATTAAATTTCAGTTGCCAGAGTTCTGACCATTCTTCTAGTTTTCCTAAATCCTTTTCCATTTGGCAGTTCCCTCCAGGAACATCAACCCTGTTACATATCTTTGTGTCTTCAGCAAAAAGACAAACCTTACCATCGAGGTCTTTTGCAATATCACTTATGAAGATATTAAACAAAATTGGTCCCAGTACAGATCCCTGAGGTACCCCACTGGTAACATGACCTTGTTCTGAATGTTCTCCATTGACTACAACCCTCTGTTGTCTGTCACTCAGCCACTGCCTAATCCACTCAACAATATGGGAGTCCATGCTCAATGACTGCAGTTTATTGATAAGTCTTCTATGTGGGACAGTGTCAAAAGCCTTACTAAAATCTAGATATGCAATGTCTACTGCACCTCCACCGTCTATTATTTTAGTCACCCAGTCAAAAAAATTATAAGATTTGTTTGACATGATCTCCCTGAAGTAAACCCATGTTGTTTTTCATCTTGCAATCCATGGGATTTAAGATGTTCCACAATCCTATCCTTTAATAGGGTTTCCATTAATTTGCCTACTATTGATGTCAGACTCACTGGTCTATAGTTGCTCGATTCCTCCCTACTACCTTTCTTGTGAATGGGCACGACATTTGCCAATTTCCAATCTTCCGGGACGACTCCTGTTACTAATGATTGGTTAAATAAATCTGTTAATGGTTTTGCCAGCTCACCACTAAGCTCTTTTAATAATTTTGGGTGTATCTCATCAGGACCCTGTGACTTATTTGTCTTCACTTTAGACAGCAATCTTAGAACATCTTCCTCTGTAAAGACACATGCATCAAACAATTCATTAGTCATCCTTTCAAGTGGAGGTCCTTCTCCTTCTTTTTCTTCTGTAGCAGCCCTTTCGAATCAATGGGCTGCTATGCCTGTGCAAATGTGGGTCGCCAACCCGCATACATGTGAACCAGGCCTAAAATAAGCCATCAAGCAGTGTCTGGCCTACCTGGTGACTCGTCCTGGAGCTCGGCTCCAATCCGATGGCCTGGTCATTAAGGGGGCATCATGCCTTGTCTTCTTCTTCATGCCTTGTATCCTTCATGTCATGCCTCCTTCTTCATGCCTTGTCTCCTCCTTCATGCCATGCCACATGGCATGAAGAAGGAGGCCATGGCATGAAGAAGGCCATGGCATGACGAAGGAGGCCATGGCATGATGGAGGCATGGCATGAACAGGAGGTGTCTTGGCTACCTAGGTAGAGGTGTTGAATGGTACAAGGTGACCCATCTTACCTGTGTGTTCTTCACATGCTGGTCCCATCCCCACCTCTCATCAGCATGTGGAAGGATTGATTCCAGGCAGGGGACTCCGACTGACAGGATAGCTGCAGGTGTCAGAGTGCAGTGGCGCGCTGTTCAGCCAATCGCGTCATCATGGCTCCTCCTGTCATAGGCGGAGTGCAATATTACTCCGCCTGTGACAGGAAGAGCCAAACTGACGAAGCGGCAGCGCTGACGAGTTCACTGATGGGTTCACTGACGGCTGACAAGTGCAGCCAGGATATCGGGCTGCGCTAGCGGGTGTCAGTGAGCCTCAGGCATAACGTGGAAGGCCTGCCGGCGACCCATTAAAATGCAGCTCGCGTTTGGGAACTCCTGGTTTAGATACTTTTATTTGATGAAAAACAAACTGTATTTTAAACTGCCCACGATAACAATACCGTGCTTATGCATTACCGTGATTTATCGCATTACTGAAAACCGGCACATCTCTACTGCCTTGGTCAGAGAGTATTCACCTGGTTAGACCATAATGTACAAAAACCTTCTCCACTGATATTTGTGCCACTGGTGGCCTGCTGATCCTTGGTAGGGTAAGCTTCGGGCATATTGGATGAAATAATCAGTCACCACCAAAACTTTGCCTTTGCCACCAACATCAGGTTCCAGATGCAGAAAGTCAATGCAAGCTAACTCCATACGCCCCTGACTTTGTAAATGTCCTATGGGTGCAGCTGTGACTGGTAAAGTCTTCCTTTGAATGCATGGTAAACAGGAGTGGCAGTAGCTCTCTACCTTAGCTCTCATATTGGACCAGCAAAAACTATCTCTAACTAACCAAAAGGTCCTATCTGGGCCCAAGTGTCCATGCTCATCGCGAAGTGCAGCCAGCGCTGTCTGCCAATGTTTTTCTTTGAGGAATAACTGCTACTTTTTTTCACTGATGCACTATCCTAGAGCCCACAATCAGGGCTGCTGTTAGAAATCGCGGGGCCTCGTACAAACTACCTGGCAGGGCCCCCCCAAGAAAATATTAAAGATATATTTAGCTAAAATTACTATTCGCAGACACAAATATAACATAACTCGCATAATTCCTGCTAAATCTAAAAAAACTATGTTAAATAAAAAAGAAGATGAGATGAGAAAAATATACAGGCTGGGCAGTTGGAGCTCAGTGATCAGAGAGACAGAGAGAGAGAAACAAAGTTACAATTTACAAATAAACTCCTGAGCAGAGATAAGTGCTGGGGGGGACCCACACAAGGGAGGGGGATTAGTGAGGGACGACTGTCTTTCTCAACAGATAAAAGCTGATAGCAGGGAGAGGGACAGATCAGATTCAGGTGCTGGAGGAAGATTTCTGTATTTGTTGTCCATCACTAATCCCCCTCTATGTGTGGGCCCCCCTGTGTGCTCGGGCCCCCTACAAGAGGGCTGGTGGTCCCCCCCTATCAGCGGCCCTGCCCACAATAGCACTTTTAGACAATAGACTAGGACTTTGCTTTGACAATGCTTTTATGGCCAAGCGACAGAGCAAATCTTTGCTTATGATCTGACTTCACGTCTCTTTTAGACAACTGAGGAAGCTGTATACTTATTACTTGAGTTAAGTCACAATAACACTTTAGGAGTCCATATTTCTGGACTACCATAGATTGGACTCCAACAGCACCCTTGAGCCTCTGGGAGCGTCCTGACACAGAGCTCGCACTCCGTCAGTCGACACGAGTCCAGTCTTCTGACTCTCTGGCTGAACTCTGCTGCTTTCAGGACAGAGCGTCTGCGTCTCTATTTCCAGTCCCAGGTTGATGCTTCAGACTGAATTGGAACAGACAAAACAGCCAACCATCTATGCCTGGTGGCATCCAGCTTGGCTGAAGACAACAGATATGACAGAAGATTATCTGTTTTCACCACGAACACAGCTATGGGGCCAGATAATCTCTCAGCTTGGCCACTACAGCCCACTTTAAGGCCAGGAACTCTAGTTTATGCACAGGGTAGTTCTTTTCAGACGGAATCAAATCCGGATTACATAGGTAATGTACCTGAGCTCACCATCCTGTTCCTGATATAGGGCTCCACCCAATCCCTCTCGGCTGGCGTCCACATGAAGTTTATATGACTTCATATGAACCGGATCTGCATGATCAATACTGGGGCTACTGTGAGGCTTTTCTTGAGGCGCTTAAAAGCTTTTTCACATTAAGAAGTCCATTGTCCTTGTATTGACTCATTTGACTTCAGGGCAAATGTCTCAATGATTCATCCCACAATCTTCACCCTCCACCTCCGTCTGAAGCTGTGTTGTGTGGCCAGGAGATTTTCACAAAGTTCACCACAAATCTCCGATAATAGGAGCAAAACCCAAGGAAAGATCTCAACTATGTCACAGTCTTTGGCCAGGGTAGTAACCGCTTCCTGATTCTTTCGGTCTGTGGCAATGCCCTTCACCGAGACAATATGTCCCAGGTAGATGACAGAAGTCTGGTGGAACTGACATTTTTCCAATGCCTTGCTTAATGCTCTTCCAAAGTCCTTCTGAAGACAATGATATCATTCAGATATACCAGGATCTCCAACAGATCATGCCTTCAACAGTGTGCTTCTTCAACCGCTGAAACATGGCTGGGGCTCCCGACAATGCCGAGGCATCCTGTTAAACTTCTTTTAAAACCCCAGTGGGCAAATAAATTACATCTTTTCTCTATCGTCAGGGTGCATAGGTATCTGGTAGTACCCACTCTTCAAATACAGCACACTGAACCGCTTTGCCCTAGATAGACACTGAAGTGCATTTTCAATGTACTACGATAATTATGAGTTCTTTTCGTCAATCAAATTTCTTTTTAAAAGCGTACACCAAGCGAAACAAATACAGACTAAATAGGGAATATATATTTATTCACAAGACATGTATTCTCAATAAATAGTTGGATGGGTGACATAAAAACTAAACAAAATCTACATAAAAAAAAAAAATATTTGCAACACTTGCTAATGGGTTTCGCTAAGCAATATGAATACAATGAAACATTTAATTTCTCCCAGTCCATGTAAAAACCATATAATATAGAATTAGCTGTAGCCGTCTTTCGGCTATAGCGCGGGCAGGGACTGGTTAATGTCTAAACTTCTGGCAACAAAAGTGAGTACACCCCTAAGTGAAATAGTTCAAATTGGGCCCAATTACACATTTACCCTCCCTGGTGTCATGTGACTTGTTAGTGTTACAAGGTCTGAGGTGTGAATGTGGAGCAGCTGTTGTAAATTTGGTGTTCACGCTCTCACTCTCTCATATTGGTCACTGGAAGTTTAGCATGGCACCTCATGACAAAGAACTCTCTGAGGATCTGAAAAAAATATTTATTGATCTACATAAAGATTGGAATAGGCTATAGGAATATTGCCAAGACCCTGAAACTGAGTTGCAGCACAGTGGCCAAGACCATACAGTGGTTTAACAGGACAGGTTCCACTCAGAACAGGCCTAGCCATGGTCGACCAAAAGGAGTTGAGTGCACGTGCTCAGCATCATATCCAGAGGCTAGGAAATAGACGTATGAGTGCTGCCAGCATTGCAGCAGAGGTTGAACGGGTGGGGGGTCAGCCTGTCAGTGCTCAGACCATACGCCGCACACTGCATCAAATTGGTCTGCATGGCTGTCGTCCCAGAAGGAAGTCTCTTCTAAAGATGATGCACAAGAAAGATAACAAGCAGTTTGCTGAAGAAAAGCAGACTAAGGAGAAGGATTACTGGAACCATGTAGTGTGGTCTGATGAGACGAAGATAAACTTATTTGGCTCAGATGGTGTCAAGCGTGTGTGGCGGCAGCCAGGTGAGGAGTCATGGTCTGGGGCTGCATGAGTGCCGCTGGCACTGGGGAGCTACAGTTCATTAAGGGAGCTCTGGTGAACTTAATGCCCAGGAGAGTTTAGACAGTGCTGGAAAATAATGGTAAATCTATAAACAATATTGCTGCGCCAAGTGAAAGAACATATATAAATGAATGTGCTTAGATCAGAAAGCAACTCAATGCTAATAAATCAACTCTCATAACAGTGATAATCAGTGATAATTGCAGTCCCAATCGTGAAAAATGAAAAGTGAACAATAAATCCAATGAAGCAATCATTCTTCATCTGTGATCAAACAATATAGTTCTGCATGCTTCACTCCAGTGCTCCCAGTGGCTAGTGAAAGATAAGCAGCTCACCTTAGGACTAGACTCATAAGAGTCATACACGCTTTGAGATGTAATAGATAGATGTATGGATAACAGCCTGGTGTTCCTTCTTTCACCGCTTCCAGCTACTGCTCCACATAGGCCAGGAACCCGGTGCAAATAAAGTAAAAAAGGATCTAATGCTCTCTGTTTACAAAAGCTTTTATTCCTTCTACCAAATGAAAATCCACTTACATTGACAAGCACTTGAGCAGTGCGGGCTTCTAGCGTCAGAACAGCTCTCTGTGTACCTCCAAGGATCCAAGGATTGATGAAAAACCTACAAAGGTTTTTTTCCTCGATCCTTGGACATTACATATTATTACATACAGACATTCATAATCCAAAACTCTCCCGGCCCCTCCCCCCCATTGTCCCACCTGTTGTGTCAAGGAAATACATAAAAATATTATACGTGAAAAATGCCACACACGTATCCCTCCCCAAAGCCACGCCCCACCCACAGTGTAAGAATTCCTCCAAACAAAAAAAAACAAAAAAAAACAGAAGGAGAAAATTTACAAATATTATCCAAACCCCAAACCATATCATACTTGTCTCACATCGTGACCGCAATCTATGTGCAAAAAAAAAAAAAAAATATATATAATTAGGGGAAGGATACATGTATATTCCTGATCTCCCCCCCCCCCCCCAAGCTCCCCAAGCACAAGGGGGGGATTTCACTCATATCGTGTTCCATCCTATAAGACTTCCTAAAAAGGAAGTATAGGTGAGCAGTATATGACCCCTCTCCTCTCCAGAGAAGGGAAGGTGAAACATACAAATAAAAAAAAAAAAAAAAAAAAGAAAAATCCCTGTGAAACCCCCCTCCCGCCCCCCCTTTCCCTATTACCTTTTAAGGTGGGGAGAAGAACCATACTCCATACCACAACACCAATACTTAACTTCCTCCCAAACATTCCAACACATTATTACATTATATACACCTTATATACATTACATAATATCCCTCCTGACGTTACTCGTCAGGCCTCCTAAAGATCCCTCCACTGGCACACCGCGAAGAGGGGTGTCTGGGAGAGACACAAAAAAAAAAAAAAACAAGGAAAGAAAAGCTTTTGCTGCATTCAGGAGGTGTATTAATAAGGAGTTCCTGTATTTCTTGACCGAGCTCCTCGTGCCATGTAGTAAACATAGCACGGGATCCTCCCGTATCTTAGTCAATGTTAAATTCTCGGTTATACGAGCTACCTCGTCCCAGAAACCCCTTATCGATTGACACGCCCAAAAAATGTGTAGCATCGTTCCGCCCTCCTCTCCACATCTCCAGCATCTATCCTGGTGTTTTCTATCAATTCTATGTAGCTTTGCTGGTACACGGTACCATCTGGCTAGGATTTTATAGTTAATCTCTTGGTATCTGCTTGATATCGATGCCTTATGTGTCAATCTTAGAATTTTATTTACAGTACTTGTTGCTGATTTAGGGGTATCTCCAACTCTCTTTCCCAATTTTGTATGAATTTAGGTGGTCTCCCATCCTGCGATGTCCCCAAGAGCGCATACATGTATGATAAAGCATGTGGTATTCTAACCCCTTCTCTGCACAGGGTCTCAAATGGAGTTAGGGGTCGTGGAGTATATCCCATCCTTTGTATTTGTTTTAAATAGTGTCTAATCTGGTAAGCACTGAACATGTCTAAGTTTCCTTCTGGCCAAGATAACATTTCTGTCGTCGTCGGAGGTTCCCTCTGGGTCCACATATCACATAATCTGACCCTGCCCCCCTTGATTAATCCTATAATTTTAGCGTTAGAACTCCCTGGGGGAAAGTTGGCATTACCTGCCAGGGGTGTCATCGGTGATATTGCTGGTGCCACTAAGCTATGCTTCTGTACTTTGGTCATTTCGCTTAATGTCGCCCGATCGTCGGATGTAGATATATCTTATCATCTTTCGATATAGGAGTCCATGTAGCTAAGATAGTTGCAGAGTTCATGATCTCCTTTTCTAGTTGCACCCACTGCTTATATTCCCCGTTGCAGTGCCAGTCTAACACTCACATTAAATGTGCAGCCCTGTAATAGCACATTAGGTCTGGTAGACCCACGCCTCCTCTCACCTTCGGTAAGGTTAAGGTCTGCATGCCAATTCGCGGGGATTTTCTGGCCCATACAAATGACCTTAATACTGCCCTAGTCTGTGTAAAAAATGTCATTGGGATTGCTATCGGAATTGCCTGTATCATATACAATAATCTTGGTAATACGTTCATTTTTACTACGCTACACCTCCCGAACCAAGACAAAACAAGTGTCTGCCATTTTTGTAAATCTGCTTTAATGGATTTTATCAGAGGAATAAAATTTGTCTCAAATAGATCACTAAGATCTGCTGTGATATGGATCCCTAAGTATACTATTGATTTGTTCTTCCACTGGAATGGAAAAGAGGCTCTCATATGATTCCACCTGTTCCCTGGTATTGACACGTTCAGTGCCTCCGACTTAGACATATTCATTTTAAAGTACGAGACCTCTCCATACTCTCTAATCGCTTCTAGTATTAGTGGGAGTGTTCTGTCAGGGTTTGTTACGTAGAACAGAAGATCATCTGCATAAGCTGCCACTTTATGCTGTCCCCTGCCCATTTGTGCTCCTTCTATTTCAGCATTTTGACGGATCTTACATAAAATGGGTTCTAGAGCTAATATAAAAATCAGTGGCGATAGAGGGCAACCTTGTCTAGTGCCGTTTTTTATATGAAAAAAATTCGAACACCAGCCATTCACTCTCACCGCCGCCGTGGGATTAGAATACAATGCCAGAATAGATGTCGTCATCCATGTTCCCAGGCCAAGGTGTGACAGGGTGGCTCGGATGAAATTCCATGCCACCCTGTCAAACGCTTTTTCAGCATCTACTGAAAGAAGCATCATCGGGATTCTCCGCGATCGCATACCATCTATCACATCGATTGTTCGAGTGGAGTTATCTCTTGCTTCTCTTGTGGGGACAAAGCCGACCTGGTCGTAATGAATTAGTTGTGGTAAGGGAGAATTCAATTAGCCAGTATTTTGGAAAACCGTTTCGTGTCTAAGTTCAATAAAGATATTGGGCGGTAACTCCCGCACGCCGCTGGGTCCTTCCCCCTCTTTATGAATCAATGTAATATAAGCTCGCAAGGAATCTAATGGTACTTTCCCTCCCTCCCCAATGTAATTCAAATGATCTAATAAAGGGGTCTTTAAGCTTGCATAGAACTTCTGATAGTATATCAGTGCCAAGCCGTCCGGGCCTGGTGCTTTGTGTGGTTTTGCTTGCGATATTGCTGTTTTTAACTCTTCCTCTGTTATCTTCCCCTCTAATGCTGAAATTTGGTCTTCCTTCAGGGAGGGCATATCTGTAGTTCTGATATATTTAATCGCCTCATCGAAGCCAGCATCCCCCCTACCAGCTGACTCCGATGAGGCGATGTCATATAACTCTTGGTAAAATCTGCTAAATTCTTCCGCTATTTCTGGTGATCCGTGTTTCATTTGTCCCCCTCTTGTTTGTATTTGTGCTATTACCATCCTTTTCTGGGGTCCCCTTAATGCTCTAGCCAACATAGTGCCCGGTTTGTCAGAGTATTCGTAATAATGTCTTTTTCGTGACACTATAGTTCGAATAGCCTTCTCAAAGAGTAGCTCATTCAGTTTTCCCCTGGCCGCGGTGAGAGGCATCAGGTGTTCCATCGCCACTGATTTCTTATGGCTGGCACTCAAAACTTCTATCTGTGTTAACAGCTCAGAGATCTTCTCTTCCTTTTCTCGTTTCCGTTTTGCTCCCATTTTGATCAGCACTCCCCTGATAACACATTTATGTGCCTCCCATATGCTCGATGGTGTCACTTGTGGTGTTTGATTTTCCTGGAAATACCTCATTAATTCTGCCTCTATCTCTGTTTTTGTTTCTAATCCTTGTAATAACGATTCGTTCAATCTCCATGACGGTAATTTTACAGGACCTACGTCAAAGTCAATTGTAATATGAATTGGAGAATGATCCGACATGGAGAAAGATCCAATCTGTGTAGCTACCACTTTGTGTAAGTCTCTCCGAGATATTAGAATGCGGTCTATTCTAGAATATCTATTATGCACCGTAGAAAAATACGTATAGTTCTTTTCGCTAGGATACATGATTCGCCATGGGTCGACTAGATTAAGGAGGGTGATTTCCCTGCTAAGTCTTTTTAATCGAGCATATGAGAGGTGTGATGTCCCTTGGGAGGTGTCTAATAATGGCTCTGGGGCGTAATTAAAATCCCCGCCCATGATTACCAGCCCTTCTTGGAAGTCTAACAGAATTGGTGCAATAAGCATTAAAATTGAGATTTGATTGTGATTAGGGAAATACACATTTATCAAGGTAATCATATTTTCCCCTATCTTACCCTTAACCATCAGGTATCTTCCCTGTGGGTCAATACGTGTTTTCCAAAAATGTCCATGGTATCTCTTTAGCTACAATAATGCTTACCCCCTTCGACTTAAGGATGGGGGAGGGGCGTGATATGACCAAGGGAAATCTTTATTCTGTAATTTTGGGGTTGCTTCCTTTTTAAAGTACGTTTCCTGGCAGAAAAGTATCTGTGTCCGATTTTCGTCTCATGTCCGCCAGCAGACGTACTCGTTTTTCAGGTGTGGACAATCCCCTAACATTGAGCGAGGTGATTTTGATTTCCTGCATTTCTGTCCCAAGATACTTCCCCCGAATTTTATTCCCTTGGTTACATGTACTCTCGCCCCCCCCTCCTTCCCACTATCGCCCCCCCAAAATAGGAGAGGTGCCGTGAGTCCGCAAACACTCCGCACAAAACCCCTCCCCCCCGAAGCACCAATTTACCCCCCCCTTCCCCCCCTCCCCGCGGGTATGCCAGTAAGTCGGGATCCTATGTGGTCAACTTTTGACCATGCGTAACAAGACGCAACCTAATTGAGTGTGCGATCCAAGGATTCGCACCGTGAGGAGGAACAGATCAAATAACAGAGGTAGCTGTTTCTCTTTATGTGTTGACAAAAAATGAAAAAAAAAAACAAAGAAAAAACACAGCACACCCAAGAGCTAAAAGCTCTCACCCTTTGCTCCTATTTGAAAAGGGAAAAATAAAGGAAAATAAAAACACAAAAAGGTAAACACATCAATCTCAACAGGTCCGTGCTCCCGGGGCATCCGCCCCTTTTCTACTCTCCCCAGAGAGGCCGTGGGGGTCCCCATATATTATTCCCTACCAATCTGCCTCCATACATATTTCAATCTGTCAGTGTCCCTAAACCTACTCATATTTAAGAGGCTTTCCTTGTCTTGACCCCCAAAGCCCTCCCGGTACTTAATATCTAGCCATCCTCCTACCATTATGCCTCCCTCCTCTTGCTCACTGCCACACGTATTCCCCTCATCTCCTACTCTAAGCCCCCTGCTCGACATACTAAGACTGTCTAATCACTCTCCTGTTAATTCTTTACTCTCCGAGCCTTTTCTCTCTCAGACAGGGCAGAGTTCGCTCCACAAGGAAAAAATATAGACTCCTCCGTTGGAGACCCTTAATACTACTTTATACAAAAAAGGAAAAAAAAAAAGAAGAAAAGTCAGGATTCCTCCCTTACTCCTGAGTTCACAGCCATCCCCCACCCTACTCTGACCGTGACCCCCTAAGAGAGAAAACCAAAAAACAAAGAAAAGGGAAAATCGCAGGAGACGAGAACGAATTGCATGGCATCATCAAACTGTGATCAAGTCACTGTTCCTGTAACATGATTCCTGGGCCTCTCTTAAACACTTGGGGGTCCAGCCAGTCAGGAACTTGCACCGGCTGCGTCCCCAAAAAGGAAAACAGTCCTGGCAGTTGATCAGGCCAACGTAACGTAAAGGACAGTTCCCCTTTCATGACCTTTAGATGGAAAGGGTGGCCCCAGTGATAAATAGCTCCTGCTTTCTGAATTTCTTCCAGTAAAGGTTTAACTGCTGCACGCATTCTAAGAGTATTCCTTGATAGGTCTGGTAAGAGTCGAATCATCGAACCTTCATATTCAAAGGGGCCCCTATCCCATGCCTTCCTCATTATTTTTTTCTTTGAGTGCGAAGAAATGGATCCTAGCTAGGACATCTCGTGGATAGCCTGCCCCCATACACCGCGGGGCCCTTACTCTATGGACCCTGTCTATCTCAATTGGCTCCAATTGAGGTCTATCCAGAAGTCCATTGAAAATATCGGTTATCTTGACTGACAATTCCGGCCCTTTTATCATCTCAGGCAGCCCCCTAAGACGTATATTGTTGCGCCGATTCCTATTCTCTCCGTCATCTTGCTGCAGCTGGATCATGATTAACTGTTTGGATAGTAATTTCTGATGCGCCCCTATACTTTCAACTTTCTCTGCGATCTGGGTCTGCTCTTTTTCCACCCCCTCTATTCTACTGTCCATTTTCTGCATTTGGCCCTTCAAGGAGTTAATTTCATTGGTAAGTGAGCTTACTATGGAGGCTGCAATAGCTGTCAAATCTTGTTTTGTGGGCATAATGGCTAGTAGCTCCTTCCATTCCAGAGTCTGTGCAGGCATGCTTTGCTAAGGGGAGTCTTGTGAGGTTGACTGCTCATCACTTGGAGCAACAGTCTGCTCAGATATATCCTCCATTTGCTGGTCTTGTGTCTCTTTACTATTATTACTGCTTTTACTGTCCTTCTTTACTCCTGTGTTTACAGATGCACCTGGCCTTATTGGTGCCATTCTAGACTGTTCCTCCACCCTCCCGCTTTGTGCACCCCTAAGAAAATACGCGGAGATGTCCGCCCTCCTTCCTGGTGTTCTTATGTTCTGGGGTTAATTTTTCTGCATGGGGGGGTAGGGGGGATGGGAACTTGGCAGCTTATTGGCGTTGTAACTTCTTCACCTCTAGCCCACCAACGTCTAGTTAGGTGGGTCCATATTTCTGTCCCACACTCTCTATCCCCCTTGGGTAGCGTAGTACTCAGCCCCCCCGAGTGTAACAGTAGGTCAGACAGTCTCTGCACTCACCAGGGCCGTCGCTGCACTTTCTCCACGCTCAGATGCGATCCCTGTACTCCCGCAGTGTCGGCTGGCTGTTTCCGTTGCCTCCACGCTAGTATGGGTGCAGGAAGTTCCGTCCTATTTGGTGGGTATACTTCTTGGGACCGGGCCGGGCCCCTATGTTCGGGAGTCTCGGCGTTGCTCTGTCCTCCCCGGGTCCGGGTCCCTATGTTCGGGAGTCTCGGCGTCACTCTGTCCTCCCCGGGTCCGGGTCCCAGTATGCGGGAGTCTCGGCTTTGCTCTGTCCTCCCCGGGTCCGGGTCCCTGTGTGAGGGAGTCTCGGCGTTACCCTGTTCTCCCTCTCTGGAGTCAGCGCCAGTCTCCAGTACTACCACACTCGGAGGTATCTGTTTCAGCCTCGTGTGCTCTCTTCCGGCGTCTGAAGGGGGAGGATGCCACTGCTCGCTGCTATGGGCGGATGCCTGCCTATGGGTGTCGGACCTCTGCTGTGGACCTCCTCACGGCGTCATCCTCTTGCCACACCCTCCCACTGAAGTATATTAGGAGATGTCCTAGGTTAAATATTCCGCCAAGGTTTTCTTTTGGACTTTGAAGGTGATATTCACACCTGGGAGTGGCAATTGAGCTGGCTGTGTTTCTAAGGTTTTATTACTCAAGGCTCTTCAAATACATTCTAGTTAGTGACCATAGAATACAGTTATCCTTGGCTTTTGTCCACAGTTCAGCAGACAGTTTTTCAAACCTTCAACAGGGTGATAAAAAAAACACAGGATGTTCTGTTTGAAGACTTATGTGAATGTCCTGATTTTAACCTAGTTTTGGAGCTTATTCAGTCTTGAACCTCCATATGAAATTTTTTGAAAATATGTCTATTTCTTCATAATAGTTCTGAAAAATGCGAGGGGTAGTGTACTGATCAGGAATGGTCCTTCTATTCAGAATCTGATAGTCGATATTACATCCTCACCACCACAATAGGGGACTTCTAGACTCCTGAATGATTCCTGACTTCTTCAGCTCAGCCAGCTGCTGAATGCTTTATCTTCCTGTAACTGAGTCCAGTCCTGAGCACTCTTAGTGCACCCCACATCATAGTCTTGCCAGGAGAAAACCTTCTCCCACTTGAACAACTGCTCTCAAACCCTTCCCTGCCACTCAGGAGGCAACAGTTCAGAAGAAAAGAGAAGCTCCCTCTGTGTCTGCTTGTATCTCTTCTCCTAGCCATCTAATTTGGGGTCACCGGGGTAGCTGAACTCACTTGCCCGATCGGCATGAGAGCCCCTAACATCACTGGATGATCTGAGACATTTTGAAGCCTGACTGGTACCTTTCCTCCATTCCGGAACAAGGTTTCTTAGGAGACTTTTCTGGAACCAACTCCACTACAGCTTCACTCGACAGTGTGTCTGTCTCCAAAATGACAAAGTTACCTGGCTAATGCCAAGTTAACTTGGCGGTATCCTTCATGCAGTATCCTTCATGCAGACTATCTTCCCTGGCTGCACTACCCTCTCCTTGGTTCTGAATCTCCATAGTCTTCTCACTCCTTCACCTGGGGCATTCTGCTATCAAACCACTTGCTTGAAAGCTTGATGTAATTGGGAGTATATCTTTTTAGATACTGAATCTTCCTGTCCAGCCAAAGGGACCAATAGTCTTCTCACGTGGTCGGCGTTAGTCCCAGTCAGCATAGAGTTATGTTCTGCTCCTGGAGGCCTTGGACACATGACAGCCAAGGTGTCAAATTTTTCTGCCTTCCCAGCCACAGATGGCCCAAAGGTGGTCTTGATTGGGATATATCCATCGTATAGGAATTTCTCAGTCCCGTTTCTTCAAATCTCCTTATTTTCCAGCGTACACAGGGGAATGTGCTTCAAACATCAGTCATAAAAGTCTCTGTATAACAGCGTCACTTGGGCTCCAGTATCCAGTAGTGCTTTTAGTGTATACACCTTCCACGTGCTCTGACACAACGAGGGAAGGCCCTATCAGTCTTTCTGGCAGATTAACTTGCTTGTTAGAGAGAGCTAGATTCCCCCTTTCCTTGCTGACCGTTGAGAAGACCTAACAGAACCCTTGAGGGGTGGGGAAGCATTGACTGTCTGTGCCTGTTGCCACAGGCTTAAAGTGTTACAAAACCCAGGACCCTACATTTACTATATCTGGTCTCCCACAGAGCACAGAACATAGAAATGCAATAGTTTTAGTAAATATAAACTGCTAAATACCCTTTCTCATCAGCAGTATCTAGCAGTCTTGTAACTTCTATCAGTGTCTGCTTAAAGCTTTTAGGAGGAGTTTTCATTCTGCTCTGACTGCATTACCCCTGACCCTCTGTCTGGACAGTGCTGATTGGCTCTGTGCTGATCACTTGCAATCTCCCAAGAAGAAAAAAAACACTAGCAATACACACCAAGCTGAGAATGTGCAGCTTGTCCCCAAGGCTCTGTACTATCAGGAGATGGATTGGGGACTGTGGAAGAAGGGGAGGACCAGAGAAGACAGGATCAAACAGCCTTTTTACACAATGCAGAGGATTAACCCCTTAGGTTCTACGGTGAATATAACAAGCATGCTTTACTGCATATACAGCAGTGTTCATTTTTACATCAGATTTCGTTTTATTTATAGTCTTTTGACTAAAATGCCATTTTAGTTTTAGTCCTATTTTAGTATATTGAATAAGTTGTTTTTGTTGTTTTTATTCGACTAAAATAGTATTAATTTAGTAGACAAAAATATTTTATTTGACGAAATTAACACCGATTTATATAGACTGATTTTACGGTTTTGGGTTTAACCGGTTGCCGTCCGCTGCCGCCTTTTTACTGCGGCAATGCATCTCTCCTGCGCGAAACAACGTAGGTCTTCGTCGGTTGCATGCCTGCAGCTAGGGGGCGAGCGCGCGCCGCCGCCGGGGCGCTCCCGCCCCCACTCGGCAGCAAGGACTCTGATGCATGGGGCAGGCGGCTCTGATTGCCACCTGACAGCCGCGTTCGTTCCCCGCTGACAGAGAAGAATGGTCAGCTGTTGTAAACACTGTTGTAAGCTGTTGTAACTTCTCCCTGGAATGATCACAGAGCCCCTGTGATTTTTCTATATAGGATCACAGGTCTCTATGATAATTTCACAAGCCACGCCCCCCCCAAACAGTTAGAATCACTCCCCTAGGCTCACATTTATCCCCTTGATCACCAACAGTGTTAACCCCTTCCCTGCCAGTGTCATTATTAAAGTAACTGTGCATATTTTTAGCACTGATTACTGTAGTAATGTCACTGGTCCCCCCAAAAGTGTCAAAAATGTCAGTTAGGGGTCCGATCTGTCCACCGCAATGTTGCAGTCCCGCTAAAATTCACAGATCGCTGCCATTACTTGTAAAAAACAAAACAATAAAAATGACATAAATCTTTCCCGTAGTTAGTAGACACGATAACTTTTGCGCAAACCAATCAAAATACGCTTATTGTGATTTTTGTTTTAAAAAACAATATGTAACAGAAAACAAATTGGCCTAAAATGTTAAAAAAATTTAGATTTTGAAAAAAAAAAATTTGTTTTGAGAATGTTGTATAACAGAAAGAGAAAATACTGTTAATTTTTTTTCAGAATGGTCGCTATTTTTTTGTTTATAGCGCAAAAAATTAAAATCGCAGAGGTGATAAAATGCCACCAAAGGGAAGCTCTATTTGTGGGGAAAAAAAAGGACATAAATTTCATTTGGGAACAGCGTCACATGACTGCGCAATTGTCCGTTAAAGTAACGCAGTGCCGAATCGCAAAATATGGCCTGGTCATTAAGGGGGAAAATCTTCCGGTCCAGAAGTGGTTAAAAACACTTCAGTGGCTGTCCAGCACAGGTGAATGCAGCCGCATGCCCAGAGACCCTCTTCCGGTGCCTCGTCATGATCTTCCCATTCATTATACTTCTGGAGCTCTTGACTCTGTCGGGGTTCTCAACTAGCTTCTTCACTGAGACCCCTTGAAGTTTCCCACCTTTTGAGCGGAGAAAAGTTTTTGTAGAGCTTTCAGCAGTTCAGCCATTAGATCTGGGTCGGCCTTCTTTTGGGGGCACTTTGCTTTAAATAGTCCACAGCGGAAGTGCCTCCTTGAGTCAGGTTTTGTTTTTTGCATGTCAGCCTGAGCTTCCATCACTCATAGCAAAGTTTGTTGCATCTTATCCTGAGTCTGGCCAACTTAGGTGAGTAGCTCAACTTGTGCTGCCTCAGCAACCGTTTTGACAGTAGGAGAGCTAAAGTATTCCTCTGCCTCTGTTTCATCGTCGCTATTCTCCCCGAGGGAACCCTTTTCCACCTGAGTCATCCAAGCTTCTACCCTTTGGGATTAGGTCTTGATAATTCCTTAGAACCTTGATTCTATTCATCTAGCAAGCCCTCTTCCTCCCTCACATCTTTCACCAGCTCAGGATAGTTAGGAACCACCTGCATTCCCTTGAGTAGCAGCTTTAACACAATCGGGTGGTTGGGCCTAGCACTCTGCAGGATTCATTCTAAACTAACGTTGTCAGCATCACAGGGATCCATCCCCTTCTTCAGGATAATTTGGTATTAAATCAGACCCACTCTAACAGCATAGTCGGATGGTCTCTCACCCTTGCACTGTTAAATGTGCTCAAACTTGTATCAAGATCAAGAAGCTTTTACACAGTCTCATTTCCCTATCTGAGGCTACTGATTACATCTGCTGCAGGGCTTCTAAGAATTTTGCTTATCCTCTGCCTTTGCTGCACCTCTGGGACACTCCATTCTTCAACTACTTGTATGGCCTGGTCCATCCAGCTTTCAAATCCTTCCTCTCCATTAGGGGCTAGAATCCCTCCTGAGAAGAACTGAAGCTTATGATGCCCTTGGTGGGCTGAAACTGTACTATTCTTTTTTTTTTTAAAATATTTTTTATTGAAATTTAAACAACATACATAGTAGAAAATGCAACAATCAGTACATGGTGAACATCATGAAATAATACAGGTAACGGGGGGGGGGGGTTGGAGTTGTTCCAGCCTATGGTATATGGCTAAGGGTTCAAGAAGATGGTTAGTAACTGGTACCAGGTAACAAGTAACTAGTAACCATCGTCAACTGACCGGTTGGGATGAAGGTGGAGACAGCATGTTTAGAGGTAGTAGCGGCACCCTGAGGCATATGTGCATAGGTCACTGGGGGCGGAGTGGGTCCTGGAAACGTGACCAGGCCAAGCAAGGAGAGGAGAGGCGACCCCTCCCCCGGCATCATAATGGGAACATAATCGCCTGGAGAGAGGTGCCACCCCTCCCCCCCCACAAGCGCATGGAAACGATGAGCCTACATCAACATTATGGGGAGTACCTCCAATGCTGCCAAGCTCTACTAAACTTGGAGAAGGAGAGGGAATTAAATGCCAGGGATTTTTCTAGGTTGTAGTTGTCATTGACAGTCTTGACTACCTCGGAGAAGCTGGGGATCTCCAAGGATTTCCACCTACGGAGGATCAGCGTTCTCAAGGCCAAGAGTATATGTACAATCATCTGACTGTAACATACCGGATACGTGTCAATGCCTATGCTTAGCAGTGCCATCCCTTTCCTAGGTGGACCTAAGATACCTGTACATTCAGCAATACAGCGGAATATTCTATTCCAGTAACTCGTTAGCGAAGGGCAATCCCAAAGAATGTGAGCAAGTGTACCCGTGTGTCTGCATTCCCTCCAACAGAGGTCTGAGAGGGAAGGTAACACCCTTGCAAACCAAAATGGGGTGTAGTACCATCTGTTGGTGATTTTCAACATCATTTCCCAGTGTGTGGTGCAGTGGGAATATTGATAGGTGGACATAGAGGCGTGAGACAACTGTTCTGGAGTAAAAGTGCAAGCCAGATCCTTTTCCCATCTTAGCATAGGTATGGACTTGAGGGGACCTGTGTAGGAGAGAATCATAGAACAGGGAAATACCTCTAGCCGCTTTCCTGTCTAAGTGGTAGTATTTTAGGGGCTTTTAGGGGAATTTGTCTAGTGGACAAAGGGTTTTTGGCAAGAAAACTGTGGATACGGAGAACAGTTTTTAAGGAAGGTGAGGAAGGTGGTATGTTAAAGGCCTGTATCAACAGCCTCGGGGATCGAAAGAATCCCTCCGTGTAAAACTGTGAGATTTCAGACAGACCTAGAGGGGCTAATGGAGATGTTTGAAGAGAGGGTAGATGTGCTTCGGTAATTGTCAATGGCAGGGAGGAGAAACTATGGGGGGCACCTCTAGTCTGCCCCTCCCACGCAACCCCCAGCATACGCCACGCCAGCAGAGAAGCCTGCATCGTTGGGGGAAGCGTGGGGAGATGCCATGGGATCCAGAGGTCTCCCAGGAGCAGCAGACGAAGGTTTTTAGTTGGTGAGATGTGACGTTCAATGGAGGTCCAGGGGTGCCCGTCAATACGGGAGAACCAGACCCTCAATTGATCCAGTCTAGTAGACCAGTAGTACAACTTAAGGTTGGGAAATTTGGCACCTCCCATGTTTTTGGGTAACGTCAAAGTGGAGGTAGCCACTCTCGCCCTCTTACCGCACAAGATAAAATCACGCAATCCTCGTGAGAGAGCATCTAGATATTTTTTCGGGAAGGTGATAGGGAGCACTCTAAATAAGTACAGCACTTGGGGTAAGATCGACATCTTATAGGCAGCCATCCTACCACCCCAGGACAGTTCCACTTTGGCCATAGCTGCCATTTCTTTGTTAATCTTCTTCAGGAGGGGATCAACATTTGCGGGGATCAAGGGTATGGACACATACTTTGTAGCAGTGTTACCAGTTTTGGACTAATACCTAAATTCAGCACTAAGGACTTGGTCGTGTTGACTTTGTGATATACGAGATTGCTCCAAACTCTAAAAGGATGCGGTGAACAGCCAGGAGTGAGCGTATGGGGTTTGTGAGGATGACCACAATGTCATCTGCAAATAAGTTAACATCGTGGGAGACGTCACCCACAAGGAAGCCCTCCACTTCGTTTTCAGATCTAATGGCCTCTGCCAGGGGTTCAATCATCAGATTGAAGATTGCAGGTGAGAGGGGGCAACCCTGTCGGGTGCCATTAGTGATAGGGAATGGTGTTGAGGTTATGCCCGATGCGAGTACCTGGGCCATGGGACAGGAGTAGAGAGCCAGTAGTGATGAGAGTATGCCTCTGGAAAAACCAAACTTCTCCAGAGCCATACGCATAAACAGCCAGTTGACTCTGTCGAACGCCTTCTCTGTGTCCAGGGTAAGGAGCAGATTAGGCGTTCGAGTCCTCTTCACCTGGTAGCATCGGATGTATGCCAACCAGGCATAAAACCCATCCGGTCGTTTTTAATCAGGTGAGGGAGGATGGGTTGGAGACGAGCTGCCAGTATCTTAGCGTATATCTTGACATCACTGTTCAAGAGGGAAATGGGTCTGTAATTGGCAGGGAGACTGGGGTCTTTGTCAGGTTTGGGGATAGTTGTAATGTAGGCGCCTAACATTTCAAAGCAGCCTGCCGGGTAGCCTGATTGAACACCTCTACTAGGGTGGGATTCAGAGTGGTACTATGAATTTTGTAATATTCATTACAAAGGCCGTCTGGACCTGGGGATTTGCCGTGGGAAAAATGTGGATGGCCTTGGATACCTCATGAATGGGGAGGATAAGGAATGTAGGTGGTCAGTGCCGAGAGCGAGTAAGTGTAGTTTGTCCAGAAATTTGTAGATAAGCTCGGGACTGGGTTGTACGGTGGAGGGATCTTGAGCTAAGTTATACAGTGAGCTGTAAAACTGCGAATTCGTTCGCAATCTCTCGGGGGTGAGTAAGTTTGTTCCCTGTCTTGTGGTGTGTTAAGTGGGAGATACGCGTAGCAGCCCTCTTCTGTTTTAGTCTGACAGCCAGAGTTTTGCCTGCTCTATTGGCATGGGCATAGTACCTGAGTTTGAGAGATTTAAGGTGCCGATCATAGCGATCCATGAGGTGAGATTTCAGGGCTTCTCTCCTCTGGGTCAGCTCTGTGGCCACAGAATGTGTCGGAGTGCGTTTGTGGGTGGTCTCAAGGTCACGGATCTCCGAGATGAGATTAGTGAGCTTCTGGTTGTATGCCTTTTGCACCTTAGCAGCTTGCTGGATACATATGCCCCGTATGAACGCCTTATGCGCTCCCCAGAGCGACCAGGGGTCTGAGACCGATGGAGCATTGAACCTGAAAAATTCAGACAGATGATCCGCAATCACCTTGCTAGTGGGGGGATCTTGGAGTATCCTGACATCTCACCGCCAGATAGACGTCCGTTCCCTGGGCCCGCTCTCCTCCAAGACCATCTCCACGGCGGAGTGGTCAGACCACGTTATGTTTCTGATGGCCGAGGAGGAGATCTTGCCCTGCAAAGGGAGGTTGGTCACAAACAGATCAATACGTAAATAAGAGCGATGTCTGGGGGAGTAGTAAGAGTAGTCTCTTTCCGAGCCGTGCTGACACCGCCAGACATCGTATAGCTGTTCCCTAAGCAGTAGGGAGTTCAAAGAGAGCTGTTGGCCCCGGGCGGGCACCGAAGTGTCAAGCCCCGGGTCGACCACAGCATTAAAGTCACCACACATTACCAAATTGCCATATACATTAGCGGAGATCTTTTGTAGCAGTCTGTGTAGGAAACGCTTCTGGTGGCAGTTTGGGGCGTAGAGTGCTATCAAGGTCAGAGGCATGTTATTAAAGTCACCTTGGATAATCAGGAACCGACCATCCGGATCTTGGGTTTGGTCATTCAGTGTAAAGGCAATCGTGTCTTTGATCGCAATCATAACACCTCGCTTCTTCTCTGGGGCACTGGAAAAAAACTAATTGGGGAAGTTCTTGTAGGAAAATTTAGGCTGCCGAGTGGCTTTAAAATGAGTCTCCTGGATGGAAACGATGTCAGCTTGACTGTTACATAGCTCAGTCCACAGAGAGAACCGCTTAGCAGGATGGTTTAAGCCGTTGACATTCAGCAATAAGAATTTATTGGTCATGGCGGCTAGAACAGGCAGGGCCGTGTGGGCTGGACGTGGGCAACAGGTGGCAGGAGATTGTAGAGGAGGCAATAGTCAACAGTCAACATGAGGACAGGTGGTGCCAAGCAGTGAGGATGTATACTGGAACAACTGCAGGGAAGGGAAAACAGTCCATAACTTTCGCCAAGCGCTGGACAAAGCTTAAAAAAGAGTTCAAGGGCAGGTAGATCCTGCAACAAAGAGCAAAGGGCCATAGGGGCAGTAATGCATTCCAGGCCAGGGACTATGGTGGAAAGGGCAGGTGGTGGTGCTCACCTCCAGTAGGCGGCTTCTTAGAGTTGGACCGTTTCCGTGATACAACTTGCCAGTCACCAGAGAGATGTTACGGAGCTGTAGAGGCCGATGATGGAGGCGGCTGTTCCGGAATGATCTCCCAGCGGTGGAGTAGGGACAATCCTTCCTCCAGGGTGGATATGGTGACCGTGGAGCTGTTATGGGTGATGGTCAGTAAGGCAGGGTGTTTCCACTTGTGCGGGACATGGTGATTTCTGAGGGCCTTCGTGATGGTGGCCAGGTTTCTGCGTTTCTGTAGTGTATGCCTGGAAAGATCAGGAATTATTTGAATTTGCGGGTAGTCCCCTGGCATAGCCTGGAGTTGTCTGGATGATAAGAGCACCCTGTCCTTGGCTTGAAAAAAGTGTACTCTGAGGAGGACATCTCGAGGCAGGTCTTGGGCTATAAAGCTTGGTTTCGGGATCCTATAAATCCTATTGATCGCCAGTTCATAGTCCGAGAGAGAAGGCACTAAAGCAGAGAAAAGATCCTTGGCCATTTTTTCCAGGTGTTGAGGTTGGACCAACTCAGGAACTCCCCTAAGTTTTAAGTTGTTCCTCCTTGATCTGTCCTCAAGGTCAGCTATTTTATCTTTGATCCAAGCAATATCATCCGAGTGACCATTGTGCGCATCAATTAGTCTTAAAGGAGAGAGTGCATTTCTCCATAGAGGTTTCAACAGAAAACTGACCTTGCACCATGTCAGTGTGTATGGAGGACCATAAAGAATGTAGCATATCCTTCAGCAGGGTGGCTGAGACAGGCTGGTCCCCTGCTGGAAAGGCCGCAAAGGGGTCTGCAGGCTGCATAGCTTGGGCCCTGGAGGAGGAGGAGGGGGCCGCCGTCTGATCCATCGGGCTCTTCTGAAAGGCATCTGGGGGGGGGGGGACCCCCAGCGGGGTTTCTGCTTCGCTGGGCTTCTGGAAGAGGGTGATGGGGGGATGAGTTGCCGCTGTCAGGATTGGCAACCTCCCTGGCTTGGGGATCGCAGCCTGCGTGTCTGCTCGCACTCCCATGGGAAGGCTGTTGCGGCCCACCGGCGCCATTTTGCCAGAGACCGGCAGCGCTAGAAAGGAGGAATCCATCCATCCTGTTTGTTTGCTGGGATCCTATCTTACCCCTCATCGTTCCTGGGGGCTTCGGGGTCCGGCAGAGGTGAGTATGCCCTTGGTGCGGTCTGCTGTAGGCTGAAGTCCCGGGTGGCCGAGCGGAGCTGGAGACTTACGCGGCCATCTTCAGCGCCGTATGCCATGCCCCCCCCCCCAAAACTGTACTATTCTTTACAAGACTCTCAACCAGCTTGCTCATATCGGCATAAAATGAAGCAGACACCAACCCGGCTACGGGTACATCAGCTTCCTCTGACACTGGGCTCATCAACCCGAATTGTGATCGATCTTCTTCCAAGCCTCCTGCCAGCAGTAGCCGTATCACTTGAGCATCCAATCCTTCTGCCAGGCTCACAACATCCTTTTGAAAACTATTTGGTATGACAGTTCTCCATTCCAGCAAGACGTGAGTGCAGTCTAACCTGAACTCGGTATTCATATCAATGAAAGTAAAGTTGGGAAGGCGTGCTGACGTCACCACGACGCAACCCGGAAGTCGGGCGGCAGCGGGTTATCTGTTTACAAGCGCTTGTTTCCTTTACTCATGTAAGTGTTTTTAACCGTTATTCCAATAAACTGCCTATACGTACTACGCTATTGTGCTCCCCTTTCCTTCACTGGGTTCGTGGATCACTGTGAGGTTTATATATCTGCTTGGGGTGCTTCGTATCGTATCGTGTATCCAGAGGCAGCAGTACTGTGAGGCTTCCCTGCTATGCTGAGTAGGTCCCATGACACCAGCTAGTTTACACAGCGGATGGAGTGTATGACATGCTCATTACCCATTGAGCTCTGGTAAGCCTGGTGTGAGATCTATGCATGCGGCACGGATTGTGGATTTATGCACATAGTTGCGGTGAAGGACTTCCTTTCCACACTGGACACCCTCTCTGCTTATCTACTTCTCCTAATTTGGACTTTTAACAATTGATGGACTTTTGTTCATATTCAATGTTGCATTAGGTTCAGTTCTATGAACATTACTGATTTCTGCTTTTAGATTGTTTTGCTATATACTGGTCTATTCTAGTTGTGGTTTTTGTACGCTTATCCTGATTACTTATCAGGTACATCAGTTTAGCGCAGCTCTCCTTTTACATTCATATCAATGAGATGGGCCCCTTGCTCTTGCACTGTCCTCTCATCTGCTGGCACACCTTTTTCCAAGTGCACTGGACTCCATTTATCTCCACTACTGTGCATAACTTCAGCCAGCTGCCATGCTCTTGGCTCCAAGTGGCTGCTGTGGCTAGATCCAACTTCCTTCAGCTCTTGAAACATTGCATGACTTAGCTGGGGCAACCCATGAGGGGTACAAGCCCCATTGATTAGAGACGAGCTCCAAAATGTAGTGCTACCCATGTGGGAGCCACTTGAGAATATCTGACCAAAGGATTGCCCTGACCTTGCAAGTCTCCCGACACCTCTGACTTCTTTAAATGACAAATGCAATTATACTGACACCAAATGGCAGTAAGTAGATTAATCGAGTGTTTTATTTATGAGTCTTAAGACAGATAATGCAGTAAAATATTGCTATAAACTTAAGATTCTCACGCACTGGTACAAGAATGCAATGTAAAGAGGATTTCAATACATTTAACAGCAACAGTATCAGACTCTTTAAGAACCTATGACCCTAGGCATAAAAGGGAGACTAAGGACCTTGCTCTCTGTCAGTTAGCTCCCTCTAACTCCTGGTGTCAAAGGCTCAGAACCTTTGTAAATAAGTGTCAACAATATAACAGAACTATAACCTTCAACTTCCTAAGGGAGAAGAGTTCCCCTGTGTGAATAATATGCCCAAAGTCCTTTGCGGTGGGGCGGGGAAAGAACAAGATGGTGAAGTTCTGATGATGTAAAAGATCCGGTGTCTTCAACTAGCTTAACAAGGGTCCAGAGAGAATCTCTGGGTACAAGCATCCAATAGTGTGAATAGCATGTGCAAAATGTCTCCTTGTGAACTTTGGTGCAAAAAGGTAAAATCAGTTGTCTACATGCAGTGTCTCTTAGGGTGTATAGAAGATGAGCTTTTGCCCGCTCACCGATCCAAACGATACCAGGCTCATGGAAATAGGAAGAAACAGATCCTGGAACAGGCTCCTGTAAAATCTGTGCATGAATGGATGCTCCCAGTCACACACCTTGCTGCACTGTATTGCAGTGTGATCTGTGCTGGGGGAGATGAAGATAACCCCCCCAACTGTCACCGGACCGGCAGGAAACTGGCAAGGATGGATTGGTCCCCACACACGCACACACACTGGATGCTCTCCACACTGCCTAGGCCGCAGCGGTGACTCGTGCTCCGCCGACCAACCGGGGCTTTGCTTGCAGCTGAAGACAGTGGTCCCAAGAGAGCGATCCCTTGCCAGCACTGGCTATACATTACCTCTCCCAGCATTCTGTTCTCTCCCCTCAGGCCGGCTGGAACTTGTACTTCATCATAACAGACTACATGTCCCAAGATCATTTGCTCCTTTCTCAGCTCTCACTCACTCTGCATTCAGGATGTGACTAAGCAGAGTCCAAACCTGAGCACTAGAGGGAAGAGCCTCACTGTGTCCATACGTTAATGATAGAAAAAGTGTTAGGAGGCCACTTTTAGCATGCAGTGGTAATGCATTGAATATTGTGCCTGTGCAATTATCAGAATACAGTGTTTTTCCTATATTGGACCATTACAGTATTGGCAGCTTTAAACCATGTATACGACAGGGACACCTAGTGTAAGAAGTTCAGTTTGAACTAAACAGGCATTGGCATACATGCGTGGGCACACTAGCGTGTGCACAAGAATAAATGTACATATTTGCATGCGCAAACATGTGCGTGTGCATGCACTGGCGCTAAACGGCCTATTTAAGCTGAACAATAACAGGAACACATTGCTGAGTGGTCTTTCAACTTGTTCCTGTTTATCTGTGCCCTGATCCGTTTTCTGCCTACCTGTGTTTGACCTGGCCTGACCTTGACTCTCCTCTGTATTCCTGCCTGCCTACCTGTGACCTCGGCCTGTACTTTTTGTGCTTTGCTTGCTCCTGTCTCATGCTCTGGTACCTCGCTGCCCAACTGTGTACCGACTCTGACTTTTATCCTGACCCTGCTCTTGTCTTGCGTTCCTGTACCCACATTGCCTGGCTGTTGATGACCCCTTGGCTTGTGTTCTGATTAATCTCCGGCCTACTGATCCAGCATCTCTGAGTTCCAGTTCCAGGTGCCCGTCTGGTGATCCACGGCCATCGGTTTCCTGTCAAGCCTCAGCTGATGCTACCTGCTATACCGGCCCTCATTCCACTCTGTGTTCCACACTACCTGTCATTTCTACCAGGGGTGTTGGACAGGAGGTGCAAGAGAAGCCCTCTCTACAGCTCGATCTCCACCAGGGACGTCTTGGCAAGATGCCGGAGACCGAGAGAGGGGCTTCGCCTCTGGGGACGCTATGCCAGCAACTTGCTTCACTTTCCCAAGCAGTCAACACCCTGCAAGAGGGTTATTTCCAGCTAGAGGGTTGCATCCAATCCATGACCCCAACCTCAGCAACCTCCACACCTGCTGTGGCTCCCAGACCCTCCATGTCTGAACAGGCCTCATCTGCACCTACAGTGATTGTACAACCACTAGAACCCTGGGTATCTTCCCCCGGAACGATTCTCAGGGGATCGCCACAAGTTCCAGGCATTCAGGAACTCATGTGAACTATATTTCGCTCTGCAGCCACAGACTTTTTCACTTGAATTCACCAAGGTGGGATTTGCCATCTCCCTGTCTTTCAGAGAACCACAGTCCTGGGCTCATGGCCTTCTCGAACAGAACAATGCAGTCCTGAGCTCCATCACATAATTCTTTGAAGCGATGGCTCAGCTCTATAACGATCCCCAGTGATCTGCCACTGCTGAATATACCCTACATGCACTGCAGGAAGGTCGCCAACCTTTCGAACTATGACACACCATCTACTCCGGGAAAGGCGGCCCTGAAAGGGTAATCTGCGCTATAAGACCCTTGCTTAATTGCTTGGTCACAGGTGAGGACCCATACACACAGGGTGTTGCGGTGAAGGTCACTACGGAGGCTACCACTGGATGCACAATTTATCACTTTATAGTGGACTATTTATAGATATTTTTGGAAAGTGCTATTTTCATTATAGAAGATTATCATCTGGCACTTTTTTTCACAATTTTATTTGGAATAAGTTTGCACCAAAATTTCACCAATTTATTTTATTATATATATTTATATAATCACTTATTTATTTGATCACAATGGCACATTTTGCACTTTATATTGGATGATTGAATGTCACTCAATATTTATTTTTTATTCATCGCACGTATATTTATTATTAATTGTGATTTAAATATTTATATATTTTTCCTATACTTATTCTTGATTGCATTCGCACACATATATATGTATATATTTATTTTGAGCACTTGATATTGCCCGGCATTATTTAATTTATTTAGTTACAAACACTTGAGAGAGAGAGTGCTGTGCTCGCTGCAATTCCCACAAAATAGTGCTAGACCTGTTTAGCTCGCAGGTATAACACTATAATTTAATCTCAAAGACGAACTTGCCAGAGTGGGTGTTCCCAGTTCCCTCAATTGCCTCATTGGTCTCGCTATTCAGCTTGATCGTAGACTCAGGGAGAGGAGAACGTAAAGATCCAGTAGTACCAGACCTACCTTAATATTACCACGAGTACCATTAGCTCCTGCATCTCTTCCATCTACCAATACTCCCACAGCCTCCAGGTTAGAGCCAATGCAACTGAGGCTTTTGTGTTCCCTACTTACTACTGAGGAAAGAATGCGAAGACGCCAAAATAATTTATGCCTCTATTGTGGGGAAGTGGGACACTACCTTCAAAACTGCCCTTTAAAGCGCAGTAAGTCCAAGTCTACTCCCTCTACTTACCTTGCCAACCATTCTGTGGGAAACAGATCTGCTCATATCACTTCATCTCTCTCACTACAGACCCCCAGAAAGAACATCCAAGTTCCACCTATCATTTATTCCAGAGCTTGCAGTGACTTTGCTCAGTGTCCTCAGATTCCCCTGCAAGCAAAGACTCGTCAGTTATCTATCCAGCTGGCCGATGGATCCATCTAAAGTCTGGGCCCATAACTCTAGAAACCTGCCCGCTACTGGCTATATCTGGCCATTGAGAATACTTACATTTGGACATTATCCCATCTCCTCTGTTCCCTGTTATTCTGGACATTCCCTGGTTACAAGCACACACCCCTCAGATAAACTGGGGATCAGGGGAAGGACCCAGCTTGCTTTATTTATGTAACAGGCTCCTTAGGTGTGTAGTAGATGGATGGTCTAAGGAGCCTGTTAAATAAATAAAGCAAGCTGGGTCCTTGAGGCCCTTTGAGTTCTGGTGATTAGGGCTGCAACTAACGATTATTTTCATAATCAATTAGTTGGCCGATTATTATTTAGATTATTTAGATTAATCGACTAATCGGATAAAAACCTTATTTAGTAATAATCTTGAATATCTATATGCAGTGGTAAATATAAATATCCAGCTATATAGTTGGATATTCCACTCTGAGACAGATATATGTATTCAACTCAGAGATCAATATTTTTAAAAGACATAAAACACTGTTTTGCAATTTTTCAAACTGGATTGGTATATAATATTCATGATAGACTCCCTTATTAATAGGCAGGTAGCTTGATACAAGCTCCCTGCGCCTCCTGTCACTTATGCTGGCCATACACAAACTAATTTTTTTTAGAAAATTTTTGAAAACATTCATCCGATTTCTCTAACCATTAGTGGGGTCTATTCGGTGTTCGTTGTCAACCACAGTGAAAGGAAAATTTGAAGGAGCAGAATAGAAAACTTTTTCTTCTTTTTTTTTTATCACCTGTCATGATGGGGTTAAAAAAAAAAAAAGCCCTTTATAGTAAAAAAAACAGCAGATGTCGCTACTGTAATATAATTATAATTTCAACTGTGAAACCATTATATCGTGTATCTAACTGTGATTGGCTGTGGCTTGAGGTGTAGGAACAGTGATCAACGGTCCTACATAGTAGAACCGTATGATCACTATTCCTACACAGGGGAGAATGACAGGCGGCTTGTTTACATTAGCCGCCTGCCTTTCTCCTGCTCTAACGAACGATCGCGAGTGACCGGTGGACATCGGGTCCGCCGGTCACACGCGCGGGGCGGTCCGTGACCGCGTGGGAGCGCGCCTCCAGCGGCGCGCGGTCGCTCCCTAGACCCTCACAGGCTAGCGACGTAGTACTACGCCGCTTTGCCTGTGAGGGGCTGACTGCCGCAGTAAATAGTCGTGCGGCGGTCAGCAAGCGGTTAAATGTAATTGTAATGCCTTATATCACCTCTAGTCTATGGGCCTCCACCTGCTCTGGGTTCAGATGCTCATCTTCCCTGCACAGAGCGCTTAAAGTGATTGTAAAGGTTGGATTTTTTCTTAACAACAATCTTGTCATACTTACCCTCTCCGTGTAATGATTTTGCACAGAGCAGCACTGATTCTCCTCTTCTGCCCCCCCCCCCCACGGCACTTCTGGCCCCTCCTGCCTTCAGTGCCCCTATAGGAAGCAGCAAAGTATAGTACTATATAGAGTGTCTGTGATGGTGTTCACCATCACTGGAATTTAAGGACAGATGTGTGATGGGTTGAATTGCTTCATATTTGTCAGCAAGGTCAATTGTTCCCTTTGCCATGAGGTCTCTGAGCAGGAAGTCCACTCCTAATATGGTCATTCCAGGAAGTTCAATGGGGAGACGGGCTGGCTAACAATGTTGCTTTTTGTCTGAGGTGGCTTTCCATTCACCTATTGTCAACCTATGTGTGCTAATGACCTCACCTGTTGTCTGCTAAGGGATGTATTGACACTCAGAGTAATGTGTATTGAGGGCTCGTTAGAGAACCATTGTTCTGTGTCTGACTATTGTGTACATTGATTGCCCCCTGGGGCTTCTGTCTCCTTGCATTGGTCAAGCTATCTGACCAATCCCCGTTGACTCATTTTCAAGTCCTCATTTGCATGGCAGTTCTTCTGGTCAAGCTATCTGACCAATCACTGCTGACTCATTTTCAATTCCTCATTTGCATGGCTAAGGAGGACCTGAATGGGAACTGCAGGTACTTTGCAATTGACCAATGGGAGGGCGGTTGTTGGGGGCAGGATGTTCCAAATTCTGTATAAAAGTGTGCTGTGTTCTTCCAATAAATGGTCTTCCTGTTTGAACTTACATACAGCTTGCTTGGTGTTTGCTCTAATGGATTCCGGACGGCACATAGCTGTAGTTCAGATCCCGGATCCTTGGTTGACTGAACCATCAGACGTTGCGATCTGCAAGCTGGCTTACTAGAAACAGAGGAGTGTCAGGAGAGCGGACAGAGCGAGCAAGGGTCTCGTCACATTGGTGGCAGCGGTGGGATTTGCTCTCCAGTTACCAGGACACTCCAAACCACCAGAGTCAATGACCAGCTATGCAGCATGCAGGAGAGCCACGCTGAAAGACTTACTTGAGAGCTGCGGAGGGACCGGTGGGACAAAGAACAAGGCCACCCTGATCAGTGAGCTATCCGAGATGGATAAGGGGGATGGTGATACAGGACCCCGGTCAGTTGAAGACTTGTTTCGGCAACGAGTTCGAGAGCGGTTGTCATTATATGGTGCTAACCCATCAGAGACCGCCATACAGAATGCCATTAGAGACATCCAGCTGCAGGATGAGTGACAAGAGAAAGAACTAGAACAGCAAGAGAAAGAACGAGAACGGCAAGAGAGGGAACGAGAGCGGCAACATGAGCAGAAAATGGCAGAAATACGGCAATCGGAGAAAACGCCTAAAGATGCAGCGACTGTCCGTAAGTTGCCCTTTCTGGGGGTTCAAACTATTTAAGGAAGGAGAGGAGGAAATTGAAGCATTCCTGCAGGACTTTGATAGACTATGCCAGATACATGAAGTACTGTCCCAAGATTGGGTCGCCTTACTGGCGAGTAATTTAACTGGCAGAGCGGCGGATGCATATCGGGCCCTGGAGGACGAAGACGCTAAAGACTACGACCGGGTAAAAGAAGCTTTGCTAGCCCGATTTGCCATTACACCCGAAGCCAGCCGGATTAAGTTTCGAGAATCCCGGAAACAAACCCAACACAACATACGTGGAGTGGGCACATCGTATGCAGCGGAAACTTAAGAGCTGGTTACAGGGAAGCCACGCTCATACCATAGAGGACATCACCCAGCTAGTACTATTAGAACAGTTTTTTAACCACACCCCTCCGGTGGTACGGGATTGGGTGCGAGATAAACAACCACAGACGGTACAGCAAGCGGCTACTCTGGCCGATGAATATCTAGACTCTCGAAGGTCAGGCGAAAACGAGCGCTATCCACTATCTCGGCCCAGTTTACCAGCCTCTAAGCCGACTTCAGTACCTCCGTGGTCTGCCTCGAGACCCCCAGCCCGACCCAACCCTCCTACCGGACCTAAGTGCTATACCTGTAACCAAACTGGTCATCTGCAACGACATTGCCCTAGCCAATCCACGAGGTATCGAGAGGCTAATCATCCATCCAGACCAGCGGCTCATTGCTACCAGAATGAGCCCAACCATCGAGATGTTCAGGAAGAGTGCGGCGAACCTTTCGAAGAGGATCCTGTCCAAGCTGCTGCCGGAGATAATCGGCAGCACCATCGCCAGGCAGTATGGGTTAATGGGCAGCCGACCCAGGGACTCCGCGATTCCGGGGCTACGATTACCCTCATCCAGCCTCACATGATTCCCCAGTCAGCCCGGACCGGCCAGACTGTTGCAGTCAGGGTAGCAGGGGGCCAGGTGCTACATTTATCCACCGCCCAAGTCCTCTTGGATTGGGGCTCAGGGGAGCGACATGTGCGAGTGGGATTACTACGCGAGAAGTACTTTTGGGGAACGATTTTGGCCATTTAACTTCCTCGTATGCCCCAGAGGCCGCCATGGCCGTGACCACCAGACGTCAGAGCCAACTCCAAGGCAACTCCACTCCTATGGGGACCCAGGTAAGACCAAATCCTCCTACGTTACCCCGAATTGACAACACCATGTCCTGGGATTCTCCCTCTGACGTTAGGCAAGAGACTCAGAGTGACCCAACTTTAGCGGGTTATCGGGACAGGGCGGGCAAGGATCCAGGTGGGGTGGGGGAAGACAGAATAGAGTGGGAGGGGGGGGGGTTTCTTTATCGTTACACTGAGGGAATGGGCACTGGGAAGCGACAGGGCCCCCACAAACAGCTAGTTGTACCCCAGAAGTACAGACAGGAGCTATTGCGACTGGCTCACGACATCCCCTTGGCCGGACATTTAGGGATAGCCAAGTCGGTTGTCTCATGCTTTCTTCTGGCCCAGATTACATGCTGAGGTGCGAGAATATTGCCGGACCTGTGAGACTTGTCAGAAAGTAGGGAAGACAGGGGATCACCCAAAAGCCTCGCTGCAACTCCTGCCAATTATTAGAGAACCCTTTAGCCGCATAGCGGTAGATATTATAGGCCCATTGGCCCGCCCCAGTGCCACCGGGAAGAAGTATATTCTTACGGTGGTGGATTACGCCACCCGCTACCCGGAGGCCATTCCCTTATCCAATATCTAGGCGGATACAGTAGCAGATGCCTTACTGCGGGTATTTACTAGGGTAGGGTTTCCCCACAAAATATTGTCCGATCAGGGTACCCAGTTCACAGCTGAGCTGACGCAGCAGCTCTGGCGTCTCTGTGGGATTAAACCCCTCCAGAGCGCCCCCTACCACCCTCAGACTAATGGGCTGTGTGAGAGATTTAACGGGACCCTGAAGCAGCTGCTTCGGGCCTTCGTGGAGAGTAGGAAGGATTGGGAGAAATACCTTCCCCATCTACTGTTTGCATATAGAGAGGTACCCCAAGAGTCCACAGGGTTTTCCCCATTTGAGCTGTTATATGGGCGGAGGGTTAGGGGACCCTTAGACTTAGTAAGGGCCCAGTGGGAGGGGGCAGAGGATCCGGAAGGCCTCCCCATCCTTAGTTATGTCTTGGAACTCAGGGAGCGACTGCGGGACCTTACTGAGCTAGTCCATGAGAATATGCAATCAGCCCAGAGTCAGCAGAAGGTTTGGTATGATCGGTCTGCGCGGAATCGCACCTTTTATATTGGACAGAATGTCCTGGTACTAAAACCCCTGAAGCAAAATAAATTACAGGCCTCCTGGCAGGGCCCCTATCAGGTGGTAAAACAGCTGTGCGATACCACCTATGTGGTTGCCAGCTGTGCAGACACAAACATTAAGAGGACGTTCCACATTAATATGATGAAGGCCTTTAATGAGAGGGCTGAGGCAGTAGCCGCCATATGAGCTCCGGCCACCGGGGACCAATGCTGGAGCTTCCCGAAATCAATAACTGTTCCGGGGGGGTGGAGGATATACAGCTAGGAAATAGATTAGGATCCCAAGAACGAGAACAGGCCCGAGAATTACTCCAGGACCGACAGGAGATGTTCTCGGCACTCCCTGGGTATACTCGCATAGCTGTGCACAAGGTAGAGACTCCTGGGCAGAAGCCCCTGAGACAAACAGCCTATAGGATTCCCGGAGCAGTGCAAGAAGGGATGAGAGCGGAGATTAGGGAAATGCTCGAGTTAGGGGTGATCGAACCATCAGCAAGCCCCTGGGCGTCCCCTGTAGTATTAGTCCCAAAACGGGATGGCACGACTCGATTTTGTGTGGACTATAGGCGACTGAATAACTGTACTGTGACAGATGCCTACCCTATGCCCCGAGTGGACGAATTGCTGGACAAAATAGCCAAGGGACATTATCTGACGACTATTGACTTGTGTAAGGGGGTCCTGGCAGATTCCCTTGGACGCGGAAGCAATTCCGAAGTCGGCCTTCATCACCCCATTTGGCCTTTACCAGTTTCTGGTGATGCCATTTGGGATGAAGAATGCTCCGGCTACCTTCCAGCGGATGATAGATGAACTCCTCGATGGTCTGCAAGATTTTGCATGTGCATATCTTGACGACATCGCAATCTATAGCCAGACCTGGGAGGAACATCTTAGACACCTGGGAATAGGGCTAGATAGAATCCGAGCCGCAAACCTGACCCTAAAGCCAGACAAATGTAATATCGGGATGTCTGAGGTGCAATATCTGGGACATAGAGTGGGATGTGGGAAGCAGAGGCCAGAACCTGCAAAAATAGAGGCCGTCCTAAACTGGCCGGTTCCCAGAACCAAGACCCAGGTACTTGCATTTTTAGGGACAGCAGGGTACTACAGGAAGTTTGTACCCCACTATAGTGACATAGCCAAACCCCTAACGGACCTGACCAAAAAGACTCTCCCTAAACAGGTCCTGTGGTCCTCGGAGTGCGAGACAGCCTTTCATCAGTTAAAAACCGCCCTAACGCAAGCTCCCATACTGGCGGCACCCGATCCTAACAAACGCTTTGTCGTTTATACAGATGCCTCCATGTTCCGACTGGGAGCTGTACTAAGCCAAATTGGTGAGGACGTGAAAGGGCACCCGGTGGCGTATCTCAGCCGCAAGTTGTTACCCCGGGAAGTTGGATATGCTGCCGTGGAAAAAGAGTGCTTGGCCTTAGTCTGGGCTTTAAAGAAATTGCAGCCCTACGTGTATGGATGCTCTTTTACCGTCATGACTGACCACAATCCCTTGATATGGCTTAACCGGGTGGCGGGAGAGAACGGGCGATTACTACGGTGGAGCCTGGCTTTGCAACCATACAATTTCACCATACAATATCAGCCAAGGCCTCAAAATGGGAATGCGGATGGGTTATCCCGGCAGACAGACCTAGAACCTTAAGACTACTTTTCCAACATCCTCGAGTTGACCCGTTAGGGGTCCCACTGTGGCTGTTGGACTATTTCCCCAGGGGAAGATATGTGATGGTGTTCACCATCACTGGAATTTAAGGACAGATGGGTGATGGGTTGAATTGCTTCATATTTGTCAGCAAGGTCAATTGTTCCCTTTGCTATGAGGTCTCTGAGCAGGAAGTCCACTCCTAATATGGTCATTCCAGGAAGTTCAATGGGGAGACGGGCTGGCTAACAATGTTGCTTTTTGTCTGAGGTGGCTTTCCATTCACCTATTGTCAGGTGTGCTAATGACCTCACCTGTTGTCTGCTAAGGGATGTATTGACACTCAGAGTAATGTGTATTGAGGGCTCGTTAGGGAACCATTGTTCTGTGTCTGACTATTGTGTACATTGATTGCCCCCTGGGGCTTCTGTCTCCTTGCATTGGTCAAGCTATCTGACCAATCCCTGTTGACTAATTTTCAAATCCTCATTTGCATGGCAGTCCTTCTGGTCAAGCTATCTGACCAATCACTGCTGTCTCATTTTCAATTCCTCATTTGCATGGCTAAAAGAGGACCTGAATGGGAACTGCAGGTACTTTGCAATTGACCAATGGGAGGGCGGTTGTTGGGGGCAGGATGTTCCAAATTCTGTATAAAAGTGTGCTGTGTTCTTCCAATAAATGGTCTTCCTGTTTGAACTTACATACAACTTGCTTGGTGTTTGTTCTAATGGATTCCGGATGGCACATAGCTGTAGTTCGGATCCCGGATCCTTGGTTGACTGAACCATCAGACGTTGCAATCTGCAAGCTGACTTACTAGAAACAGAGGAGTGTCGGGAGAGCGGACAGAGCGAGCAAGGGTCTCGTCACAGTGTCCCTATAGCAAGGTAAAAAAACCTCTGCCTTTAGAATCACTTGGTTCCTGCTCTTGCCCAGGACTACATTCATTTCCCATGAGGCATTGCTCCTCACACATTCACAAGTTCTCGGCCATCTACATACTGTACATGTATGGATGGTGTACTGAGCTGTATGTGCGTTGCACTGCATTTTCTGATATGTAAACAAATAATGCATTCTGTATGCAGGACAACTAATCGGCTGACCGATTAATCGATTACGAAAATAGTTGACAACTATTTTCATAATCGATTAGTTGTTTCAGCCCTACTGGTGAGTTAAGCCCCATACACACGCACAGATTGTTGGTCAACTGATCGGCCAACTTTTGTCCAGTGTTGTTTGTTGGTTGAAATGTGCTCTAGACTTGCACTGGACTTTTGTTGGCCAACAAAAAACAACTTCAGAAGTGATGTCATGTGATGGTTGACTTTCCCTGTGTTTTTTCTTCTCTGAGCATGCCCAGTCTTGCTCATTTGATTTTTGTCTGCCGAAATCTGTACTGACTGAGGAACAATCGGCCGGCAAAAATTTTATAGCTTGCACACCAGATTTTTTTCGGCCAAAAATTCGCAGTTGGTTGTCGGAAGCATCATACTAACAAGCCTACAATTGGCAGATCGGACGTTGGCCATCAATTTACGGCCAACAATCTGTGCGTGTGTACGGGGCTTTACCCTCACATTGTTGGGTGAAGGAACATTTCAAGCACAAGCACTTTTTCTAAATAAGAAGACCTACTCAGCACCTTATGTCACTTGTTTGTTGTGGAATTTCTGCACAATCAAATATTGTTGCACTTTATGAATTTAGGGACTGAATGTATATTTATACATAGTTTTTTTTTTTAATTGAATGAGATTTTTGCACTTTATGAACTATTGGAATTTAGTATTGATATTATTTATTTTTCACTCTATTTATCTGCACTATTTATTTAGCACTAAGCACTTTTTGATTCAGTGCCTCATATTGCCACTCCAATTCTCATGCTAAAAGACTGATAAATGTGTTTTTTCGGGCCCATCCTGAGAAGATGTTACAAATGTGCATCTGGAGGTTGGGGGGGGGGGGCAATTTTAACAAAAAGTTCAGTTGGAACCAAACAGGGATTTGCGTGCATGCTTCGGGAGCGTGTGCACAAGAAGAAATGTACATATGTGCAATGGGCCAAACGGCCCATTTAAGCTAAACAATGCCAGGAACACATTGCTGAGTGGTCTTTCAGCTTGTTCCTGTTAACCTGTGCCCTGATCCATTTTCTGCCTACCTATGTTTGACCCAGCTTGACCTTGACTCTCCTCTGGATTCCCGCCTGCCTACCTGTGACCTCGGCCTGTGCTTTGACCCTGTTTCTGTCTCATGCTCTTTTTTCTCGCTGCCCGACTGTGTACCAACTCCGGCTTGTTTCCTGACCCTGCTCTCGTCTCACGTTCCTGTACCCGCATTGCCCGGCTGTTTATGACCCCTTGGCATGTGTTCTAGGTACGTTCAGGCCTATTGATCCAGCATCACAGAGTTCCAGTTCTAGGTGCCCATCTTGTGATCCACAGCCATCGGTTTCCTGTCAAGCCTCAGCTGGTGCTACCTGCTATACCTATCCTCCTCCCACTCTGTGTCGCACACTACTTGTCATCTCTACCAGGGGTGTCGGACAGGAGGTGCAAGAGAAGCCCCCTCTAAAGCTTGATCACCAGGTATGTGACACCTAGGAACAAGCCCACTTGTCCTGCACTTTTATTCAGTGAGGCAGCAAACAAATACCATTTTCATTGCAGGAGGGCTTGTACATTAGTCCCCAATATTAAAACAAACAAAAAGCATCTGCTCATCCGAGCCACTAACTAAACTCATGCCAGACAGCACTTGTAAATTGTTTGTGTTTTTTAGCCTTTTTACCTAGCAGCAGGCTGTCACAGCAGGGAGAGCGAGTCCTAAGCACCAGTGGGCTCTCATTTGTAATGTCCTATGGACAGCTGAGACCAATTATGAGGTCTGGTACCAGGATGCAGACCCAGGAATGAAGTATTATTCCCACCCAAAGCCCTACAAAGCATTTGGGCTCCAGAATGTAAGATTCTGAGAAAACAAAACATTTGTTTTCTTGACATTGCATCAGTTATAAACCCTTGAGTTCCCCTCCCCATGTGCATTTGAGAAGCCTGACACACACACTGTCCACAATCCTGTCAGCCAGTGCCTCACAATATGTACGTGCTTTTAGTCCTTTTTAGCTTTATTTACTGTTACTTTTTAAATTTGGTCTATAGTACGCTACTTATCTATAGTTTTCTTGTTCTTTTCATTTTTATACCATCTTCACATACAGTATTTCCTGTCTGTACTTGACTTTCTAATTTTGTATGGCACATTCTGACATTTTTATGCTTGATATTCTATGACCCTTAGGCATTAATCAATACTGTATATTGATCATAATATGTTATTTGTCATTTGTAACCCTGGTGAAGCTGGATCCTTTGAACTCTCAAAATACATTGGATTTTTATGATATATATGAATAAAATCAAATCTAGACTTTTTACATGCTGTCTTTTGGTGCTTTCTTCCCTGCATACCTAGTCCCTACTTGAGGAAAGTGCTGACCTTTATCCACCACTATTTAGAGATCTTCCTAAGGAGAATCCTTCCTTTTTTATACTGCTTAAGACATGACTGAGAACACCTACTGCTTTAAGAGATCCAGTTCCTCCCCACCTTTCTTCTACTTTCTGATCATAGAGAGGGGACAGCATTTTCAAGGTAACCTTGATGGGAGCAGATGTGTTATGGGAGCAAGTCACCACTGTATCTGTCTACCTTCTGACATGTTTCTAGCTTTTATGATCACTTTTCTATGGAGGTAAATTCAGGCTTGCTGAATTTCTACTTTTATTTGGCCTCCTATCTTTTGCTGTAGTCTCCTGGTGTTTTCTTTTTGTTTGTTTTTTTTCCACACATGTAGGTTCTGTTCTGGTTACCGATATGAGTGCATGTGCCACCAAAAAAAATAAAAAAAAATACCCAAGCACACAGTCACTAAAAACTCACATTTTCGAACACAATAATTTTCATTCTTTTTTAAATTTGCAGCTTTTATTAAGGATTTTCTATAACTATAATAGGCATTTTTCTGCTCAACATTTCTTGAAATACTTGTCCAGTCCCAGTGATTATAAGCATGCTGTATGGTATTTAAAAATCAGGGGGCAATATGTTTGCAACCCCTTTTATGATAAAATACTCGTTTGTATGCTTGGAATGCTGGTGCATTAGAAAATGTAAGTCTTAATTTTCCTGAAAAAATCATACAATTATGAAAACTATCCGGCCCTCATCTACATTACAAATATTTACCAGTAGATTAAATTTGTATATTCTATTCATACTTTTATTTTACATTTAAACACTGGATTTAACTTGAGTTACTGTATGCTTTTCCTCTTTTGTCAAAGCTACAGTTTCTAGGATGATTATATTACTATTAATAATTCCTGTAAATTCTTAGATTTGAAAATAAATTAAACCTATTTGGTTCTGTACACATATTAGAAGGCCTTCCTATTTTAAATATAATATGTCATGTACATAGGAGACTCATCTGAAATGTGTAATTTGTATCCAAACAATATATAGAATAACAAAATCAGTCACTTGAACTAACATGTCCCTGAGAAATTTGATTAAACCCAGCCCTTTTCCTTTAATAGGTCGGACCACCAGAGCATAGGGACGTTATTTTTCAGTGACCACAGAAGGAAACAAAACATACAGCTAATCTGAATCTTTCAAATAGCAGTTTCAGGACTTTTCATGGATTTAGGTATTCTTGGTGTTAAATTGTAGCAGTAGATAAGAATAAACAGAAGAACATTTCCAGCAAATGCAGATTATGCAAACATGGGATTATTTCTTCACCAAGTTAGGATCCTGATTTGGAAGAACTGTATTTGCCGTGTTAGGCAACCGGTGAGTTATTGCTGGTTTTCTTTAAAATGTATAATTTTTAAATATATTTTAATGAGATTTAATCTTTTTGCTGCATTGAATACCTCTCATACTGCCTTTTTGCCTAGTGTTTTGTTTGTCTGGTCACAGTCTTTTATGCTTCATCTGTTATGAAATGAATCGTTGCTTAGATGCACATGATTCCGCTTCTGCCCTGAGCATCTTAAAAGTAGGGCAGATGCTGAATCATAAACCGAGCTGTCACAAAAATGACCTATTAAGTTGGTATATTTTTCTAAGCTTATTACAAATCTTCCTCATGAACTCAAACACTTTAAACTATGATTTTTTTTTTTAAATAATTGTTTCTAGAGTTCAGATCTGTAATTCATAACGTTATGATAATAACTGAACTATCTAGTGAGCTGAGGAGGTGATTTGTACAAAAATAACTTGCTTTATAATGAAGCAAGCAGACAGAAATACAGCACGTGTCATAGAAGACTAGATCCAGGAAAAACATGCATTCTTTGAAGTTATAGCTTCTATTTAAAGCCACTGACTAATATAATATAATAGTATATTATTATATTCACTAATTGTAAAGGAGCCATAAGGATGACAGCATAGAATTTGCATTTTTAAAACCAGTTTGCAGTGGACACATTCTTATTTCTATCTTGGCTTTCTTTCAACGGAATATTGGGATTCATTTTTTAGTATTTGTAATTCTATAATTGAGGGTTGTGTAAACATTCCAGATTATGTATATGGTGTACTGTGTCTGGGAAGCCCCAAAATTCTGAATGAATGGCACTGTTAGTAACCCACACAATAATCTGCATTAACATACATTGCGGTAACACACATTTTACCACAATGTACAAGTGTGACGCTGGCCCAAAGCTTTCTGTGTTCCTCTTACATATATTTTTCCTGGTTTTCAGGCACATTAAAATGGCATTATTAATTGTGGAACTAAGTAGTTCCTTGCACACTGTAAGGGCCACGTATATATTATCTTCGGATTCTTTATAAAGTAAGCAATGAATCTGGGTGGCTCAGTAAACTGATCCCGAGTATGGCTGTTTCTTAGAAGTTGTTGATTAAAAAGGACCTTGATGATCAATGGAATAAAAAAAAGAATGCTTATGTCTATTGCGTATTGAAAAGAACACTTTTATCATACACATTGAAGAATCTTTTGCTGCCTTATACATAGAAGCAAAAAAACTTGAAACACAGAAATAACATTTATTTTTTATTAAAACTGAAATAATAATGGTAATATCACCTAAAAGTACAATTTAATTTTAAGCTTGCAGTAGTTAATTGAGCCATCTTCCATCTTTCCACATTGTTTCTTTTAGACACTCCAATGTTATGACCTCTATTTAACAATTTTTATTTTCTCTGTCGTATTTCCCCACTAATGGGAACATAATTAATGTAGGACATAAGCATAAAGATTTTGCTCCTTCAACCCAGTGTGCTGAATGAAAGAAATCTATAGATTTCCTGATCTACACTAAGCAACATGGATGGACAAATCTCTGGCTGCTGGCTCTTGTATTCTGACAGCCAACACCTGCAACTGTCAGAAAAACCAAATAGTGACTGCAAGCTCATTACCTTTTTTTTTTTATTTTTTTCTCAGCTCCATCAATTTTTTAATTGAAGTTTGTTAAGCTGGATGGTGTCAGCAGGGCCAACCAAAGTTAAAATATTTGCACACTATCTAAATGGCTTTTCTAGGCAACATTTTACATGCAAAAGACATGTAGCACTGTCACCCGTAGGGCCTGCTATACGATGACTGCTCAGGCCTCCTCTGATTACCAGCATACAGTCACTGGGGATACAGGTCACACATTGCTCCTTACTAGTGATGTCGCAAACCTAAATTTCGCCGTTCGCGAACGGCGAACGCGAACATCGGCAAATGTTGGCGAACCGCCATAGACTTCAATAGGCAGACGAATTTTAAAACACACAGGGACTCTTTCTGGCCACAATAGTGATGGAAAAGTTGTTTCAAGGGGACTAACACCTGGACTGTGGCATGCCGGAGGGGGATCCATGGCAAAACTCCCATGGAAAATTACGTAGTTGACGCAGAGTCGGGTTTTGATCCATAAAGGGCAGAAATCACCTAACATTCCTAAATTGTTTGGAATAACGTGCTTTAAAACATCCAGTGTGTGAATACGATCAGGTATGATGTTGTATCGGTCAAGTAGTGTAAGGGTTACGCCCGCTTCACAGTGACAGACCAAACTCTGACAGACCAAACTCCCCATTTAACAGTCAGTCAGTCCATTTGCACAACCGCAAACTCCCCATTTGCACAAGGTTGGATACCAAGCTAGCCATGTCCCGTTCCTTGTCCTCACTGACCTCATTGAAGGTCTCTTCCTCCACCCAGCCACGTACAACACCAAGGGTCCCCGAAAGGTGACAACAAGCCCCCTGGGACGCCTGCTGTGGCTGGTATTCCACCTCCTCAAAGCCACCTTCCTCCTCTGACTTCTCTTCTTCAGACTCTCTCTGCGTTGCCACAGGTCCAGCAATTGACAACGACAAGGCTGCTTCTGGTGGTGATGGTGACCACAACTCTTCCTCTTCACGCTCATCTATGGCCTGATCCAGCACTCTTCGCAGGGCACACTCCAGGAAGAAAACATATGGGATGATGTCGCTGATGGTGCCTTCGGTGCGACTGACTAGGTTTGTCACCTCCTCAAAAGGATGCATGAGCCTACAGGCATTGCGCATGAGCGTCCAGTAACGTGGCAAAAAAAATACCCAGCTCCGCAGAGGCTGTCCTAGCACCCCGGTCATACAAATACTCGTTGACCGCTTTTTCTTGTTGGAGCAGGCGGTCGAACATTAGCAGTGTTGAATTCCAACGTGTCGGGCTGTCGCAAATCAAGCGCCTCACTGGCATGTTGTTTCGCCGCTGAATATCTGCAAAGTGCGCCATGGCCGTGTAGGAACGCCTGAAATGGCCACACACCTTCCTGGCCTGCTTGAGGACGTCCTGTAAGCCTGGGTACTTCTGCACAAAGCATTGTACAATCAGATTCAACACATGTGCCATGCACGGCACATGTGTCAACTTGCCCAAATTCAATGCCGCCAACAAATTGCTTCCGTTGTCACACACCACTTTGCCGATCTCCAGTTGGTGCGGGGTCAGCCACTGATCCACCTGTGCATTCAGGGTGGACAGTAGTGCTGGTCCGGTGTGACTCTCTGCTTTCAGGCAAGTCAACCCCAAGACAGCGTGACACTGTCGTATCCGGCATGTGGAATATCCCCTGGGGAGCTGGGGGGGTGCAGTTGGTGTGGAGCAAGACGCAACAGCAGAAGAGGACTCAGCCGAGGAGGTTAGCAAAGAGGATGGAGTAGGAGGAGTAGAGGAGGTGGCAGCAGACCTGCCTGCAAGTCGTGGCGGTGTCACCAACTCCTCTGCAGCAGAGCCACGCATTCCATGCTTGGCAGCCGCCAGCAGGTTTACCCAATGCGCAGTGTAAGTGATATACCTGCCCTGACCATGCTTTGCAGACCAGCTATCAGTGGTCAGATGGACCCTTGCCCCAACACTGTGTGCCAGACGTGACATGATTTCCTTTTCCACAATAGAGTACAGGTTGGGGATTGCCTTTTGTGAAAAATAATTTCGGCCTGGTACCTTCCACTGCGGTGTCCCAATAGCGACAAATTTTTTGAAGGCCTCAGACTCCACCAGCTTGTATGGTAAAAGCTGGCGGGCTAAGAGTTCCGACAAGCCAGCTGTCAGACGCCGGGCAAGGGGGTGACTCTGTGAGATTGGCTTCTTACGCTCAAACATTTCCTTGACAGACACCTGACTGTGGGCAGATGAGCAGGAACTGCTGAAGGTGAGAGGCGGAGGGGCGGGTTGTTGATAGGGGGCATGGAGGACAGCAGTGGTTGACGTGGCTGAAGATGCTGGACCAGGAGGAGGATGGTGGCTTTCAGTTTGTGTGCTGCTTTTACTCATGTGTTGATCCCATAGGCGTTTGTGATGTGAGATCATGTGCCTTCGCAAAGCAGTTGTACCTAGGTGGGTGTTGGACTTCCCACGACTCAGTTTCTTTTGGCACAGGTTACAAATGGCATCGCTGATATCAGAGGCAGACACACAAAAAAAATGCCACACTGCTGAGCTTTGCAAGGACGGCATTCTGGTGGTGGCAACAGCTTGCGTTGATTGGCGTGCTGTCTGGCTGACCCCGGGTGCCGAATCTACATGCTGTCTGACTGCGCCACTAGCTCCTTGCGATGACCTCCTCCCCCTGCTTCCAACTCGTCTCCTCCTCCTCCTCTCTGTCTCCCCATCTGAACTTTCCCCCTCTTCTTCTGCTCTTCGAGCAGGCACCCAGGTGACATCCACAGACACATCGTCATCATCAGCCGCTTCACTTGACAACTCAGCAAAGGCAGCAGCAGCAGGTACAACATCATCATCATCATCACAATGTTCGTCCATGTGTATAATGCTGCCTGACTGAGACATATCCCCGTTATCTACATCCTCTGGCACTAATAGTTGCGCATCACTTATTTCTTCCAACTGATGTGAAAATAACTCCTCTGACAGATCAAGTGAAGCGGCTGTGGTGCTAGTGTTGGTGGTGGTGCTGGCGGGCTGGCGAGTGGTAAATTGAGAGGTGCCCGAAGCTGAGCTGGAGGAGAATGGTGCATTAGGGTTCCGAGCGGAAGCTGTAGACGATTGGGTGTCCTGTGTAAGCCAGTCAACTATGTCCTCAGAATTTTTTGAGTTCAGGGTCTGTGGTGGCCTCTGAACACTGGGCATTATTCTAGGGCCTAAGGAAATCACAGCACCACGACCACGACGGCCCTTGCGGGGTGGCCTGCCTCTGCCTGTCATTTTTTTTTTTAATGTGTTGGACTATGAGTGCAAGGTGCTGTGCCACCCTATAGGAGTGTTGGGCAGTGGGTACAGTACACTCTGTGGACCTGACAGTCACTGGCAGCCCAGGCAACTGCAATTATAAAAAAATATATATATTTTTAATTTGCAAGCTGCTGTGCGACCGTATATATCAGTGGTAGGTGGGCAGTGGCACAGTACACTCTCTGTGGACCTGACAGTCACTGGCAGCCCAGGCAACTGCAATTATAAAAATATATATATATTTTTAATTTGCAAGCTGCTGTGCGACCGTATATATCAGTGGTGGGTGGGCAGTGGCAAAGTACACTCTCTGTGGACCTGACAGTCACTGGCACCCAGGCAACTGCAATTATAAAAAAAATATATATTTTTTTACTTTGCAAGCTGCTGTGCCACCGTATAGATCAGTAGTGGGTGGGCAGTGGCACAGTACACTCTCTGTGGACCTGACAGTCACTGGCACCCAGGCAACTGCAATTATAAAAAAAATATATATTTTTTTACTTTGCAAGCTGCTGTGCCACCGTATATATCAGTGGTGGGTGGGCAGTGGCACAGTACACTCTCTGTGGACCTGACAGTCACTGGCAGCCCAGACAACTGCAATTATAAAAAAATATATATATTTTTAATTTGCAAGCTGCTGTGCCACCGTACATATCAGTGGTGGGTGGGCACACAGTGGCACTGCAGTGGGCACAGTACACTCTGTGGACCTGACAGTCACTGGCACCCAGGCAACTGCAATTCTAAAAAAATATATATATTTTTACTTTGCAAGCTGCTGTGCCACCGTATATATATCAGTGGTGGGTGGGCACGCAGTGGCACTACAGTGGGCACAGTACACTCTGTGGACCTGACAGTCACTGGCAGCCCAGGCAACTGCAATAATAAAAAATATATATATATTTTTTTTAATTTGCAACAAGATGCTGTGCCACCATATATATATCAGTGGTGGGCAGTGCACTGCAGTGGGTACAGTACACTCTGTGGACCTGACACAGCACTCACTGCAATTATGACAGAGGAAAAAAAAAAATATTTTTTAAAATGCATGGTACTGTGCCTGTGCCACCCGAAATGAGTGTGGTGTGCACACAGTATAGTCTGTGGTGGGTCTGTGGCCTCTCACACACAGCGGGCAAGCAACTGCAGTGTACAATAGATCAGGGCTCAAAATTTAAAGTCCTGAGCTACTAGCCAGGCCTTAAGGGTTACTCGCCACCAGTTGCCCCACCCAACTCCTACCCTGCCCCGCCCCTAATTCCGCCCCTAAACACGCCATAAAATTATACTGTTAAATGTTTTTGCATTAATGCAGAAGTTACAAAAATAAATATTAATAACAAAGTTTTCAGTGCCCATCAGTGCAGCCTAATCAGTGCCCATCAAGGGTCTGGAACCCCCAAATCACCATCCTAGTACCCCCCCCCCCAAATTTCACCTCCTAGAACAAATCCTACCCGTCAAATCCTCCCCCCCATCAAAATTTTCCCCCTAGCACAAAAAAACCCATTATTCCTACTGGCACAACTATCCCCCCCCCCAATACCCCTTTTTAACAGCCCCAAGACTTCCTGTTCTGGCACAAATCCATCCCCCCACCCCATTCCAATAATCTCTATAAGGGCGATCCCCAAATCCCCACTCCTGGCACAAATCCTCACCCCCCAGCACGAATCGCTCCTCCTAGCACCCTCCCCCCCCAATTCCCCTGCTAGAAGAAATCTTATATTGTCACCTCTCAAATTCCCCATCCCAGCACAACCCCGCTCCCCCCCCCCCCATATCGATCCCACTTAGAAGTAATCATCTTCTCCCCACCCCTCCTAGTACAAATACTTTTTGGGGGATTGTCCGGGGGGGGGGGGTTGGAATAAGAGAATTTGTAGCATGAGGGGTGGGGAGAAGATGATTACTTCTAGGTGGGATCAATATGGGAGGGGGGTTGTGCTAAGAGGGGGGGACTGTGCTGAGATGGGGGGTTGTGCTAGGAGGGGAGGGACTGTGCTGAGATGGGGGGATTGTGCTAGGAGGGGGGGGACTGTGCTGAGATGGGGGGGGTTGTGCTAGGAGGGGGGGGACTGTGCTGAGATGGGGGGGTTGTGCTAGGAGGGGGGGATTGTGCTGAGATGGGGGGGACTGTGCTGAGATGGGGGGGTTGTGCTAGGAGGGGGGGGACTGTGCTGAGATGGGGGGGTTGTGCTAGGAGGGGGGGACTGTGCTGAGATGGGGGGGGGTTGTGCTAGGAGGGGGGGGGACTGTGCTGAGATGGGAGGGGGTTGTGCTAGGAGGGGGGGGACTGTGCTGAGATGGGGGGTTGTGCTAGGAGGGGGGGACTGTGCTGAGATGGGGGGGTTGTGCTAGGAGGGGGGGGACTGTGCTGAGATGGGGGGGGTTGTGCTAGGAGGGGGGGGGACTGTGCTGAGATGGGGGGGGTTGTGCTAGGAGGGGGGACTGTGCTGAGATGGGGGGGGTTGTGCTAGGAGGGAGGGGGGGGATTGTGCTGAGATGGGAATTTGGGAAGTGACAGGATAAGATTTGTACCCCAGTGTAGTTCACCCTTTCCTCCAGCATGTCACAGACCTCAGATACAGCACCTGTGATACCAGATACATCGCTCTGTGATCCTCCTCTTCATATGTCAGAGCGGAGGAGGAGCGGAGGAGAAGCCGATTCCTATTCCTAAAGCTTTGCACGGACAGCTGGCGGGAGAGATGCGGCTGCAGAAGCAGAAGGGGAAGAAGATTGCAGCTCAGGAAGGACACTGCATGTCAGATGGGACTATACAGAGTTTGTTACCCGCCCCCTTTCCACATTGCTTGCTTTGACTCGGAGGACAGGGGATAACAAACTCTGTATAGTCCCGATCTGACATGCAGTGTCCTTCCTGAGCCGCAATCTTCTTCCCCTTCTGCAGCCGCATCTCTCCCGAGCTGTCCGTGCAAAGCATTAGGAACTAATTGTCTTCTCCTCCGCTCCACCTCCACTCTGACTCAGGGGAGAAGTCCCGATCTGACAGCAGTGTGTGAAGCCCGGCGAGAAGACAGAGAGAGCGCATCCCGCTCTCTCCTGTCACAGAAACACTCCTGGCAGCGCCCCTCCACCTCCCATGACACAGACGCCCAGCCAGAGCAGCCATCCTTCCATCCATCCATCCCACCCTACCTTGTACCGGTGTACTGCCGATTTTTTGCAACTTGGGCTTGAACCCCTCCATCAGTCCTGCTGGATAATGTCGGAGCGGCGGATCATCCCGCTCAGCTTTAATTGTAATTGGCGGGCGCTCGCTGACATACACAGTCCCGCCTCCTAGCCCGGCTTCTTTGATAGACAGAACACGTCCTGGTTGGCCAGGTGTTCTGTCTATCAAAGAAGCCGCGCTAGGAGATGGAACTGTGTGTCGGCGAGCGCCCGGCCATTACAATTAAACAATTAAAGCTGAGCTGGATGATCCGCCGCTGACATTATCCAATCCTTCGGCGGCTTTCCTCTCCTCTCTTCCCCTGGCAGTAGCTTGCCATGCATAATTTTCCACTCGCAAAATGCGAGTAGGCGAGTGGAAAATTTGAGGGCTGCAATAGATATATATATATATATAAAGAAAAAACTCAATTACCAGCCCTTAAAAGGGCTTTTGGGGACACTAGATTATATATATATATATATATATATATATATATATATATATATATATATATATATAAAAAGAAAAAACTCAATTACCAGCCCTTAAAAGGGCTTTTGGGGACACTAGATAGATATATATATATATATATATAAAAAATTACACAAATACCAGCCCTTAGAAGGGCTTTTTGGGGTGCTGTCAGGAATAGGATGCTGTCCTTACAGCAGTAGTGGACCAAGAACACTGACTAGCAAGACCAGGAACACTGACAACTGTCCCTAGCTATTAACAGCAGCAGCAGCAGCACTCTCCCTGCTCTCACTAACACACACTGCTTCAGAATGATCTAAGATGGATGCTGCCCTTGCTTATTTATAGGAGGTGGGAGGGTGTGGGAGGGAGGTATGCTGATTGGCTGGAAATGTACCTGCTGACTGTGAAGTTCAGGGTCAAAGTTTGCCTCAATGATGTATTATAGGGGCGGACCGAACATCGCATATGTTCACCCGCAGCGGCGTACGCGAACATGCCAAGTTCGCCGGGAACTGTCCGCCGGCGAACAGTTCGGTACACCTCTACTCCTTACTCCCGATAGCTTGTCACACAATAAACAGTCCAGGGGTATTGGTTTTTATTGTTTATTTTTGAACTTGGATGGGGGAAGGGAATAGTGGGATACCACAACTGTAACTATTCACAATGGATAAGGACAACTCTCACTTTGCCTCACCAGGTTCCTTGTGGAAGCAGCTGCACTGCTTAATCTATACTGCCACATGTATGGAAAGGGTTAAGTCTCCTTGCTCTATCTGCAGCTATAGACTTGGTGAATCTACATTATCTTGAGGACACTCACTAGCTTCCCCCTTTACTGACACCCGTCCACTGACTCTTCTAGCTGCAGGGCTGGCCCCTTGACACAGATCTGTACTCACTGTACTGCAGGATCAGATCCTCCAGTGTCTCCCCCTCAGTCAGCTTCACCAGACCTCTGGGCTCAGTTCCTCACTGAGGCTGCATGGCCCCTCTATAGAGGAGGAGGAAGGTGCCCTCTCCCTCCGGGGACTCTGCTATCCAGCCGAAAGACCCCAAGCACATGTGCTCCTGGCTTTTATACAGTATCCCAGCATGTACCGATGCACTTTTCCTGTGACAAATCACCAGGGCTGTATCAAACGCCTGTGCACTCGTTTGTCCGGTTCCCTCCCACTGTCCAATGTGCCTCCCTATTGGACCAGTGTGAAACATTCTGCAAACAGAACGAGTTGCACCTTAGCACAAGCAGACCTCACTAACAGATCCTGCTCTCTGGTAGGCAAAGAACAATATAGATATACCTGCAGTCCTTCTGGTAAGCAGACAGGACTCAAAACTATACTTTCTCTCTACCTAGGAGGGTGCTACAGGCAAGCATAATTTATAATGAAATACAAATTACAGTGTACTGAAATAGTTACAGCCAGTTGTTAAGATTGGACCACCAATAGTCTGAAGGGTCCACTACTCACATCGAAGCGTGATGTAGGAACATTTTTTCTTTTGCCAGTGCTGAAACTTTTTAAAATGTAAACCTCAACATTACAGTTTAACCGCCTGCCCATGTATATAAATGGTCAGATGGGAGCTTTGCTGGTGTTGGTGGACGTACCCATACATCCTCCACATCATAAGCTCTTGTGTGACTCCTAGATCGCACACCGGAAGCCTGGTGATCGCTGTATCCCTTGGACACAGCAGATCGTATGACTGGGTACAGGACTAATAAAATTGGTCCTGTACCATGTGAGCATGTCCAATCACAGTGATCACAATATGAAAACAAAGGCTGCATGGTACAGCCATCGGTTCTCTCTTGTTTCACAGAGATCATATGTGAGAGGAGAGAGAGCCCTCACAGCTTACTGGGAGTTTTATCAGTGTGTGTCACATAGTTTTAAAATCACACACCAGTTTTATTTGCTTATATAGTACCTCAACATTTTTTTGTGTTGCACTTGCTGTCATTTACAAGTTTTTACTTCTGTAAACATATGTACCTATCATTCCCTATATGTTAAAATTTTATAAAAATTTATGAAACTAAAAACACACCAGTGCCAGCCAGTTTACAGTATCCATGATCCCTAGCCCACCAGTGTAATTTCAAAGCAATATCCGCTGAATACTAAGTCACTACCAAAACAAAACCAGACACACAAAAAAAAAAAAGGGGGGGGGAGGGGAGTAAGGGGAGGGAAAAGGGGAAGAGCAAGGCTGCTTCCCTTCCAGCATTCATCACCAGCAGCAAGGACCCTTCACATAAAATTAGTTATTACACCTATAGTAGGGTTCCTGGTTACCTTAATCCATCACCACTGTACATCTAAAATGATTCAGCCATGTGCTCCATCTATTTTTAAATACTTTCTTTACCAAGCTTATAGTAGCCAAAAATGTTTCCGTCTCGCACTGCTGACCGTCTAGTGATTGAGAACTTTTATTATTATTATTAATATTATTATGTTATACTATTTCTCTACCTTACTGAGAAAAAGTAAATGTGCAAATGCATTAGGAACCAATGGAAATATAATTCGGCAAATTGTTTTATTGTCCATACATTATAGCATGGTGTGTGCTAAATTTGGCGAGTGAATTTAAAGGCCAGAATTTAAAGGCAAGTGAATTTAAAGGCCAGAATTGTTGCAATAACTTACAACTTCCCAGCATTGCTTACATTTTACCTTTTAAAAGAGCAAGTGACCAGTAGGCAGCAAAAATAATCTGAAACCTCCACTATTGAAATTGTTATAATAGTGCAGCTTTACCTGTCAGGTATTGTTTGGTTTTTATTTAACTTTTATTCTATCCCTGTCAAACCAGAGAAGTTTGACTTTAAGGTTTTCTTTTTCCTTCTGAGCTCAGTGTTGAAAAAAAAAATACTAATAATAAAAGTACTGTCTAGATTACATTGAGAAAGTTAAAGGTTTTGTTAATTAACAGACTGACAGCCAGATATTTCTCCTTTATTAAGGAGACAATACCAGTGAATAGAAGCACAAACAACCACAATTAACTCTACCCAGCACTCCCCAAAGTCATGCCCCATGCTAAACTTACTCATCCTCACTCCTGTCAAATCCCTGTCAGGTTTTTTCCCCGGGCAGCTTCTTTTTCTACATGTACACAGAAAAAAAAGCAATAGTTTAATTTTAATTAAAAATTATACTTTTAATTCCATAATTTGTTCTATTTAAAACTACATTAAAGGAGAAGTACAGCCAAAGCTCGTTTGGCTGGGCTTCTCCTGTGAATCATTCTGCACTCTGGTGACCCGTTTTCAGCAGACAGCTTGCTGAAGTCAGTGAGCCGTTGAGAGCCTGAGCTAGCCGCTCCCGCACTCTCCACAGCCCAGCGCTCCAGTGAGCAGGGGGGGGGGGGGAGAGTGGTGGTTGACCATTACCAGATCTCTGCTCACGGAGCTCTGAGAACCGAGTGATCAAAGACTGCTGAGTGTCAGTCTTAGAGCTGGCAGGAGACAGATGCAGCATAGGATTGATGCTGCATCCACCTAAGTAAGTGTGCTTTTGAAAAAAAAAAAAAAAATCAAAAACAAACTTCTCTTTTAAAATGATGTTTCAGGCACAAAGCAAGAAAAATGTATTTGCAATTAAATAAATACAATTAAATAAATCTCTATTTAACCTTTGATTGGCCCATAGTTAACCCTAATCAACCTCAATTTATTCCTTCCTTCTGCCATTAGCTGTTATTTTTCTGCTTGTTTTTCTTTTTTTTTTAACATTTTTTTTTCATTTTTTTTGTTTGTTTTTTTCAATGTGAAATAAGAAGCAATGGGCTAAACTGAAAAAAATAAAAATAAAATAAAAAATTGCAGCTGATGTCATAAGCACTTCAAAGGTCACACATTTGATGAAATAGTATCTACAGTGTAATAATTAATTGTCATGCAGTATTACTCAATGACACTTATCATTTTACACAGGAGAGGTGGAAGAGTGACAACAGGAGAAAAGTTGTGGAAGATTTGTAAGATATTATCATTCTTTTTTTTTTAGTTTTTTGATACAGTGAGGAAATTTTAGGCAGGTATGAAGAAATGCTTTCAAAAATATATATCTTGATTGATTATTATTAGCAATTTACAAAATGCAAAGTGAGTGAACAGAAGAAAATTCTAAATCAAATCAATATTTGGTGTGACTACCCTTTGGCTTTGAACCAACATCAGTTCTTACACTTGCACACTTTGTACATTTGAACAAAATCAGGGATTAGAGTTGAGTGTATGATTAAACAACTATACCAAGCAAGTGCTAATGATCATAAATTGTATATGTACGTTGAAACAGTCATTAACTAAAACAGAAACCGCTATGTAGAAGGCTTAAAACTGGGTTAGTAATAGCCATACTCTGCTGCTAGGGTGAGGTTGTGGAAGACCATTTTATGCCACGGGTCATAGACCATGGCAAGACTGAACACAGCAGCAATACACAAGGTAGTTATACTGCATCAGAAAGGTCTCTTCCATGCAAAGATTTCAAAGCAAAACTGGGGTTTCAAGATTTGTTGTTTAAGCTCTTTTGAAGAAACCCATAGAGACAGGTTGTGTTGAGGACCGTAAATGCAGTGGCCGGCCAAGGAAACCTAATGTAGCAGATGAAAGACATGTAATGCCTTCTTCCCTTTGACATTGGAATATGTCCAGCAGTGCCATCAGCTCAGAACTAGCAGAATCCAGTGGGTCCAATACAACCATTTACTGTCTGGAGAAGTCTGACCAGATGTGGTCTTCATGGAAGAATTTGAAATATTTGGCTGTAGCAGGAGGCAGCTTTTTCGCCGAAGGGCTGGAGAGTGGTACAATAATAAGTATCTGCAGTCAACAGTGAAGCATGATGAGGGTTCCTTGCAAGTTTAGGGCTCCTTTTCTGCCAACGGAGTTGGTGATTTGGCCAGGATAAATGGTGTCCTCAATGCTGAGAAATACAGGCAGATAATTATTCATCATGCCACACTATCAGGGAGGTGTGTGAGTGGCCCCAAATGAATTCTGCAGCAGGACGGACAATGACCCCAAACATATGGCCATTATCGTTAAAAACTATTTCCAGCATAATTAAGAACAAGGAGTCCCGGAAGTAATGTTTTGGCCTTGACAGAGCCCTAAACTCAACATAATTGAGTCTGTCTGAGATTACATAAATAGACAGAAAGATTTGAGGCAACCCACATCCATAGACAATTTGTTGTTAATTCTCCAAGATGTTTGGAACAACCTACCCGCCGAGTTCCTGTCGTGTTCAAGTGTACCTAAAATAATTTATGCAGTTTTGATGGTAAAGGGTGGTCACAACAAATATTAATTTGATTTCTCTTCTGTTCATTTATTTTTCATTGTGAATTGGTAAAAAAAAAAATTAACACTTCTGTTTCTGAAAGCATTCCTAATTGATAGCATTTTTCCACATCTGCCTAAAACTTTTGCACATTACTGTATATTTACCTAATCTGCTGCCTGGTAATATTATTTTTACTGTAATGGTATGTGAGGGGAAATCGGAGCAACAGAAAACAATGAAAACTCAACAGACATTCTAATCCTTCACAAAGCTAGAAAATGTCAAACTTAATAAAAAAATTGACTGGACATACACATTAAATATTCTTGAATAATTTCTACTCACTTACACACTACACTATTTTTATGAGAAAAATGCAGTACAAATTTAAGTTATTAAATATTCCCTTTTTTTGAGCACAGGATTACAGCCAGGCATCAGGCAAAGCCTTTGCCAGATTTTTTCATCTCTCTCAGATATTTTCTGGAAAAATAAACATTAGAAAGACAAACAAGTAAGGTGGAAAAATGACCATTACGCAGGCACACAGAAATTTACAGATAAGTGGTAGAATGAGAGAAATTGAAAATACAAAGTTTGGTGGGTGAAGAATACAAATAACAAAGGGGGGGGGGGGGTGGGAAGAATATGATCTGGAATTAAAAAAGACGTGTGAAATATAACTAATGAGTCACCTTTGCAGGGCGTTATGTAAATTATCCATCAGCTTTATTTTAATCTGATAGATTTTCTGTTGGTTCGTTTTTTTAACATTGTCTTTATTTAGGTACAATAAATGCTCAAAAGAAATGTCATACTGTGAGCTTCTAAAATGCAATAATATAATTTTTTTTTTTTTTTAATTTTATAGATTCTCTTCCTCTCAGAGATGCTGTGGCCATGTGTTTTATTTCTAATACTGGCCGCAGTTCGTTCATATGAACCTCCAATGCATATAAAAAACTGTAAGTTACTTCTTAAACTACTGTATATATTGTATAAAACACTAGAACTGATTGTTTTAATTTGTTTTGTTTAGAGAAGCACAGGTAAAGAATACAGTCACCAAAAAGAAAGCAGCGCCAGCTTAGTGAAGCATAAGGTTTATTAATACAAAAAACACATAGTGACTTACTCTTAGGTAAGTAAAGGCCGGTAGGGTAGGTGAATGGGATCATCCATCTTCTTGTCCTGGATACCGTTGCAGAAAGGAGGGGTGCGGGGTGCCGGTGGTGCGTGGAGACTGTTGTCTGGCAGCCTGTCTGATGGTGCTGTGGTGGTGGAGGACTCTCAGTGGGGCTCCACTTCCTACTTCCTGTCAGCCCGACATCACTTCCTGTGAGGCGGAGGGAAAGATGGGCGTTGCTAGCTTACGGAGCATCCGTGCTCCTTCATTAGGCGGAAAGCTAGCAACGCCCATCTTTCCCTCCGCCTGACAGGAAGTGATGTCGGGCTGACAGGAAGTAGGAAGTGGAGCCCCACTGAGAGTCCTCCACCACCACAGCAACATCAGACAGGCTGCCAGACAACAGCCTCCACGCACCACCGGCACCCCGCACCCCTCCTTTCTGCAACGGTATCCAGGACAAGAAGATGGATGATACCATTCACCTACCCTACCGGCCTTTACTTACCTAAGAGTAAGTCACTATGTGTTTTTTGTATTAATAAACCTTATGCTTCACTAAGCTGGCGCTGCTTTCTTTTTGTTTATTCTCCTCAGAGCCTCTCCTTGCTCCAGCTGGCAGCCGCTGTTCGTGGGCCCCCTCCCCCCTTCCACCTCATCCTTTTTTATATTTTTCTACCCATTTTTTACTTTCTATATTTTTACCTCATGGTATGCCACCCACCATCAGAGAGCGCCATTTAATCATTGACTTTATGAAAGAATACAGTCACAAAGGTGTATTAAAATTACTTAATTTCCTTCACTGGTGGAAAAATACATTATGTGCAATAATACCTCAAGGAAATAAAAAATTGGAGCAATTCTTAAGCATGCATGCTATTATGTGTATATACGTTTAGTTTTGGGGTGTTAAGGTCCTTACCCATCTCCATGATGTCACTCTTTTTGTAGTAGTTGAATAAGGTGTAGGTAGGATTCCTATGGGGTGTAAAGGGAGAAAGTGAGTTGTAGTATTTAAAGGGAGGGAAGGATAAGAAAGAGGAAAGGAAGGAAGTAAGATAGGAACACGGAGAAGGTGGAATGGATAAGATTAAGGATATGGGTAAGTAGAGAAAGAACATAAGGGTGAGGCGGGTGTGAAAGGAAGGAAAAGGGAGGGTGAAGGGGATTAACGAAGGTAGAAGTACTGTTTTGTGTTAAGGATTGAATGTTCATGTACTATGTGTTTGTTGCAACATGCTGATTTTTTTTGAAGTTTTTTATGATATTGTAATAGAAAGTTATTGTACCCACAGTGTGATTAGATAGCAGATGTGTGTTATCTGGATGTATATAGTGTTAAAAGTTTTTCTGGGTTTATAGCAGGGATCCACAAAAATTTTGCTTTGCTGCAAGGTCACTTCTAGATCAAAGTCCAGTAATTTTCATACATGTTGCAAATGACAATTGCAAATACTGAAGTAGTCAATCCAAAGTAAAAGTATTAGGCAAATATTAGTCCAGTTGATGTTGGTGTCATTAATTTGCTAATAGTATTCCAAACTAAAGGTCAATATAAGTGGTGATACTGAGTTAAAAATAAAAAGCCCTCCCCCAACTTCCTATAAAAATAGTTACAGTATGTTGATTGAGTACCGTATATACTCGAGTATAAGCCGACCCGAATATAAGCCAAGGCACCCAATTTTACCACAAAAAAACTGGGAAAACGTATTGACTCGAGTATAAGCCTAGGGTGGAAAATGCAGCAGCTACTGATAAATTTCAAAAATAAAAATACAAACCCGATTCCAAAAAAGTTGGGACACTACAAATTGTGAATAAAAACAGAATGCAATGATGTGGAAGTTTCAAATTTCAATATTTTATTCAGAATACAACATAGATGACATATCAAATGTTTAAACTGAGAAAATGTATCATTTTAAGGGAAAAAATAAGTTGATTTTAAATTTCATATCATCAACACATCTCAAAAAAGTTGGGACATGGCCATGTTTACCACTGTGTGGCCTCCCCTCTTTTTATTTTTTATAACAGTCTGCAAACGTCTGGGGACTGAGGAGACAAGTTGCTGAAGTTTAGGTATAGGAATGTTGTCCTATTCTTGTCTAATACAGGCTTCTAGTTGCTGAACTGTCTTAGGTCTTCTTTGTTGCATCTTCCTCTTTATGATGCGCCAAATGTTTTCTATGGGTGAAAGATCTGGACTGCAGGCTGGCCATTTCAGTACCTGGATCCTTCTTCTACGCAGCCATGATGTTGTAATTGATGCAGTATGTGGTCTGGCATAGTCATGTTGGAAAATGCAAGGTCTTCCCTGAAAGAGACGACATCTGGATGGGAGCATATGTTGTTCTTGAACTTGGATATACCTTTCAGCATTGATCTGATTCCAGCGGTGTAAGCTGCCCATGCCACACGCACTCATGCAACCCCATACCATCATACCCCATACCATCAGAGATGCAGGCTTCTGAACTGAGCACTGAAAACAACTTGGGTTGTCCTTGTCTCTTTAGTCTGGATGACATGGCGTCCCAGTTTTTCACAAAGAACTTCAAATTTCGATCCGTCTGATCACAGAACAGTTTTCCACTTTGCCACAGTCCATTTTAAATGAGCCTTGGCCCAGAGAAAACTCCTGCGCTTCTGGATCATGTTTAGCTATGGCTTCTTTTTTGGCCTATCGAGTTTTAGACGGCAACGGCGAATGGCACAGTGGATTGTGTTCACCGACAATGTTTTCTGGAAGTATTCCTGAGCCCATGTTGTGATTTCCATTACAGTAGCATTCCTGTATGTGATGCAGTGCCGTCTAAGGGCCCGAAGATCACGGGCATCCAGTATGGTTTTCTGGCCTTGACCCTTAGGCACAGAGATTGTTCCATATTCTCTGAATCTTTGGGTGATATTATGTACTGTGGATCATGATCACTCCAAACTTTCAAATTTTCCTCTGAGAAACTCCTTTCTGATATTGCTCCACTATTTTTTCGCCGCAGCATTGGGGGAATTGGTGATCCTCTGCCCATCTTGACTTCTGAGAGACACTGCCACTCTGAGAGGCTCTTTTTATACCCAATCATGTTGCCAATTGACCTAATAAGTTGCAAATTGGTCCTCCAGCTGTTCCTTTTATGTACATTTTACGTCCTCCTATTGCTACCTGTCCCAACTTTTTTGGAATGTGTAGCTCTCATGAAATCCAAAATGAGCCAATATTTGGCATGACATTTCAAAATGTCTCACTGTCAACATTTGATATGTTATCTATATTATATTGTGAATAAAATATAAGATTATGAGATTTGTAAATTAGTCCATTCCTTTTTTACTCACAATTTGTACAGTGTCCCAACTTTTTTGGATTTGGGTTTGTAGATACTAATAAAATAACGTTTATTGAGGCATCAGTAGGTTAAATGTTACTGCTGGAGGTTACTGCTGGTGGTTTACTGCTAGCAGGTAGTGCTGGCGGGTACTGCTGGAGGGTACTGCTGGCGGTTACTGCTGGTGGGTAGTGTTGGTGGGTAATGCTTGCGGGTACTTCTGGCGGTTACTGCTGGCGGGTAATGCTGGTGGGTGGCAAGGTTTAGGAATGCATTGTACGGGGTGCAAGGGTCAGGAATTAGTTAAACTGCAAAGACACCAATAAGTTAAATATAGCACACTTATCTTGATCTTTATCTTAGCAGCACACAGGAGATGAGGGAAGAATAGCGGCATCAGATGGAACATAGAGTGCAGTCTACAGCAGGACATGCAGCAGTGTAACATTTTTACAGCATCCATGGATTGGTGGGCAATCCGGGGCAGCCACAAGGAGAGTGATTGGAGCTGTCAAGTTGAAACACTGATGTCGGATGTGGGCGGGGTCAGTATGCGTGGCTCCGCCTCTTTGTTCCATGCATAGACAAACAGCAGCTGGCCAGGGAGGAAGGTGGCAGGGGGCGGGACCAATTGTAACTACTGCACAGCGGTGCATAATTTAGGTATAATATACACCACTGTGGGTGCACACACAGTAGTTACAATTGGTCCCACCCCCTGCCACCTTCCTCCCCGGCCAGCTGCTGTTTGTCTATGCACGGAACAAAGGGGCGAAGCCCCACACCCACATACCGGCCCCGCCCACACCCAACATCAATGCATAAACTTGACAGCTCCAATCACTCTGCTTGTTGCTGCCCAGGTTCCCCTGGACCCCCTATGTGAATGGGTATGGGGTACATAGTACCCCTACCAATTTACTCCGAATAAAAGGCAGTGTAGTGTAAATAACGACAAGATGGTTTTGAGAGAAAGTCCTTTATTAAAAATCTTCCTCTGGTCGTCTTGCTCCAGTTGTCTTCCTCTGATCTCCTCCCTCTAGTCTTCTCCGCTGCCAACCTGGTCCTCCTTTGATGTTGTCCCCCGTGATTATGCCGGTTCTGCTCTTTGCGGCCTCTTTTATAGCCATGGGGCATGGCCACCCGGTGACGTCACCTGACGATGCATGATGACAGAAGGGGGCGGGGTTCCGGGGTGACGTCACTGTGTGGCCATGCTCCTTGGCTATATAAGAAGCTGCAAAGAGCGGAAATGGCATAATAACGGGAGACATTGTAGCAGGACTGGGTTGGCAGCGGAGAAGACCAGAGGGAGGAGATCAGAGGAAGAAGACCAGAGGGAGAAGACCGGAGGCAGAAGATCAGAGGAAGATTTTTAATAAAGGACTTCTCAAAACCATCTCTTATCATTATTTACACTACACTGCCTTTTTTTGTGTGAATGGGTAGGGGTACAATGTACCCCATACCGATTCACAAAGTGGGGTTTGAGATCTGGGGGGCCCCATGCTACAAAATTGCTGTGCAAATATTTTAGCATTCATGTGAAAGCCACAAATAATCCCCCTAATGTTTGGATATGTGTAAAATTTCTGTTTTATGTGTTGCCTTTTACAGGGCAAATGCAACATTAATTTCTAAAAGAAAATAGGGATAAATACATTCAGCCAAAACAGGTAAAGGACATATGACCTTCAGTATATAGAATATAGTCTAATACTATAGGCTAAAAACCTTCACCCAGAAGAGGAAATAATAGAAGGAAGACCTCTGTTAAGCGTTTAAAGATTGCTGGGCTTATCATTAACAGTTTAATGAATCAGCTACTGCAAAAGTGAACTGCTATACAGAATTGATACAATGTTGCCAAGACACATCTCTTTTGTTTATCTTGGGTCAAGGGTAGGTTAAGATCTACCTGAAGAACATGGTAGAGATCAAAGATCACCGGGTTGCGGCACCATTTTTTTTTTTAATTCGTTAACTAGCAAGCTCCCACTAAAAAGTAAGGACAAGGACAGCATGGAGAAAACCTACAAAAATCTAATAAAATGTCACTGTAAAATTTTAAACTTAGTATGAAGAGCAGTATACAGGCAAACATAGGACAGTGGACAGGAGGTGAGCAGAACAGGGGGTCAGCAGGGTACTGCATGGGGGGTTAGGAGGGCATGGTACTAGGGGCATTAGGAGGGCACACCACTGGGGGGATAGGAGGTCACGGTACAGGGGGTCAGGGTGACACAGTACAGGTGGGTCAAGAGGGCACACCACATGGGTGTCACCATAGGCAGCACAGGCAGTCCACGCCCCACAGCCACACGTAAGCAAAGGCCAGCTAGCATTAGCTATAGCACATCTCCGCTTTACTGCACAGCTCTACCATTTGGGGGTTGGCAAATCATGGACTAGATCATGATCTACCTGTCACCTGCCTGCGGTCCACTGGTAGAACGCGATCAACAGTTTGCCAACCCCCAACTTAGATGATCTGTAAAGCAGGGGTAGGCAAACTGGGCACTCCAGCTTTGGTGAAACTACAAATCCCATCATGCCTCTGCCTCCAGGGGTTGTGTCTGTGGCAGTCCAAGTCTTGAAATCCATATATGTGACTTGTAGTTCTATAACAGCTGCAGTGTTGACGTTGCCTAGTCCTGCTGTAAAGGGTTTAAGGCTAGGTTCATACTGCTGCAATATGATTTTGATCTGACTTTCAGTGGAATTATGCAGGGCTACTTGGATGCAACTTGAATGCAACTGTGATGAGGTTTGTATATTCTGTAGGGCCAAAAGCTCACTAGAATTTCACAGGAATAGTAGAGGATTCTTTTTCAAAATCGCTCTATGCTGACTCACATTGATGTGAACAGACACCATTGAAAACAATGTGATTTCCCTTGTCATGCAATTCTGTGTGATTCAAGTCGCATGTAGTTTCACAGGATCAATAGATCTACCTTTTTTTTTAAATGCACCCCTTAGTATACAGTGCAGAGGTCTCCCTGATAATAATTTTGCCTCTGGCTAAATGTTCTTAGGGCTATTTTCTCTTAGGATCAATTGTTAGGGAATGTTAAATTCACCCTGCAAAAAAGCATTTATTACAAACATTATAGGTATTTTTTGGGACTTTTCTGTAAATGCTGGGCCATTTGTGTAGCACTGTCCCCAAAGGGCTTGCTTTATAATGGCTTCTCAGGCTTCCTCTGATTACCAGCACACAGTCACTTAGGGAACAATTCTCACATCCCTCCTTACTCTCGATTGCTCATCACACAATAAACAGTCCAGGGGTGTTGGTTTTTAGTGTTTATTTTGGAACTTGGATGGGAGAAGCGAATAGTGGGATACTCCACCTGTAACTATTCACAGTGGATAAGGTCAACTCTCCCTTGGCCTCACCAGGTTGCCTGTGGAAGCAGCTGCACTGCTTAATCTATACTGCCACATGTATGGAAAGGGTTAAGTCTCCTTGCTCTTTTCTCTCCAGCAATAGACTTTGTGACTCTACATTATCTTCCACTGACTCTTCTAGCTGCAGGGGTGGCCCCCCTCAGGTCCGGCCCCTTGACACAGATCTGTACTCATTGTACTGCAGAATCAGATCCTCCAGTGTCTCCCCTTTCAGTCAGCTTCACCGGACCTCTGGGTTCAGTTCCTCCCTAGCACTCTCCAGGCCCTCAGGTCGACTACCTGAGGCCGCATGACACCTCTAGAGAGGAGGAGGTAGCCGCCCCCCCCTCTGGGACTCCGCTATCCAGCTGAAAGATCCCGAGCACATGTGCTCCTGGCTTTTATACAGTATCCCATCATGCACTGTGGCACTTTTCCTCTGCCAAAACACCAGGGCTGTATCAAATGCCTGTGCACTCATTTGTCAGGTTTCCTCCCACTGTCTAATATGCCTCTCTATTTGACCAGTGTGAAACACTGCAGACAGAACGAGTTGCACCTGAGCACAATGAGCAGACCTCACTAACAGATCCTGCTCTCTGGTAAGCAAAGAACAATATAGATTTACCTGGTAAGCAAACAGGACTCAAAACTATACTTTCTTTAGCACCTACCTAGGTGGGTGCTACATTTGCATTGACATTTTTTTTATAAATAGACCCTTAAGTGTCTACTTCACAAAAAAAGTGCCTGTGAAAACTATGTCTGCAAAACTATACGAAATATTTAATTTAATTGCAAAATGTAATTATGTGAATTCAAGTGATTAAAATATGATCTTTTAAAACAACTTTGATATGAGTTTGGCACAGACTATGATTTCCAACTGTTTTATACAAAGGTTCATTGGCAGAGTCATGGAAAGGTGCTGATGCAATCATTGGAATTACACAGTAAAATCCATATGCTTGTTATTAAGGCCAGAACAAAATCAACTTGTCAGCATGAGGCAAACTGCAGAGAGGTATTGATCATATTTTTTGTGAAACCAATATACAGGGCATAGCATACTTTCATGATATATTTGAAAAACTAAACACATTGAATTTATTGTGTCAAGGTAAAAAAAAAAACTTACTATTTACTGCTAATGATAAAATCTCTATATTCAAAGAAAAATATTTGTTCGGAAAAAAGAGAGCTGGCGTAGGCCAATAATTCTGGCCATATAAATTATGGAAATCAGTATTTTCATAAGGACTTTTGGTGAGTTTGGAGCAGGAGCAGTCCTTGTTTGTAATCTTATGATATTATTCAAAATAGTCCTTGTGCCCCCCATACAGACTTGCAGACTTGGTGTGCAGATGATCAGACCTGGGGATCGCCTCGATATTCAGGTCAAATCAGATGTGGCAAAATGACAGGGTTTGGATACTGCACACATTGTTGCTATTCAAGTCAATGTTTACAAGCTGCTCCTCTTCAGCCATGCTGCCCCTCTTCCCGTAGCTATGTTTCCTTTCCCCTTTAGGGCAGTATTTTCATAAACTCATATTTCCAGAAAACATTAATGAAGCACCTTTCACAGCTTTTGAAAAATGTTTGAAAGAAGAGAGGGTGAAGTGGATGTGACGCTGCTTGTGTTAAACTGTGCTATATGTATAACAACATGTGTACAAAAGAAAATCACACTCAAAATATTGTACGATAGTGCTAGATCTACTTCTGTAACAACTATGTTCAAAAAATGTAATATTTAATGGGTGCCAAGCACTTGTCACCTTAATGGGTTTTTTGTACTGATAGTGCAAAAAACCCATTAACCGGTTGCCGACCACCGCACGACTATATACTGCGGCGGTCAGCCCCGGCCAGGCAGAGTGACGTATCGGTACGTCACTCGCCTGTCACTGACTTGCGAGCCAATTACGGGCGGGCGCGCGCCCGCCGAGGCGCACGCCCGCTGCGGCTCGTTCACAGACAAGTCAGTGCGTGTGACCGGCGGACTCGATGTCCGCCGCTCACACTACGATCGCTCCTGTGAAGGGAGAAAGGCAGAGCGGCTTATGTAAACAAGCCGCCCGTCATTCTCCCTGGTGTAAAAATGAAGATCAGACTGTTCTACTATCTAGAACCGTTGATCTTTGTTTTTACACCAATAGCAATGTCCCTGCACAGTAGAAAGCACGCCCCTAGGACACACTTAACCCCTCCCTGTCCAATAAAGTTAACCCCTTCCCTTCCAGTGTCATTTTTGCAGTAACAGTGCATATGTATAGCACTGATTACTGCAGTAATGTCACTGGTACCCCCAAAAGTGTCAAAAATGTCAGTCAAGGGTCCGATCTATCCGCCGCAATGTCGCAGTACCGAAAAAAAATCGCAGATCGCCGCCATTACGCGTTAAAAAAAAAAAAACACCAAAAATGACAAAAATCTTTCCCTTTGTTAGTAAACGTGATAACTTTTGCGCAAACCAATCAAAATACGCTTTTTGCGATTTTTTTTTTTTTTACCAAACATAGGTAGCATAAAACAAATTGGCCGAACATGTTAAAAAATTTTGATTTTTAAATTTTTTTTGGGGAATTTCATATAAATAAATTTGAAAAATATTGTTATTTTTGCAAAATTGACGCTCTTTTTTTGTTTATAGCGCATGATCAAAAAATAGCACAGGTGATCAAATACCACCAAAAGAAAGCTCTGTTTGTGGGAAAAAAAGGACGTCAAATTTGTTTAGGTACAGTGTCGCACGACCGCGCAATTGTCCGTTAAAGTCACGCAGTAAAAAATCGCAAAAAAAAACCCTGGTCTTTTAGCAGCCAAATCCTCCGGGGCTTAAGTGGTTAAGGTGACAAGTGCTTTGCGTAATAAATCCGTTGGTGGTTCAACACAAAGTGACAAGTGCTGTGATTGAAAAAAAGTCCTTCGAAAAATATGGCAAAAAAAGTCTCTTAGACTTGAACTTAGTGCTGCAAACGGTCATGCGACCATGCGGTGTGTTAGTGCCTCCACTCGTGCCCCCCCCCCCCCTTCTTGCTGCACTCCCCAGATAACTCTCCCCACCAGGGGGTAACCAGCATTCACAGTATCAGTGACTGTAAGCAGGTCCTAAGCCAAGCGGATATCTGTGTTTCCTTGATTTCTACTGCCCCAGTAGAAATTAGCGAGTTAGCGAGTGTGACCTTTCTCAGGATACCGTTCACCAGGGAGATATACAGTACTGCAAACCTACATCACACCACAAAGCTAACATGCTCAGTGCCTTCACTAGGGGTCACACTCCATGGTTGCGTGACCCTTTGCAGCACTAATTTCAAGTGTAAGAGACTTTTTTGCCATATTTTTTTAAGGACTTTTTTTTATTCACAGCACTTGTCACTTTGTGTTGAACCACCAATGGATTTACCAACCAAAGCACTAGCAGTGTTTTTTTGCACCTTTTAGTTTTCTGCCGCCCATTTAATATTGTATTTTTTGAACACAGTTGTTACAGAATTGGATCTATCACTATTGTACAATATTTCGAGTGTCATTTGTTTTTGTACACATGTTGTAATACATACTGTATAGCACCATTTAACACAAGCAGTGCCACATCCACTTCACCCTCTCCTCTTTCAATAATCTTGCATCTACCTAGGTAGTTTTCTTAATGGAGGCAGCAGCTACAGTGACACATGCATATCATATTTTTTAGGTCCATAGCGTGGAAACTACCCTATTACTTTTTGTGGTTGAAAAATGTGTTTCTTCCTTCTTTATAGGGGGTACCCATTCCTGGGGATTTCTCTTGAGTGGAAATAAATTGACTAAAAAGTTTTAGAACTTAACTTAACCTTAACCCAGTTCCAGACAAATTTTTTTTTAGGTTTGGATAGGTAAGTAGGAAAGAATAAGGACCTCTGTCAATTTTTAGAGCATATTTGGAAATTCCCCTAGGGGTGGAACTTTATAGGTCACTCCAAAAAAGTTTTGTTGAAGGTATAATTGATTATAATATATTTTATTTTATTAATACACATGAAAATATAGAAAAATGCATATACAAAAATGTAAGGGGTACAATTAAAATTTCGGCAAAACTGGTGTAGATAAAAAGATGTGCATATACACTCAACCAACTATTCCATGTATGATCCGACGTTTCGAGGTGGAGACCTCTTCTTCAGGGACTGTACTGGAAATAGTTATTTCTGCAAGTATTGGAAATATCATAACAGACAACTGTCAATTCATGAAATACAACAGCGGTATATAGATATAACATAGTTTGTGTAATACATATACTTATTATGTCAAATGAGACCATTCAAAAAAAGATGCAAAATAAACTTACATGGTTGGTGGAAATATGAACACCAGTGAATTGTTTTGCCAGCAAATAAAAACACGGATTTTTTGACAACACCCACAGGAACTGGTGGTTTTTTGTGTGTGAGGAAGGTTTGGTGCAAGTATAGGGCCAAGGTAGTGCCAATGGACATGCGACAAGGAAAATGTGCAGACTGAGGGCCAAGTGTCACAACTGGAGTCCAATTGTAGCCTGATCAGATGGGCAGAGGCCAATCACATTGTGCTGCAAAAGGTAAATGAAAATAGATATATATCAATAGAGTAATTTGTTCTGTGAACATATCATGCAAATGCATGCAGCACAACAAATGAATAAAACCGAGAGGGATGTGGCCCCTACCAGATTTAATTACAACCGGGGGGGGGGGGGTTTATTCCCAACCATGCCTTTAAATGGGTTGTATCTATACATTACAAAAAAAAGCAAACTTGTTTTTAGAGGGGAGATTGTCTCCAAATATGTGAAGCCTAACCGAGCGCCGATCGCTACATCAAACGGCCAGCGGTCGGTAGGTTTAATTCCTCTGTTCGGCATATATTAAACATTTGGGGAAAAAAAGAGAGGAGCAGTAGTTTGTATATTGCCCAAATATCGTAAAATGATATCCAGAATTTGAGAGAACAATAACCCCGAAGGGTAATATGTACTGACCTTTAAACCAGATACTCGCTCAACAACCCTTCTTCTAGCAATGGATGTACAAAGTAATCCATGCTGGGAGTGATGCTTAAATAGAGGAACTGTCGGGTGAAAGCAATCACTATGATTGCAACTCAGCCCCCTGACAGCTGTGGGCTCCCTGGGCGGTGCTCGCCGCACCCGCCCCCAGCCCGAACCTGACGCGCACCGGATGTGCGTCATCAGAGAGGGCGGGAGCGTAGCCGGCGGAGCGTCTCCCACCAGCAAGGGATGTGACGCCGTCCCTGCGTGATGACGCGGGAGGCGGCGTGTCCCGGAAGCTAGGAGGACATCCTATGGATGTCAGCAGTGGAGGTCCTAGCAACCGGAAATCGCGGGACCATGAAACTGGTCCCGAACCCCGTGCTGGGTTGGACACTGGACCCAAAAGAGTGCACAAAATAAAAAATCGCATGAACCTGCACAAAAAGATGATAATAAAAGGACACTGTATATTAGTGTAAAGATTTTATATAAAATGGACAGAGATGCACATTGGATCCGTCCATTCTGGGGCTTAGTGGTAATGTAGCGGCGATAAATTTATCAGCAGCCACAATAGTCTCTAAGAGATTCAGAGATAATATGTAGAAAATAATTAGCACCACATTTGCAAGGTACCTGCTTGTGGATGAAGACACTTAATATACAGTAATTTACAAGCTATTTATCTATTTTGTAAAAATGAAGTGGAAGCTATATATGAGCATCCATGTATCCTCTGTGGGTGGTGTCAATCCCTGCTTTTTTACAAGTTTTTTCCATGAACATTTATACATAGACATCAAGATCGATATGGGCATAAAAAGATAGCAAACAGTAAGTAATGGGTAGGTAGCCAAATGAAAGACAGATTTTAGATGGAGATGGCAAGTGCGACCCAGAATGATGTTTGACGTATGGAGAATTAAGAGGTAGATGGAACATTCACTTTTCCATACCTCCAGATGCGAAACCCTCCAAGAAGGGCCTAAACGAGACCATGACGTTGAGGCCCGGGGGTTCCGTTGCTTTTAGGAGATGGATCCACCTCAGCTCTAATTGGAGGAGGCGCTTGTTCCAGTCGCCTCCCCTGGAACTGGGATGGACCCGATCCAAAGCCAGAAATTGAATTCTGGGAAATTTTCCGCCATGTACTATAGATACATGGCGGCCTAGAGGTAGCTCTGGGTCACATTTGCGCATACTCCTGATATGTTTATACATACGTTTCCATAGTTCTAACTTGGTCTTGCCCACATAGAAGCATTTACATTCGCAGATTAAAAGATAAACTATTCCGATGGTTCGGCAATTAACAAAGTGTTTGGCCTTGAACTTTATGCCATTAGGGAGGATAGGGTCCTGTCTGGTATGCATAAATTTACAATAGTGGCACGCGCCACACATGAAAGTACCTTTGTACTTACATGGATCGAGATTGGATTGGCTTTTTAGTTCGCTACGGACTAGTTTATCTTTTAGGGCCGGAGCCCGTCTATATGTAATTTGGGGTCTCTGAGGGAGATGTGGGCTTAAGGCCGGGTCTAAAGCAAGGATATGCCAATATTTGGTGACTATTTTTCGTAAATCCTGATATTGTTGGGAATAACAAGTGATTATTCTCAACGTATTATCATTTTTGCGGATCTTAGGGACGAGCAGTGACTCTCTGTCACTGGCTAGTGCTTTCCTGTAAGCTGATTTGAGCAACTTGTGGGAGTATCCTCTTGCCAATAGTCTATCTCTCAGGCCAATAGCTGCTGTTTTGAAAGTGTCTACGTCGGTGCAATTCCGACGCAGACGCAGGTATTGGCCCGTCGGAATCGAGCGGATAAGGGGTTGAGGGTGGAAACTTGTAGCGTGGAGGATGGTGTTCCCGGCAGTGGGCTTCCGATAAAGCCCACTGCGGAGAGCACCATCCCCATCGCTGAACACCTCAACATCCAAAAAGGTTATCCTTACAGCATCCGCATGCATGGTGAATTTTAAATTAAATTCATTGCGGTTTAATCTTTCCATGCATCTGTCCAGAAGTTCTCTCGACCCATCCCAGATTACAAATACGTCATCAATATATCTCATCCATGTGCGTATACAATCCGTATACATCATATGGCTATCATCTGCCAAAAAAGTTTTCTCCCATTCCCCCAGGTACAGATTGGCGTAGGATGGGGCACAACATGTCCCCATCGCTACGCCCTGTACCTGGAGGAAATGGGAGCCCTGAAAAGAAAACACATTATGTGTTAGAATGAATTCCAACAAAGACAGCATAAACTCTCCATATGCGTCAAGACCACAGCTGGTGGCGATCGTGTGGCGTACAGCTGCGACCCCCCTGGAGTGGGGGATTGAGCTGTACAATGCCTCTACATCGATCGCCACCAGAAGACATCCAGGAGGGAGGGTGAGGTCACTGATTTTTTGTAAAAAATGTATAGTGTCACGCGTATATGATGGAAGTTTTGTGACGTATGGTTTTATCGAGAACTTTACTCGCATTATCCAGTTGGCTGTTATATTTCCAATACTTGCAGAAATAACTATTTCCAGTACAGTCCCTGAAGAAGAGGTCTCCACCTCGAAACGTCGGATCATACATGGAATAGTTGGTTGAGTGTATATGCACATCTTTTTATCTACACCAGTTTTGCCGAAATTTTAATTGTACCCCTTACATTTTTGTATATGTATTTTTCTATATTTTCATGTGTATTAATAAAATAAAATATATTATAATCAATTATACCTTCAACAAAACTTTTTTGGAGTGACCTATAAAGTCCCACCCCTAGGGGAATTTCCAAATATACTCTATTAACCGGGATGTGGCACTCATGCATAGGAACATAGCGGGAACACACCTACTGTCAATTTTTAATCCCTTTTGGCATCCTGTGCTAAACTGGACAAGAAGAGAAAACTGCTGGACACAGGCAGATTTTACAATTTGACTGAAATACCAACAGCTTATCATTTTATCCAAAGCAAAAAAAAAAAGATTTAGCTGAAACTTTGCTTTGCAAAAGGAGGTTAAAGCCAACACTAATTTTAATTAAACTCACCCTACATTCTAGATACTGACCTTATTATCAAAATCCTCCTCATTAAAATATATTTGCAAGGCTGAAAGCATGGAAAGTAATTCATTTGCATTAATAGGCACCAAGACAGTATTTTTAAATAATCAATGTATTTATTTCCCATGTAGGCTATTTAGAACCACGGAATTTGCCTAGTCATGGAATTTTCCCATTCATTCAGAGCTTGTTATGCAATGCAGGCTCAAGATGTAAAGATATGGTGTTCAGTCCTGAGGACAGCAACAATGTATGGTGAGTATGTTTGACTTGTGCTAAATAAAAAAGAATCAGCACACCTGCCAAATATCATTGGCAAATGAAGCTACCAAACCAGTTACTAACATGGCCTGTGCTTGCAATCACAGTGGAAAAATAACAATGAAGGTTCATACCACTTACTTTACATTATGCACGTACATTATACATTGTTGTCAAGTCCTGATGAAGAGGGCACTCTATGAACTCAAAAATGCAAAGGCTACTTTTTGGATTATTCTACTGACTTTTATTGGAATAAAGTTGTATCTGGATCAGTTATTAGTGGTGTGACACTTTCCATTTTTGTTACATTACACTATAAGCCATGAAGTCTGTGAAGATCCTCTGGAGTGTAGAAGGTGCATACCTGGGAATCAGATCATTTACATCAACATTATTATTTTAAGATAGCAGTATCAGTGAGATAACCCTATGAGTTTTGCTCTATTTTTGCACTTTCCCCAACAGATCAATGACAGGTTTTCAGTTTACTAATCATGTTTCTCTATTGCTCATTGACAGACGTAGTCCTCGGTGATTCATCACCCTCGGGTTATGCTGCCCTCCACAGGAGTAGGACTAGACAGGAAAGAAAATGCTCTGGCCACACCCCAGGGGCAGTCCCCCAGGGGTATATCCTCTCTCTCTCTGCTACAGCAAATCAGTTTTTTTCTGTCTAGTAAGGAGTAAGGACCTAGATACCTTGCTGGGATCTTCGGTCCGGGCAGGATTGTTTTCTTGAAAATAATTTTTTTTTTCTCCAGTGTTCCTGTGAGATCTTCAAGCAAGAAAGCTGAACTGGGCGACGGGCGGGATGTTGAGATCCAGTGGTCACCCCAGTTCAGCCTACGAGCGCGTGCAGGCCATAGCTCTGCTCTGGGTCGGCCGCGACATAGTCCCACTGGACGGGGACTGACCCTGCGAGTTAAACGTCTCGCTGAAACGCCAAGGACCATGAGTCACGGCGTCCGTATTGGTCGACAGCCCTCCAACTTCGGTGGAGAGGGGTACTGTCAGGAGTTGGCGCCCGCCTGGTTCCGGTACGGTGAGTAGTATGTTCCCCCATTTCCCCTGAGCGGGTCCTGTGGTGAACGCGGGCCCCTCTCTGTAATGGTAAGGATGGGTTCCCCTCTATCCTATAACATAGCACAGATCCCCCTATATTGAGTGTGATTTGTGTGTACAAAAAGCCAGCAGGCTTGGTTTGGGAGCTGACAATCTAATTACAAAGTATGTTTAAATGATTGTAATATGTGGCAGCACTGGAATCTTACTATGATAATAGAAGTATCCTACCTGTCAGAAGCCACAGGACATGTATGCGGCTTGCCAGGTCATTCCTCCAGCTGAAGCATGTCTCTCGACAGCCACGCGGTTCCGCCAGGGTTCGGTACCGCCGGTCAAGCTGATCTCCATGAGAGAAAGATTTTGCGATGCCTAGTTACTCTGCAGGACGCCGCTATGCTGTAACATACCGCCGTAGATCGCACGAGGCCGCCATTTTGGCGTAGCCTCGTGTCTGCAGCATGGGGGCGGCCATGTTTGAGGTGACTCAAACACCTCGTGGAGCTAGGGGAGGCGCCGGAAGGCGTGCAGAGGGGCGGAGCCGCCTCCTTTCTTCCCGGGCAGCCAGCCAAAAGACTTCCTGTTTGTGGAGACAGTGCTGTAACCTGTTGCAGTGAACTCTGAGCATCAAGTGGTGAGCCTGGGGGTCTATGTCTCTCTCTCTCGCTCGATAGGGATCCCTAGCAGGTAACACTGAGGGGCTTTTGTGGCGCTGGGGGTCTGGAATAAAAAAAAAAAAAAAAAAAAAGTTTTTTATTTAAGTTTGGATTGAATTTTCCGGGTAGTTACTGGAATAATCATGGACCCTGCCACACAAGTACCCCCACCTGTTTCCCTCGAGGGGGCCACGGGACCCGTCGGTGCACAGAGTATGGATGCATTTACAGCAGCTTTGGAGTCTTTGGTGGCTCGGGTGGAGACGGCCTGTCAGGGACGGGGGTCAAGAAAGCGACCCCCGCCTACCCCTATATTATCGGACACTTCAGACTCAGAGTCTGAGATGGTCATTGCAGCTGCAGGTCCCTCTGCAAGGGCTGTTGTCTCAGGTAAAGTTCCCTCAGACAGTGAGGAGGACGTTAATACTTCCGCCATAATTCGGGAAGAAGCATTGGTGGACGCGCTAGTTGTGGCGGTTCGGGAAACCTTAAGACTTGAGGTTTCACCGGCAGAGGCAACTGAAACAGAGATTCCCTTTGGTACTAACAAACCCACCAAGACGGTGAAGGTTTTTCCTGTACCCAAGTGTTTTGGTAATAAAATTAAAGAAGAATGGGAGCATTCTAAGCGTACCTTTACTATTTCCAAACGCATTGCTAGACGCTATCCGTTTGAGGAATCCCTCATTAAGAAATGGACGGTACCACCAGTGGTGGACCCACCTATTTCCAGACTGAATAAAGCCACGGTTATTCCAGTAGAGGACACTTCGTCCTTTAAGGATCCGGTGGATCGGAAGGTGGAAGCGGAGTCCCGCACTATTTTTTCCCTGATAGGGTCAGCATTTAGACCAGTAATTGTCATTGGTCTAGTTTCCCAGACACTTACGGATTGGGCGAGATTGGTGCGCCAGGACCTGAAGGGGAAAGATATCCCCCAGGGAACATCTGAATTAATGGAACAAATCATACAAGGACTACAGTTTGTCTGTGATGCAGCCTTGGATGCTACCCCCCCCTATTGGGGCATGCATCTATGTCAGCGGTAATCCTCAGACGTGTGCTGTGGTTGAAGTGCTGGTCAGCGGACCTAGGTTCCAAAAAGACCTTAACGAATCTCCCCTTTCAGGGGAATCGCTTATTTGGGGCCACCCTAGATGAGATCATTAAGGATGCCACTGGAGGCAAGAGCACTTTCTTGCCACAGGCGGCTCAAGCTAAGGGATCTCGTAACAAGCGAGGACCTTTCTTTACTGCCCATAAAGGGTTCGTACGCCCGGCTGGAACTAGCGGGAAAGGCAAGGCTCCTCCAGGGGGGTTCAAGAAGGGCTGGTCGGACAAACAAAAGACCGACTCAGCCAAACCCGAAGCAAAGGATTACACAGCCTGAAGGTGCGCCCCCACCCGGTTTGAGGGTGGGGGGACGTCTTCACCGGTATTCAGGGCATTGGATCGGGCATTGATCACTGCTACCGGTGCGATTCTTCCCTTCCAACATTTAAGTACTACAGGGAGTGGCAGTTACCGTTCCCTGAACAGATCTTTTCCTTTACCTTTTCCAAAAATTAGTCTCAGTTCCCCACAAGAAACGGATCCGGTTGAAGCCTCTAGCCAGGTGACTTCGGTCCCGGAAGTTCAACCAGAAGAGATCACCGTTCCTGATAGGAATCAGGTGTCTGATAAATGTGTGGGAACAGAGAATGAGCAGACTGATGGTCGGGGCCAGATAGCTCTAGGGCCGCCTGGTTCAGATCCAGTCAACGCCAGTGGTCCTAGAAATTCTAGGCTGGCCTCGTCTAGCCGGTCTGGCCGACTTGGACAGACTGGTCGCGGACGTTCCTTGGGAACTTCGTCTCAGGGAGTGTCTGCGGTCTCAAGGACCAATCTTCCATCGTGCTTTACAGTCGCTGGTTTTAATGGCCTGGCCATTGAGACCCAGGTACTGAAGGATAGAGGGTTTTCAGCTTCAGTTATTCCTACCCTTATTAAAGCAAGGAAAGCGACTTCCAGCAAGGTCTATTATCGCACATGGAAGACTTATATCGCGTGGTGCGAATCTTTAGGGATTCCTCCACGTACCTATTCGGTGACTCGAATATTGGCCTTTCTGCAAAAAGGGGTTGAGCAGAAACTAGCCTTGAGCACCATCAAGGGTCAAGTTTCAGCATTAGCAATCTTCTTTCAGAAGCCTTTAGCTACTATGTCCTTGGTGCGGAATTTCATCCAGGGGGTGCGGGGGTCCAGGGGTCCAGGGGGTGCGGAACCTGGCTCCACCAGTCCGCGCGCCCTTACCGCCCTGGGATCTTAATTTGGTTTTGTCGGTTCTACAGAAACCTCCCTTTGAAAACATCAGGGAGATTCCCTTGCTTACTTTATCCCAGAAGGTAGCCTTCTTGGTGGCTATCACTTCTGCACGCAGGGTGTCAGAACTGGCTGCATTATCATGCCATTCCCCATACTTAGTGATTCATAGGGATAAGGTAGTGCTTCATCCTAAGCCATCCTTTCTTCCAAAGGTGGTTTCAGATTTTCATCTGAATGAAGATATCGTACTACCTTCCTTGTGTCCTCAGCCCAATCATCATCGGGAACATGCGTTGCATTCCTTGGATGTGGTTCGGGCAATCAGGGTATACCTGAAGGCTACGGAATTGTTCCGTAAGACGGATTCACTCTTTGTGATCACGGATGGCCCCAGAAGGGGGTTGCCTGCATCTGCCGCGACTATTGCTAAATGGATCAGACAGACGGTGGTACAGGCTTATTCTATTAAGGGTCGGAGTCCTCCGTTCCCTGTTAGGGCGCACTCCACTCGAGCGCTCAGTACTTCCTGGGCCTTCCGCCATCAGGCGTCAGTGGTCCAGGTATGTAAGGCGGCCACCTGGTCGCCGGTACATACCTTTACAAAATTTTATAAGATTGATGTGATGGCATCGGTGGATGCCTCATTTGGCCGCAAGGTTTTGCAGGCCGCAATTTGAGGAGACCGGTGGTCTACCTCGAGGGTTTTTTTCTGTTTGAAAATTTTTTTGTTGAGTCTCATCATTAAGGATGAGCATTGTAAACTTCTAGTTGGCACCGGTTGGGCCTTCTAGATTTGGATTTGATTTCCATTTTCCCACCCCTCATTTGTGATACTGCTTTGGGACGTCCCGAGGGTGATGAATCACCGAGGACTACGTCTGTCAATGAGCGATAGAGAAAAATGGATTTTTGTAAAATCTTACCGTAAAATCCTTTTCTCTTAGCTCATTGACAGACGTAGTACCCGCCCCTCTGTTTTGGAGTTGGGTTGGGTTAAATTCTCTAGACACTGCTTTGTGACATAACTGATTTGCTGTAGCAGAGAGAGAGAGGATATACCCCTGGGGGACTGCCCCTGGGGTGTGGCCAGAGCATTTTCTTTCCTGTCTAGTCCTACTCCTGTGGAGGGCAGCATAACCCGAGGGTGATGAATCACCGAGGACTACGTCTGTCAATGAGCTAAGAGAAAAGGATTTTACGGTAAGATTTTACAAAAATCCATTTTTTTTATCATGTTTATTTAACTAGGGTTCAAAGGGTTGACTTGCCCGCATCTGTCAATTTTTACAATTTTTTTTCTGTCTTTTAATAACTCTTCTTTTATTTACTAGACAGTGCTGGGCCTTCCTATTTAAAACCCCTGTATGTTATGCAAATTAAGGGGTATTTATAAGAATACCATGGATCAGGAGAATACCATATTATGACAACTAGATGGAGCTGATGATTATAGGAAAAAAAAAAATCTTATTTACTATGATTCTCAACTCCATCTGGTAGTCATAATGCAGTATTTTCCTGATTCATATGATTCTTAGGAATTCAAAACCTTCAACCTGAAATGAAAATATTTCCAGTGTTAAAGGGCAATCGTGCCTTTACCAAGTGCAATCAATATTTTTGCTATATCTTGTAGTAGGATGCAGTGTACCACTACTATCCTGTGTAGACACAAGTTTGGTTTATGTTTGACTCTGAATATAAAAATTATTTCAATGTGCAATTATGCAGTTTCAAGTGCAACCAAACAAATGTGCAAACCAATGCTAGATGTGCAACAACGCATAAATATACATCAAAACAATTTTCCATCATAAATGTAAGGGTAATAGCGCCACACTATACCACATTTCTATTTAAGCACACACTTAGATTGACAGCGAAATTACCCCAATTTTTCACACTTTAAGGGTAGGCGCGATATTTTATATATACAATTTACCTGAAATTAAAATAGTTTATTAATGTTCTCTTGTGCCAGTGTTCACAAATAATGAATGTATGTGCAGTTTCACAGAAATGTTTTTCAAATACACCTCTAAGTGCTCTGTATTAAATGATTATTTGTAAGATAAATATTTTATGTAATCTTTGTTAATTTTAGCAAGCAAACAAACAGGCATTTGAACTTCTCTTTTGACTTCAAATTTATGAGGTTAAATATAAGGCTTTTATAATGAATAAATGTAATATTTCCTAACAAATGAAAGTGCTACGGATTCCAAATTAGGAAAAGACACCTTAATGGGGTATGTGGAGAGACTAATGTACTAATGTTAAGAAAATATATCTATCAATAACTATATTTTCCACCAAAAAATTATCTTGAAGCTCTAACACACTCATGAATATTGACAAATGGAGTTGCACCTAATTTAAAACAGAAACAACATTACCACATAATGCAAAACATCTATGTATCACTTATAAACAATATATCTAAGTAAAATCAAGCAATCCTCATTTACAGCCTTTATTTTGTATTACATAAAGTGTTGCTACCCATGCCTGCTTATTACAAAACAACAACTTGTTCAGAGCTCTTCCCTGTTAGCGCTTTAGCTGGGGACCTCCCATCATCAGCTCCAGCTAACTATTGGAGATAGAGGCCGGCTTCCTCCACTTCCAGACTGTGGATCTGCCACTGGCCACTGACTTCCATTACCATTTTCTCTGTATCTGCCATCTTCTGCATTCTGATAAATAGATAGAGGGCAGATGAGCTGGAGGGAGCCCACCCCTCCTTAAAGGTGCAGGGGCACACTGAGCACCCAGCGCATTGCACTATGGCAGCAAGGGTGTCAGTGCATTGCCTGACCAATATATCAACAATACAAACATGGTAACTGTCCCCACCTATAACTGGCCTTTACAGCAAAGAGCACTGTCAAATAAAACCAAAGAATTTTCAAACTTACTGACCGGCCTGCCATCTATACATCAGAATGCATTTGCTTTAATTGTGGGGACTCAGAGGTAGGGACTGCAGGTAACAGGGTGCCTTATTGCAGCCTGCAGCTTACGCATGTATTTGCAAATGTGTGCAACTAAACCTCTGTTTTTAAAGCATACTGTTGGACAGGTTAGTTTGGTTGGTCGCAGGCTGGTCGGTAAGTTGAGCTTGAAAATTCTTTGGTTTTATTTGACATTCCAGTGTACCTTGCTGTAAAGGCCAGTTATAGGTGGAGGCAGTGGCCATTTTTTGTATTGTTGATATATTGGTCAGGCAACGCACTGACACCCTTGCTGCCAAAGTGCAATGTGCTGGGTGTTCCATGTGTCTGTGCGCCTTTAAGGAGGGGTGTGCTCCCTCCAGCTCATCTGCCCTCCATATATCCATCAGAATGCATGGGTTTCCATTGTGGAGATTCTTTAAAGTCAGAGGGACTACAGGTAACAGGGTGCCATGCTGGGACCTGCAGATTACACATGTATTTGCAAATGTGTGCAACTAAACCCCTGTTTTTAAAGCATACTGTTAGACAGGTTGATTTTGGTTGGTCGCAGGCTGGTCGGGAAGTTGAGCCTGGAAATTCTTTGGTTTTATCCCGACCTTTGTAAGGTAAGCTGGGTTCCACTAGCCCTCCCACCCAAAGTGACTCCCGTCACAGAAGCCACATTTGGACTGGGTCTGAACTACTGGTGCCATCTACAGATGGGGCTATCCTCTTCATCTCCTAGTCTGCAAAGACTTTATCTGTTTTGCCATCCACACTTCAACACTCCTTGCACTCCCAACTGTTTGAAAACTTGCATATTGTCCATTCCAGCTTGATGAGTGGCTTGGTATTGTAAGATTCTGGTACCTCTAGTACCCTTATTTACTACTTTCTTTTCAATGCGTCCCACCTTTCCCTTTAGGTGGTACGCATATACCTTTAAGAGCGATGAGGTCACTGCTGAGCGCCGCAGAGCGGCTATTTCAACCGCCGGCGGTCTCACTCACATCGTTCGTTCAACCTGCTTGGCTGTCCACATGCTTGCTAGTGTGTCTCACTGTCGGAACCTCCAGTTGATTTCCTTTGCCTTGAACAGACCGGAACCTCGCTCCTGATCCCTGTATCTCGCTACCGGATCACTCCTCAATACCGGACCCCGCTACTAACCTACTCTCTAGTGATAAGTACCCCGCAGGGGAACCTCCATAAAACCTACTTACACTATACCTATTGCTCACTAAAGACTGTCACTCTCTATGCAATACTAAACCTATCATCTGCACTGTTATTTAGATTGCTAGCTCTTGAGCCTACTAACATCTATCCTTGCACTGGGTTAGTCTCTCCTGTATGTCATCTGCTATCCTACCACCTACTACCATACATGATTGCTAACCTATCTGCATCCTACCTGTTACCATCTATACTCTCCTGAACATTTCTCTCGAGTGCTTGCCATCTACTGTCACTGTTCATACCTGTCCCTTCAGCACATCACCACTATACTGCTATATACATCTATCATTCCAGGAACATCTTATTGAGTGTGTATATTTGTATGCTGAATCAGGCAGGCCACAGTGATGAGTCTTGGGAGTTGGAATTGGTATTTCAACACATCTCTACATGACTGCTGAGTGGAGATTTCTGCAGCTGCAAATCCATCTTGTTACAAAAACGCAGGAGCGTTACAGGTATTCAGCCAGGGAATGACCCAACACTTCAGCACTGTAACCAGTTGGACCAATTGGGATCCCACCTCTTGCAGCTGCAATTTCTTCTCACAGTGATGCCCAGTGAGACACCAATGAACCCTGTCTAACAGCAAACCTATCTTGATCCCAACTCTCACATGTATAGTGGAGCTTTTTGCTATCTGACTTACATTGGACCACTTGAGCTGCCTTTAGAAACCACAACAGTGTGGTACAGGGAGCTAGGTAAGATCTTCATCCTAATTTACACTGCTTGCTTCCCACATGGTGACCCGCCTCTGCCATCACTTTATACTACAGACCTTCTGCTCATTGGGGAGTTCATTAGGTGAAAAACAAGGCCCTGTTATGAATTCTAACGCCTTTAACTTGCTCTGCATCAGTGCTTGCAAAGAGTTCTCTTGTCTGGTGGCTGTGCTCCCTGACCTTGCTACAGGGAGAGTTCTTTCTCCCCTTATACTTGACAGTGGTCACGACAGATGCCATCCTGTCCGGATGGGAAGGGGTCCTGGGGCTCATCTCGCCCCGGGGCTGTTGGACATTAGAAAAGTCCAGATTGACCATCATTGTCTTGGAACTTCGAGCGATCAGGCTTTGCCTGGATCATTGGACAGAGCAGCTCTGGGGGCTCCCGGTGCGGATTCAGTCAGACAACACCACGGCCGTGGCTTTTGTGAATCACCAGGGCAGCACAAAGAGTGTGTCAGCGGCCCTGGAGATGTCCGGCATTTTCCGGTTAGCAGAATAGTTCATTCCGGCCCTCTCCGACGTGCACATTTCCGGCGTGGAAATTAGGCAGGCGGATTACCTCAGTCGTCAGACGCTGGACCAGGGGGAATGGTCCCTACATCCGGACTTGTTTTATCAGATTTTTCTGTGGTGGGGCAACCCCGAGGTGGATCTGTTGGCATGTTGGTTCAACAGGTGCTGAGGTTTGTGGCCAGGTAGTGAGATCCTCTGGCAGACGCCATGGATGCTCTGGTGGCTCCATGGAGCTGGTACCATCTGATTTACGCCTTTCCTCCACTCCAGCTTCTTCCATAACTTCTACGCAGGATCGAGCCTGAAGGGATTCCGGTCATTCTGGTGGCTCTGGACTGGCCCCGCCAGTCTTGGTACACTGACCTAGTGTGACTGGTTGCTGAAGTCCCCTGGAGCCTTCCTCAGGGATGATCTTATGTCTCAAGGGCCGATCTTCCATCCAGTTTTTTTGGTCGCTGGCTTTAACGGTCTGGCTAATGAGAGCCAGGTGCTGAAGGACAGGGGCCTGTCTGGCTCGGTGATTCCGAGGCAAGAAAATCTACATCTCGAAAGCTTTATCTTTGGACGTGGAAGGCGTACATTTCCTGGTGTGAGGTTTGAGGAGTCCATCCTCGTTCCTTTTCGGTGGCTCAGATTCAACACCCGGTTGAAGAAAGGCCAGATCAGAAACTGACCGTGAAAGGCGAAGTTTCTGCCTTTGCAGTCTTTTTTCAAAGACCGTTGGCTTCCCATTTGTCAGGAAAGAGCTCACCTGCTGGTGGCACTGTAGCTCCCAGATCCATAGGCTGCAGTTCCAGTGTCCACCAGTGGGTGTCTCTCAGTAGTCAGAAGCTAACATCTCATGCAATCAGTCATCACCTGATGCTGGTTGCAGGAAGTATATTTAAACCCTGTGTATGCTCCTCCTCACTGCCTTGGTATTTTCTCCATGTGCTCCTGACCTGCATTCCTGTGTCCCTGCATCCTGATCCTGATCCTGGACTCTGATCCTGATCCTGACCCTGCAGCCTGATCCTGGACTCTGATCCTGACCCTGCAGCCTGATTCCTTCCTTCCTGCTTGCTTACTCCGTCTCCTGTAACCCTCTCTCTGTTCTGTCTGTTCCCAGCTCCCTCTGCTTGATCTCCCGTGTATGACCCCGGCTCTGTTACAATTACTATTCATTTATCCTGTTTTTGTATATATTTGGTTTGAGCAGTTGTTTGCTGTGTGTCACTATTGTTTGGTGATCTGGTTGGATTTACACAGTTGTAATTTTCTGGAGGTGCGTTTACATTTGTGTTATTCACTTATTTTTAAATAAATTATATTCTTTACACCTTAATTATGCCTAATATTCTCTGTGTCAGTCCACACATTTCTGGTCACACCTGTTGCTGACATAATACCAAGGCCAGTCCTGACCAGAAGTGGCTGCACAGAGAAGCCATCTTGGCTCTGTTGTTTGTTGCAAGATGCATCTTGAGGAGGTAATCTACTTTTCTTTGCTAGTGACAGAGGAAAAAGAATACTGCTGCCAGATATTAAAGGAGTGGGCCAGGGACCAGTTGTTAGAATGCATTCGTCTTGCTCATTCCCTAGTTGATCAGGGCAGGATGCTGTTTGATGATGTTCAGCTATTGATTCAAGTTTGTGCAGAGTTGGGTTTGTCCAGTACTCCTAAAGGAAGTGATGACTTTTCTCCCCCCTTTAGTATGGCTCAGGTAGAATCACTGGTATGGTTATTGGAGGATGACTCATCTTATTTCTTTGAGCACTATTCAGAATGCTCCCAACAGGTGCTAGTAGAGTGTATTATTGCAGTGCAGTCTTTTGTCAGACAGGCAGAGTGTAAACTTAATCTTGTTCAACCGTTACTACAAGCATGGTCAGATATATTGCACTCAGCTTCAGTCAGTTTGCAACAACCCCTTCCTACTGCTAGACACCTGCCTGCTCAAAGATCTCTCTCTCCATCACCCACAGCAACCACATTTGCAGTCCAGTATACCCTACTACCAACCATATGTCAGTACCTTGTTCCCACTTGCTGCCCCTACCCTGCCTTTAACCCCTTGAAGCTTACCTCTTCTCCACTGCTTGCACCAATCCTTCAGAAATCCTCCTTAGTAACTGCTCCCTCTTTTTCAAAATCCCCCAGCTTTTCTTTGCTACCAGCTGCTCTCCCTACTCACAGCACTGTGTTCACATGCAGAACCTCAGTGGCAAAACCCCAAAAGAAACAAAAGTTTTTCCCAACTTGCAAAATCTTGCCACTATCCAATTGTGCATCCATGCCAGCCGATCTGCTCCAGCCTGCTTCCACGCCAGCCGATCTGCTCCAGCCTGCTTCCACACTAGCCGATCTGCCTGCTTCCACACCAGCCAATCTGCCTGCTTCCACACCAGCCGATCTGCTCCAGCCTGCATCCACGCCAGCCGATCTGCTCCAGCCTGCATCCACGCTAGCCGATCTGCTCCAGCCTGCATCCACGCCAGCCGTTCTGCTCCAGCCTGCATCCACGCCAGCTGATCTGCTCCAGCCTGCATCCACGCCAGCTGATCTGCTCCAGCCTGCATCCACGCCAGCCGATCTGCTCCTGCCTGCTTCCACGCCAGCCGATCTGCTCCAGCCTGCTTCCACGCCAGCCGATCTGTTCCAGCCTGCTTCCACGCCAGCCGATCTGCTCCAGCCTGCATCCACGCCAGCCGATCTGCTCCTGCCTGCATCTACGCCAGCCGATCTGCTCCTGCCTGCATCCACGCCAGCCGATCTGCTCCTGCCTGCATCCACGCCAGCCGATCTGCTCCAGCCTGCTTCCACGCCAGCCAATCTGTTCCAGCCTGCTTCCACGCCAGCCGATCTGTTCCAGCCTGCTTCCACGCCAGCCGATCTGTTCCAGCCTGCTTCCACGCCAGCCGATCTGCTCCAGCCTGCTTCCACGCCAGCCGATCTGCTCCAGCCTGAAGTTCTGGTCCCTTTTGCCCAGCCTGAAGTTCTGGTCCCTTTTGCCCAGCCTGAAGTTCTGGTCCCTTTTGCCCAGCCTGAATTTCCGGTCCCTTTTGCCCAGCCTGAAGTTCCGGTCCCTTTTGCCCAGCCAAAGGGGCAGGTGCCCAATGCCCAGCCTGTCTTTGGACATCCTGTCCCTAACAACCTGTCTGCCTCTGATGGTCTGCTGCTCGATGACAAGTCTACCCATAGTGATCTGCTGTCTGACAACCCGCCTTCCTCTGCCTTTGATCGGTTCTGTCGGTTCTTTGAAAACCTCCCTTTGAAAACATACAGGAGGTCCCTTTACTTATGCTGGCACAAAAGGTGGCTTTTTTGGTGGCTATCACCTCTGCTCGCACGATGTCAGAGTTGGGGACTTTGTCTTGTCTTTCTCCCTATTTGGTAGTTCACAGGGATAAGGTGGTACTACAACCACGGCTGTCCTTCCTCTCGAAGGTTGTCTCTGCTTTCCATTTGAATGAGGATATTGTGCTGCCATTTTTGTGTCCCAGGTTGGCTCATCCCAGGGAATTTTTTTTTGCATTCTCTGGATGTTGTTTGAGCTATTCGGGTCTATTAAGCAGCCACTGAGTCCTTTTGGAGGTCAGCCTCGCTCTTTGTGATTACGGACGTGCCGCGGAAGGGGCTTCCTGCTTCCTCTGCTACCATTTCCAGATGGAACAGACAGAGGGGGGCCCAGGCTTATTCGCCTAAGGGTCGTTCCCCCCCCCCCCTTCCCAGTGATGGTACATTCTGCTCGGCTCTTAGTCCTCCTTGGGCCTTCTGTTGTCAGGTGTCAGTGGCGCAGGTGTGCACGGCGGCCACTGGTCATCGGTGCATACTTTTTCAAAGTTTTACAAAGTGGATGTTTTGGCATCTGCGGATGCCTCCTTTAGCTGCAAAGTTTTTTGCAGGCTATGATTTAGAGGGTCTGTTTTTCCCTCTTGAGGGTGTAATTCAGGTTGGGCTCCCGTTGTTCTAGTTGAGCTACTATTTCCTGGATTGGCTTGTGCTTAGCCTTTGGTTTGGTATTCCCACCCCTCACATTTGGCATTGCTTTGGGACGTCCCTATGGTACAGAATATGGATCTGTGTCTGTCAGTGAACGGAAAAGAAAATGGGATTTTTGTACTTTTAATGCTTCTGTTACTGCTTGTTACAAAACTAAGTATCTCTAAGCAGAGAGGGGGATTATCCCAGCTGAGGATGGCCCACGGGGCATAGCCAACCTTTTGTGTTGTCTGCCTTGCCCTACTCCTGCAGAGGGCAGCATAACCCTATGGTACAGAATGTGGAGCTGTGTCTGTCAATGAACTCAGAGAAAAAGATTTTACTGTGAGTACAAAAATCCTATTTTTAAAATCCAGTCTATAGTTAATTGCCAAATACTCTAATCCCTTTTTAAATATAGTCAGCACATTGGCCTTACACCAATCCAGTGATACTATGCCAGTCACTAAAGAGTCTCTAAAAATTGGCCCACTCCCCCTTGCTTGTAAAGAGATACATTTTCCGCTACCATGTTAGAATGTATGGGTCATCTTAAGGCCTTGTTACATTGCTCAGCCTGCAGGGGTCACAAGTGGGCCCCCTATCCCTCTCCCCCAGAGTTTTTCTTTTGATATTGCTCTAGTGGCTCCTGCTTTTTCTCTTTCAGATGTGAAGAGGAAGATGATGCTTTGTCTGGTTCTGAACACCCAGCACATGAGGAGTGTCATTAAGCTGACCCATTTCCAAAGCCTAAAGACACAATGTCAGCCTATTAATAGTGTGCATGTGCCTTGTATTCGAACTGCCTGCATTGACCTTGATAAAATTCACCTGCCTAGGCTTTTGAATATGTCTCAGCCTGCTAAATTTTCCTGACTCACTGTTGCGTCATTATTTGTACAGTGACTGGCCTCAACCTGAGCAGGTCTTTGCTTTTCCTAAGCATTTAAATCAACAGTATACTATCGAAGGGAGTTAAAAAAAAAAAAAAAAAGTGTGCTGCCCCTGTTGTGGACCAGGCCTTTTCTGGTCTCAACAAGACCTTACTTATCCCTGTTGTGGAGGACTCAGTGTTCAAGGGCCCAAAGCATAAACAATGGAAAGTCCATTCTAATGCTCTATTCACCCTGGCAGACCCTGCAATGCAACCTGCTGTTATAACCATGTCCAACCTACAAATTCTAGGCTGTCTAGTCTTATGCTATGTCTTGGGATCCTAGCTTTATTCTTATGGATCCTTCTGTCCTCCACCTACTTGTGTCCCTGTGCTATTGTGTAGATGAGCTAGTGCATAGGATTAGCTAAATATCCACAATGGCCCACCTTTTGTTACATATGTGGAGGATTCTTTGACTTAAATGTCAGTCTGCAAAGCTTCAGTGCTCTTTGGGATGGCATTCTCCAGGGAACACCTTTTATGCACATCCCTAAACACCTTTATCAAGCAAATCATGGAGATGGAGAAACCTTTTGTCTCAAGAAAATAAGGCAATAACTCCAATGGTAAAGCCCCTGCTCTAAAAACTAAAAATAGCTAATCATTTTCCTTTATTTCAGGCTTTCAAGGCCAAGCCCTCGATCCCTAAATCTGCCAAGTCAGGTGGTAAGCACTCTTCACACTGAGAAGGTGCCTTCACTTGTAAAAGTAGAGGGAAATCTTTTGTCGTCTTCAGCCATATTATATTAGGATATTTTAGACACTTCAGTCTGGAACATTGCCTTTGTCTGACAGATAACGAATCTGGCACTTGAAATGGGAAAATCCTTCCTTCCTCTGGTCTCCAAGGTCATGCAACCAGGATTTAGTCAGACAATACCACTGTGGTATACCTCAACTATCAGGAAGAAACCAGATGCCTCCCAGCTTAAGGAGAGGCAGACTTGATTCTAACTTGGGCAGAAGTCAAATTCTAGCCGACATGTACATCCCGGTATAGAAAATTGGTAGTCATCCCCAGTCATCAATGGGAAGGTTGCAGAGAATAATCTCTTTACTTTTGTAGACCTTTATTGATCTCTGGTCTTCATGGTGGATGCTTTGATGACTCTGTGGGATCAGGTATAACCCATTTATATTTTTCCTCCTCTAAATCTGCTTTCTTGCCTGCTTTACATAATCAAGATAGAAGGCATGCTGGTGGTTCTCATCCCACAAAAATGGCCTAAGCAGCTGTGGTAATCAAACCTCATTAGGCTCCTGATGAATGCACTGGGGGCCCTCCCAGATCATCTTCTGTCCCAAGGACCAGTTTAGCACCCTGCTGTTAAATCCCAGGTCCTGTCTGATGGATTCTACCTGATTCAGTTTTCCCTATGCTTTTAAATGCAAACTAATCGACTTTCTGCAAAGTGTACCATCACACCTGGAAGCATACAAAAAGTGCCACCCCAGGGAGTTCTCTGTGGGTTTATTCCTGCCAGTCTGGTCTGAATCAACATTGGACCTTGAGCCAAGGGTCAAATCTCAGCCTTGGAGATTCTTCTTTTGAGACTGATTGATGCTTACCCCCTTCTGAAGACGTTTGTGAGGCGTCACTCATATTCCAAATTACTCTATGGGATCTCAACCTAATTCTGTTGGCACTTCAAAAAACACCCTTTGCATCTATTAGAGAGGCAAAGTGGCTTTTCTTGTTGCCACCATTTCTACAAGGCAAGTTTCTAAGTTGACAACATTAACACTTCTTGTGCTAAAAAATGACAGGGTTTTTTGAGGTCCAGTGCCTCTTTTCTTCATAAGATGGGTTCTTCCTTTTATAAAAATCCTAAAGAGATTTTGCTCAATTTTCTGGATATGGCTTTTGCTGTTTGGGTTGATCTTTCAGCTACAGTTCCCTTTCATTAGTCCAACTTGTTAGTTGTTCCTGAAGATCTCCATAGGGGGCAGCCTGCTTCCCATTCTACTATTGTTAGGTAGATTCCTCAGCTAATCTTTTAGACTTAAAGTAATTGTAAATGATCATGTTGTAAAACAACCCATTTAGTTTACAATTAAAACGAAAAGGCAAAACATTTGTGTATAGATATAAAAAATTAAAGTACCATTTTCCCCCTTTTTTTATAAATGATCACATTCCCTCTGTTCTCAGCTGCATAAGAGCTAGGGGGAAGAGAAACAACAACACACTGAACTTCCCAGTGAATAGCTGTGCAAAGGAGGGGTGTGTATGAGCAAGTTTAACCTTTGGAGGAGAGAACACTGAGTTTCCAGCATAGCTAGATAACTTACCACGGTGTGTTCTCATGCTTAGTGTGGTCAGTTTTTAATAGGAAAGCAGAGGGACTGGTAGGGACACCAGCGATTTCACACAAAGGAAGCAATACAAAGAGAACAGGATACTTTTTCATACAAGTACATGGTACAACAGGAACATTGCTTTGTTCCTAATAGGCCTGTTAGCCTTTCATTTTCAGTTGCCCTAAGTAAATAGGATTTTTGTCTTGCCTGTAAAATCCTTTTCTTAGACTACAATAGGGGACACAGTTACCTCCCCTCTACTCGTATGATCCATTCCTAACATCTCTTGTTGAGTAATGTTGGGAGTGGGGCAAGTTAAACTGGGCTGTGCTAAAATGTTTGCCAGTGTCCAATTTGCCTGAAGGTGGCAGTATAACCCAGTGTTCAGAATACTATCCCATGTCCCGTAATGTACTCCAAGAAAAGGATTTCACAGGTCAGACAAACCTCTTCTTT